>NC_139045.1:49620041-49987541 GCF_965140915.1 Aythya marila | reverse complement strand
TGCTTCTTCTTCTCCTTTCTGCTATGCCCTAACTCAAATCACAGGACTCAGTGGAATAATTCTGGTTTCCTTCAATTTTGAAACAAGGACCTTTTCTTAAGCAAAACACTCTGCATTTGTCAACTATTATGTTAGATTGTATATTTTCAACTATGTATGTTAGATTCACATACATACTAGCAGGTCACACTGATGTGTTCATCATTTAAAAATTAAGCAGTGATGGAATCAGTGAGAGCTGTACATCAGCAAGAAGAAAATCACATTTTGCATTTGCGTTTTGGACCCCGTTTTTTGAAGAGAACAGCAAGACCTGTAAGATCTATTATATGAATGACAGACTTACTGCTTGGAAAGGACACAGGAAAGATATATTGGCTAATGGAAGAAAATATTCAGTAATTTTTAACGGCAAATTTTTTGTAAGGCTGTTAAAATAAATCAGTTATGGACCCATCACTGTTACCAGGTCCTGCTTCTCTGTTTCCTACATAACCAAACATTTTTCCAAAACTTCCAGAGAAATTGGTCAAACCTTGCGTCTTTTAAATCCACCGAAGGAAGATTTTTCCGGCACCCGCAGCCCCACTAGACCTTTCAGCCCACATTTCCTGAGTTATGTCAAAACATAAGCTACCAAAACACATTTGGCTTTGATCATCAGGAAGCGTAACTCATCATGAATCAATTAAAGTGGGTAACTTAAAACCTACGTTTAAATCAAACAAGATGAGAATTTAGGCTGTTGAATCTCCTTCTTTAATCAACCTCCTTCTTTAATTGCATGGAGAATTTTCTCTCTCCAACTTCTGATGGATGTTTGCAATCTCAAAGTTCAGCCATTCTACAAATAATTCAACATGGGAACAAAAATGTATCCCATTTCACTGCTTGTGTCTTTTTCTTTCCGGAAATGGCTATATTAGGAGGAAAACGCTTGTTTTTAAGAGTGTCATATTATCTTTCTGATGACAGAATAACAAGTAAGAATCCTAATGCTAATACAGAGCTATGATAACCTATAGGATGATGTCCAAAATTGGACATTTATCACACACAGTTTGAAAAGAGAAAAGATACCGTGGCAAGGAAGGCATGTGGAAGAAGTGGAAATCCTAGGAAAGTGGTTTTCAAGCTGGCCTTATAAATATCGAGCTTAAAATTTTGCAGCTGATATTTTTATAACCAACTTGGAGGCCTGAAAAAAAAATTCTGCCTGTGCACAATTAAGCAGATGGGATGCTAGAAGAAGAAGAAAAAGATTGGCCTGTTGTGAGGTGAAACAGCTGTTTGCTTGAATAGCTGAAATACAGTCCCAACAAAACTTAAAAGGCACAGTGAAAACATGGAAGTCCTTCGTGATAGCCTGTCAGCAGGTGTTCTATGTCCAAAAATACCCTACAGAATGCTTTAGGTTGGTAAAATTATCTGTGTGGCCAATTCATGTGCAATCTCCCTCCTATCTTCAGTTATGCCTCCCTTTAATTTGTAGTCTTGGGGAAATAGTATCAAAGGACTTGATGAAAGCAACAGGTTAGAGATGAGTTTTTATCATTTGCATTTTATGATTTTATTTCATAAGCTTCTTGGCTTAAGCTTGTTTTTCTGATTCAATGTGTCTCAAAGCACTAGTAATTTTGAAATTGCTGTAGTCCCTTTCTAGCATGTACATTTTTATAAAGCAAATCAGCTTCACCCATCAAAACCAAACCTTTAATATAACACACATTATGCCTCCTGATCAGGTATGTTTGCACCTTATCTAGTAGAAAGTAACAGTACAGTTTGCTGCTAAAAATACTTCGAAAGACAAGTTTTTAGTTTTTCACTTGTGTAGGTTTAGGCTTTCTATATTTTCCTGAGTTAATTCTGCACTGGAGGAAAGACAACTCTAGTCCTACCAAACTTTTTATTCATGTCTATCCTGTACATAATTTTAAGGACAGCAAGTGGGAGTATCTCTGTACCTGTCTGAAAAAGTAGATGTTTTGCTGAACCCATCATATACTAGATTCATATTCATGTAGTAATTTTGAAAGTAAGTCAAAACAAGGAGTCCAAATACAGATCACCTAAGCAGCACAAGAGGAAGCTGTTTGGCATTTTTATGGCAATATTTAAATCACTCATTTGCTAAGTATACAGCTACTGCACAAAACAATACTTCCAAGATAAAAATATGTGGGCCAATTTACTTACAGGTAGAAAGAATCATATCTGGCTGTCTGCTTATATTCAAATGAAATGCAAACCTTTCTTCATCAGTTGCGCCAGTAAAACACCCCTGTCTGAGTGCCTACTGTCTGAGTGCCTAGCTCTGCTCTGAAGCCTAGTAAAACACAAATACATTTTGACCCCACCCACTTTCCTAAAGAAAAAAAAAAAAAAAAAAGTAGATACTAATCACACATCTGGTAAGTTAAAAAAAAAAAAAAAATCTGTCTGCCTGTCAGCTTTCTAGAATCAAATACATACTTTAAAGAAAAAATATTGAACTATAATCAGTAGGGTTAAGTACTGCTTTAAAATGGGGAAAAATGCAGCAGATGTACCAGAATTTGGTTCATTTCAGATGAATTTTTGATCCTGGCATTTGAAAAAAAAAAAAAAAAAAAAGTTTTATTGAGACAGAGAAGATATGAAGTTGTTTTAGTATAGCTGAGCTCATCCATAAGAAATGATGGCATGGTATTTTTTCCAATGTCTTCAAAGACAGGTTAAGTAACCAAGACAGCTGCCTCCAAATCTGTTCTGATTCATCCCAAAATTAACCATCTGAGGCTAGATTCAACTGAAAAATTAAGTAATCTAGAAAAAAAGGTGCCTCATTGTTCCCAAGGAAGCATCAAACCCAACAGGGGATATGCAGAAATTATTCTTGTAGCATGTAAAGGCAAGTGAAGGGAAGGATCCAAAGTGGCATCCAAAGCACCCACCTCATTGAGGAAACTCCTGCCAAACTTCAGTACATTTAGGATATGTTTTATCATATATATTAACGTGTAATTATTGTTGAATAAAGAAACAGCCCTAAGGTTTACTGGAAACTATTAATCTCCAGGTTTTCCCATGCTTCATATATGTTTTCTGGGAAACATTGCTTATTCCTGTAAAATTCCTCATTACATACTGTTGGAAGTGTTGGCAATGCCATACTTTGCAGTGTCTCGGGCAAGAAACTGGGATTCAGAGAAGCAGCTAGAGAAGACAAGATGAGCTTTGCTTACCTTAGATCTTTCATGCTATTCTTTTCTACTACAGGTAGAAAATGCAAATATTTTTCCCTTCAACAGTATGTGCTGTATGTATTAATTTCATAGTGGTTTGGACTCAACTCTTTGACAGGTCTGTTTGTATAGCAGAGATAATCTTGTGAGACTTCATCATTAAAAAAAAAAAAAAAAAAGAAATAATTTAAACCTTTTCTGACACCCTGAAATGGTTCTATGGAATACTACAGGAAAAGGAAACTATTTCTGCAGACAAGAGACTTCCTCCTTTTGAACATAAAGGCTTAGACAAAGCAGTGAGGGAAAGCTAAGACCCTACAACACTGACTACAGAAATGATAAAATGCAGCAATGATGGAATCTATTAAGGTAACTATACTTACCTTTAATAACTTTATTTGAAATAAACTTCACTATACTACTCTTTGCATGGAAACTTTTTTTTTTTGGGGGGGAGGGAGGCAGGACAGACTTTAACAAGGCTGCAGAGACTTCTGCCTTCCAACAGAAGGGAAAGGGCACATAGCTATTAAGGAGAGTTTAAACTTTTCTGCATGAAACTTTTGATCATAGCCAAACCAATCAAATATATATTGATACTACAGTCTATATATTTAATAGAGAGTGTGTACACAAAGATACTTATATACATGGGCTATCATAATGGCATATTCACATGGACAATGTGATCACAAGAAGTTTGGCTTACAATGCACTGTCCTGACGGTAAATTAATGGCAACGCATTACACATTGTTCCAAACCATAGTTAACATTCATTTTATTTACACACACATGTAGTATGACATTATCTGTTAAAAACAGAAAGGTTACATCCCTGTAGGTATATATGACAGACAAAGACAAGCCCTCCTTTAACACACCTGAGAGTGTGTTTTCCCTCATTTACAAACCCATGTATTCAGTTGTATGTAAGACACAGTAGGACAAATTTGTTTGAAAATTTCAAGAGAAATACACAGAGTTTATATAAATAAATGCATGAAATTTATATATTTACAATACATACAGCATATAAATTATTTTATAATTAATCCAAAACAAGGTATTATGGTACACTGACAGCCAGTTGTGCTGAATCTTGGACTGATTTTCCATGAATAATGTCAAGACTAACCTTGCAAGATCTCCAGTGGAACAAACAGCCTAGAAGGGCTTGGGGCATATCATGACTCAGTCCTGAAGCAAATCCTCTTCGGAGTGTTACATTGAACTGAAACTGTTGCTAACAACCTACCACGTGCAAATGAATGAGGCACATTTTGTGTTCTTGCTGCATCATAAAACACCCATCAACTGAGAAAAATAATGTTTCTGGAAAATCTCTAGAAACGTTTGAATGTCAGTAAATAGCCATTTATAGATACCTTCAATTTTTACGCATGCAAATCACTATTACTACTACTACTGCCTGTGTAAAGAGAAACTCAGAAACATGGACTGTACATACATGAATCCAACCCAGTAAATGCAAATTAAGCTCCTGGGCTTTGGTCATATTCTCTTTCTTTCTCCATAAACAGCACACGTTTTTGGCTATGCAGTGCTGAGTTTTCAGAGGAAATACTGCCAGTATTGCTGAAGGTAATGTGCTCATTTCCCAACATCATATAAAACTATCTATTGAAGTGAATCAAATGTTATGGGTTCCCCACACTGTTTAGCAGCATCCAGCAGCCTACAGGGCCAAGCCTTTAAAAGGAAATGATGAAGCCACATCTCTTGAAAGTGATTTCTTCTCAATACTTCTGCTGATGTTGTCTTTTTTTTCAGAAAGCATCTTCATTTTCTGCAATGTCAACGATTATATGGAGCAAGTCTTCAAAAGTTGGGCGTCCCTCTGGTTTCTAAAAACAAAAGTATGCATAGCTGTGATCAGAAAGCAAAAAAGTTGTGCTGATTTCGGTAAATTCTTTGTCTCAACATCATTCCATTGCAATGAATTTGCTATTTCATTAAACGTAAACACATAAACAAATATGTGTTGTTGGACTACACCCTTCGTAGAATTCATTATTTTGCATAATGCTACATTTTTTTATTCCTATCTCCCTATCCTCCCAAATAAATGATTCTAATCTTTCTTTAGGCAACTTGTTCATGCTCCTAAGCATTCTGAGCGTGATTCTTTGAAATCTCGTCCACGTTTTTTGGACTGAGAAATGAGAAATGAGACTGCGTCATAGACTTAAGCAACAGTATTCTTCATTTACTCTATTTGTCTTCCACACGGTTCCCTGTATGTCATAACATCCTCTTTGTTTCATTTGGTTACATCAATACACTGAGGCAGTTTCTTTGCTGACCTTACTGATACAGTTAATTTAACATCTTTTCAGTGCCTGGATAACTTGCACCTTTCCTTCATTTATCAGCTTAAATACATTTGTGCATTTTGAAGATTCAGTATTCACACACTTTTCAAATCATTATTAAATTTATTAAGCAAGGACAAAGGTACCTACAGTTAATCACATTTTATGACAAAGACGTTGCCATTATTTGTGTCCTCTTTGTGATTCGTGAAGATTCTCTCTTTCCAATACTATGATTGCTTAGTTTTTGCTGTTAATAACCCCTCGTGAGATCAATACATTTTTAATCAATTCACTGATGGTCATATAAATTCTATAAACACATATTGATATGCACAGAGTGTTAACAAATAACTTACTGTTATTTCTTAGTCCATTTTAATGATCATTTCAAGCAGGTTTCCAAGTACAAACAAAATTTAATGGTCTACAATTTCCTAGTTCCTGTGACAAGCCTTTCTGGATTGTAGAAACATTTATTATTTTTCAGCCCTCCAGGGCACTGTTGTTTTTAATGTATTTTTTTGTTTCATAAACCAACTGCTTTGTACGTGTTAGATATCCACCAGTCAGTTTCATGACTAATTACTTTTTGTTCCAACACATTCTCCTTCAAGACAAGTGTCAGACCATTTGTCATCTTTATCACTGGAAAAGAGCAGTAATTAGCTCTTTCCATTCTTTGTTTCCCTGATTGCTCTCTCAAAATTAGAGGCAATTAATTAAACCGATCTATTCTTTCATAGACTTTCTACATTAATACCATAAAATCTGCTTTATGTTACATTAGTTGGTACTTAAAGTATTTAATTTAGTTTTCACATCAGTTGTATCAAAATTATATTTGACGACTCTTATATACCCCACTTTCCACTCCCTTCTTCTCACCTAAGGCTCATTCTCCCACTGACCTGAGTACAGGACAATTCTCTCTGCCTCACTCAGCTGGTTCTTTTGATATAGCAAATGCACAAGTTTTCCATTATCTGTCTACCAACATTCAGGTCTGGTCTACATCTCATCTCTTGTACCCTGTCTTTAATGCACCATCAGCAGTAGATCAAGGGGCACCTTCTTTTCCCTATCTTCCTCTTTATGCCTCTCTTGTACCACATGTACAGGAAAAAAAACTGCTCTTTTTTGTTCTACCAGCCAACAGCTATTATCTCCATATGAATATTGCTCAGGAAGGAAGGGCACATGAGTTAGTCTGCTGGGATCTCAGGCCTTGATGACCTGGTTACAGTCAGAATGCTGCAATACAGATTAATTGCTGTTGCTGGACTGGCCCCTTTTTTTTTTAATTCAAAGGGAAAACATCCCCCCACACCAAAAAATGCATACCTCCTGCCAGCACATCATCATGACTTCATACACCTGCTTACAGGCCAGTTTGGGCCGATATAAACGATGTCCTTGGCTAACCATAGTTACCACCTCATAGTTGGAACTTTTTTCAAAGGGCATTTTTCCTTCCGTAAACACTTCCCACATTAAAACACCTAAAGAATGAAAATAAACATTAAGAAAATAAACAAATAAGTTCTTAAAATAAATGTTTATTTTAAGCTCTAGGCTTTCAGTCTTTCTGAAAAAAATAGCTTAAGATCCATATTCTATAAGCAGTGTTCACCTGTGTCATTAATGAAAAAACTTTATTCTAGTAGCATGGATTTTAATAAGTAACAGCACTAATAACCTCCGTGAAAACATTATGCAAGCATAAAACCATGGTAAGCAGTTTCTCTGAACTTCTTCATAGACATCTGAATACTTCCAGATAACTGGAGCTTAACTGCTATTGACAAAATGTAAAAATAGTGCTTTGTTTCAATGATGAACGTCTTACCAAATGACCAGACATCTGACTTGCTGCTGAATCGGCTATAATTAAAAACTTCTGGGGGGCACCATTTCACAGGAAATTTAGCCCCCGAGGAGCTTGTGTATTGATCATCAAGGACATACCTAAAAAAGAAAAGCATTAAATCTTTCCATTGGCCTCCAAGCGTACGCATCATAATTTAGATTTGGAGTTGAATTTCAGAAGCTCATATTGCCACCTAACGGCCATGACTTAGTAACACATGATAAAAACAGCTTCTTCAGACCAGCACTAAGGTTTCAGTCAAGGCACAGTTTGATTTTCTATTTACCTTGGAGTCTTGTGATTATTTAAGCTATACAACAAAAGTCTAGGCCACATGCAACTCAAATTTTTCTGTGTTACCAGAAAAAAATGATGCAAAATCGTCCATTTCTTGCTCTATTTCTCACTGGTCACTTTGGATTCAGATATCAAGAGACACGCAAGCTGAGTAGCACAGAATGGTGGCAACAGCCAAGACAAGTATGGCCAAACCCTGTTTTGTATTAGGGTTTTTTGGGTTGGTTGGTTGGTGGGTTTTTTTTGGTTGGTTGGTTGATGTGTTTTTTTTTCTTTTAAACAGTCAGACCACTGCGTTTGTTCAGAGCCAGGCCTTGCAGGATAAGGGCACACTTGATTCTCTAGAGAATACAGTTTTGCTTTTCCACAGTTGAAAAGATAAAGGAAAGAGACACATCACTACAGAACAAATAATCTTTAAAAGCACTGGAGAAATGAAGCAAAGGATGTTCCTTAGAGAAGTCAAAAAATATCTTTTTTTTCCTGTAACTGCTTGATGTGCATTCTCTTTCATACAAGAACAGGGGCTAGGTGAATTCTCCAGTATCACCATAACTATACCTTGTCATTCCAAAATCAGACACTTTGACCACTCCTGAATCATTCACCAAGCAGTTCCTGGCAGCCTGAAAAGGGAATGGTTAGAATTGGATTAAAACTTGCAGTCTATCTCAGATGAATTACAACAATAAAATGAGGACTTTGCCCTCATTTTGCTCCACAAGTTCACTGATTCACCAAGCTCAGTGGTGCATTCCCATTATGGTCCAGAATAAAATACGCATTTGCTCTTGATAGTGTTGTTTTTACAGCTAAACCATTTTGTAAAAAATTACCAAGAAAAATTATGATCTCAAGGGATTCATGAGCAGTAAAAATGGCACCAATATGGAATAAAGATACACTATTATTTCAGTGCAAACAGCTATCTACTTTTAATAAACATTTCAGAGCAATTTTGTTCCCTTTTCTCAGGAGAGAGAAACCTCTCATCTTTTGTGGTACATTGCAGCTTTAGAGATTTGGTTAGAACCTGAATAGCCAACTTAAACTACTTACAATCTTTTGTGAGAATAAAAGCTGTTATTTACGAACAGGCTGTTTCAAAAAGGAATAGATAAAGCCAGTAATAAAAATTTTAAGGAAGAGTATATTGCATAACAGGATGTTACCAGGTCTCTGTGGATAAAGCTGTTTCTCTCCAGGTACTCCATTCCCTCACATACATCTTGGCACATTGTGAGAAGGACGTCTTTACTGAAAACTCCACGTTTTTGTCTCAGGTAATTCAGAAGGCATCCGTGCTCCATGAACTCTGTCACGATGTATATAGGTCTCTGCTGTGTGCACACACCATACAGCTGAACTAATTTAGGATGCGTTAGTTTCCTGAAAAGGTTGAAATCATGTACTTATTACTTCCTCCATCCTGCACTAGCTCTTTACCCCACAAAACTCCAAAATACCATATGCCTGAAGTGTTTTATCTAGAATTAGTATATGCCATCAAAGGCCCAGAACTGGCACTTTTATAAGTGCCAAGGACCATACAGCAACTCACATCATCACTTTGGCTTCTTCGATGAAGTCCTCTTCATACATCGCACCTTCCCGAATTGCTTTGATGGCCACTTTGTACTGTGCCCTCCATTTCCCAAGGCGCACTACTCCAAATAGACCACTCCCCAGTTCTCTCATGAAAGTCAGCTCCGAGGGATTAATTTCCCATTTCTCTGAAAAAAAAAAAAAAGTGAGAGCCCCTTACTGTTATATAAGCAAACATGTTGAACTAGTAGGTGATAGAGAAGAGGAAGAGAAACCATAGATTACTATCAAATTGGGGAATTTAGGGAGAAAACTTATTCAAATTAACTTGAAAATGTACCAGTTCTACGTCTCACCAAAAAAAGAAGGGAAAATTTTAGCTAGACACAACTTTCAACTAGCTGCTGAGCAACACAGAAGGCAAAAAAACAAAATTTCCCAAAGCCAATAAATATATACTGATATTATCAGACTCGATTCAAGAAGATGTCATCATACAAAGTTCTGTCAATGCATAGAGACCGTTGGGTTCCCTGGTGTGCTGTTCTTAAAAATGGACCACTTAAAATGTTAAATAAAAGAAAAAAAGCAATACTTCTGCAGAGATCAAAGGGCCAAGGTTGAGTAAGAAGTCTGAAGGCTTATGAAGGAGGCACAGCTCTTTAATCAGGAAGAGCCCAAGGTGTCCACAAAAAAGTAGAGGAAGATGCTGAATTGCCCTGGAGCACCAGCAGCAGGTTCTGCTTCTACTCATGGAATTCCTTAGCACCACATGCCTGCCACCAGCTCTGATGCCTTTCTACAGCAATTCTCTCTGCAAGGATCTCAAATATACAACTTGGACCCATGTAAGATAGTATCACAGTACAAAATAAGTTTTTCTGAAAATTTTTAGAAAATGTTGTGGCAGCTTATATATATAAAATCAGAAAAGGTATGTATAGATCAATATAACACAAAGTTACCGTAGCTGAATCCTGCAGTTGTTGGTGCCGTTGTCTTCTTTGGGGTCACTGGGTAACGCAGCCTCGTAACAAGACCTGAAATTCAAAGTTAATTCAAGGATACAGCTTATTTCTGAAACAGTGCCAACAGCAACTCAGCTGCTTGTTCATTGCAGAGTGCAGCACTGGCTAACAATAAACTTACATACAGCTTTGACTCTATTTGCTGCTATTGCATTGTTTTGACTATTCAAAGTAGCTTCAAGGTACACAAGAGAGCTCACTGCATCTAACTTGTTGCATCATCTTTACTGGTGAGTTATCATCTTTACTGATGGATATAGACATATGTATACATATTTGTGCTTTACTGTTATGCAAGCACCAATGAAGGCTGACCAGAGACCACCCCTTTCATAAAGATCAGAAAGACTGTCTAAAAGGTTTTACGTAAAGTTAACGTGAGTTTCACTTTCACATTTATTTTGTACAGTGTTTCATATGAAAAAAAGATGCTGGGTACTTGCTGAATATTCTGCTAAAATCTTTTAGATTCTGTCACAACTTGATACAACAAAAGGAAAAATGAATGAAGCAATTAAAAATAATCAGTAAAATCAATTATAACAAATGAAAAGCAGGGTTAGATTTTGGAGCATGTTTTTCAAAAAAGCATTATCTAGAATATCACTGGGGAATGCTTGGTCATCTGAATTTCACATAAACATCTGGAAAACATAGCTCATGAAAGAAATAAAAGCACAGACTGAACTTAAAAAAAAATACTATATTAGTATCTTTGCCTTCAACCAGATTCCTAAACTCTCCCCATACTTTCATACAGTAGGTAGACACCAGCATGAGCTGTCAGCCGTAGATCTAGGTGTCCAACCTTTACAAAGATACATTTTCAGGCACTCACTGAAAAAAAAAATGCTGTTCTTCTCATGTGTTTTCTGTATGGGGGTTATATCATTTTAAGCCATGGTGACCCACAGGTAAGCACCTAGAGAGTACTCTGGGGCAGTACCATCCCTGCCCATCTGCTGTGGGTTATAGGCCACTGCTAGAGACGTGACACGGAGCTAAATTAATGTTTTTTTTTCCTGACAGAATAAAGCCATTCTTCTATTTCACTGTGGATCAGAGCACACCGAACTGTCAAAGACTGTCAAAAACTAATTTTGCCACACCTTTACCTCAGCTTGTTCTGTGCTTGTGTCTCAGCCAGGAAAAAGGACCTAATTCACTGTACAGCAAGCAAATTGGAATGGCGAATGAGTAATATATACAGTGTTAGAGAAAGTATTGATAGAAAGAAAACACCGTCTGTCCTAAAACTAGAGGCTGACCTCTGTTGCTGGTGTCTATCCACTAGACTGAGCTAATAATAGGAATAGCGTGTGTGTTTATAATACATAAATTACATTTAAAATATATATGTTATATATGTATAATATATAAACATATATACATACATGAATATGCATATATATTTACATAAAACCTTTCAAATGATTGCCTATATTGAAGCAATGTGAAAATGCAGTCTCATGATTTCTCTAAGGAAGAAGTATCTATAAAAACCTAAAAGCCTTCATTCAAACCCTAAACACCCCACACTCCTTTCCAAATCAACTCACAGTGACAGGAAAAAAATGTAATCCATCTACCTGCTGCATTATGTTTGTGATACTCAATTATTTCTGGAATGGAGTTAAAGAGATGTTTTTCTGCGAGGTAGTACTGCTTTGGTGATGTCACTGTTTCTTTTATATGGTAGTGTCTTATTCCTGATGAGCCTTCTCTGAAAAAAAAAAAAAAAGAAACAATATAATAATACATTGTCATTTGTTTTGAACTTTGTAAGAGGAACATGTTGACTAGAAAAAGAAAGCTCGTTTTTCTTTAACAGGAGGCAACATACAGAACACACTAAGCAACTTTCAGACCTGAAGATCTGCACAAATGCTGAATGGACGTATTTGATGTCTCTGTATCTCCTCACACCATGCCTGGTGGTCCTATGCTACTTGTACTATGTCAGGAGAGGAAAGCTGAGACTGTTGTCATGAGCAGAGACAATGGTAGGGGTCCCTTTGCACATCACCACAGCCCCAGGGTGAGCACCAATTCAGCCAGCATGGATGCCCAATGTTACATGTTTCAGAAACATCTTGAATACCAAAGACCCTGGGCACTCATTGCTTGGGATGTTCACCTCAGTACCACAACCAAGTTGAAGATTAACACATATGAGTTAATTTTCATCCCAGCTTGTTTCCCCAACCCAGCTCCCCACTTGAACATGTAGACTGGCACAAAGGGGAAGACTGAATGGCATGGGAGAGCCTCTTTCTTTCAGTGGCAGTTCAGATTTTCACTGGTTTAAAGCCAATGTAGCCTAAGCATGGAGTTGAGAGCTAATTTTCGTCAACTGTGTTTTCTAACATAGTGCTCCTTGCTTCTTTGTTGAGCTCTCTCCTGGCCTCCCCTCCATCGCAGGGGTTTGAATATGCATGCAAATCAATTCAAACAAGGCAGGGTATGCAGGGTAGCCACAGAAACTTACCCTCCAAATTTTGTATAAAGGGAAACTGTATACAGGCCAGGCTGACTTGAGTCTCTCACCACAAAACCACCTTCTTTATCCTAAAATGCAAGCACATCAACAGCTTTATACCACAAGCAATTTTAAGCTGTATGTCCTTCCTACTTGTTCTGTGATTTGCACATGCCAAAATTAAGCATTTGCTTAAATAGGAGAGAGTAGTTTAAGCGAACATCGTGGTTCATACTGCAAGGCTGCCATACTCACCTCGTTTCTGAGGAGCTGCTCCGCCTTGCTTCGGTTCAGGTTCCTGCTGTACCACCTGCAATGCAACATCAGCACCTATTACATAGTAGTGTTTACCCATAAAAATGCCTTGAAATCTGAATTCGATCCAGTGAGATCTCACATAAACCAATAAATTTTAGGAAATTGGACTAACTTTTGAGCAAAACCACTTCTAAAACACAGAGGCATGCTGATGGTGGTGATTACTATGCATGGCAGCCTGAGAGCAGACCACCAGCCTAAAGGCAGCCCTCAAGCAGCTGTCCCAGTCACCTGCTGAGATGACTGCCAGCTTTCATTGGATTTCATTCAGTAACTTCACAATCACATGGTTATGATTTTCCACAGAGGACTGACCTACCACAGAACAGATCAAAAGTGAATTAAATGTGACTGCTCCACATCCTTGTGCTTGGTGAAGCAGCCAAATAATCACTGATGTTTCTACCTATTTCAGTGAATAGTTACAACAACAAAAACCACACGGCTAGCAAATGGTGTGGTGTATTGTTTTGAGCCATGCTGCCACAATGGTAGAAGAGCAGGGAAGTGGCACAGAAGCCTGTACTCAATTTCTGCTGTAGTGGTTTCACACAGATGATCTGGAGCAATCCTCTGTGCAGTGACCCTGAGCCATGTCACCGAGGTGGTAAGGCACAAAGTAGCTGGACCAGATAAGGCAGCTCAGTTCCTTCCTTCCCTTTCTGCCCCTTTCATGGCTCAGCCCAGAGCAGTGCAAGGCTTTAATGAGAGCCTCAAAGGTGAGAAAGCAACAAAGGACACATTTAAAATGGATAAATTTCCTTCTCTCTCTGTCTGTCAAAGAATTAAGAGGGTTTTGAAGTTTGATTGCTTATTTTTTTCTGCTTTTAATAGTAATATCCTAAAAACTGCATGCGTGATGGCAATCTCACTGACTTGACTCTACTTTATACATGACAACAAAAAACATTGAGAAGAATCAGAACAAATAAATACATATTTCAAATATTTAAGTTTAATCCATGAGATCAATGGTATATGTGTTTACTTCAATGTTTACAATAATAAACAGTTGTTTTCAAAACTTCAGAAATGCATTGTAATTCTTAAAGCCTAGCTTTTATTTTACAGTCTTCCACATTTTAATTCAAATGTTCACTTACTCATATTGATCCAGGTTGTTGGACTTCTTTCCTGTTACATAGTTGCTTGGGATATATCCTTCATGTCTAAAAGAATATATAATATGTAAACTGAATAAAAAGATGTAAAATTGCATGTCTAGAAGACAGTGCTTCATTCTGCTAATTACCAGAGGTCAGTAATGACTAGCAGTCATCTATTTATTACTGAGCCACCCACTTTACTACTCATACAGAAATGAACGTTTCACATCAACATTTCCACATTAGCTTTCACTGCAGCTAAAAAATCTGCACAGTCAGCAGAAGTGTCCAAGAAAAACAGCAGAAGTGGGGAAAACAAGTGACCTTTGCTTCTCTATCACTTCTGTGCTCAGATGTTGCAGTTGGTCTGTAGAAATGTATTTGTAGACCGCCACAGCAGCCCTGCTGTATCTAATAAGTGGCAATTACCCTTAACAGTTTGCAACATTGACCTGGTAACTATTGAAGTTTGGTAACTTCCGTCCTGAAAACCATAGGGTAAAATTTTAATCCAAGGAATGTAAAATTAGAACATCATAGTCATTAAGGCATCTCACTGCAACTCTCTCAGCGCATTCAAAGATTACCCCTAATGATACAGTTGTAAAACAAGACAATGATCATTCAAGCCTGGAAGTCAGAGCCTGCTGATCTGAATGTTAATCACGTCGCTCCATGGGCCATTCCCCAGGAAAACAGGAGTACTGGACCAGTCAAGTTAGGTTTTGCCTGACAGGAAATGTCATTGTTAAATGCTTTCAGTTCTGCAACAGTCTTTGCACGCAAACTCCACAATCTACTGAGAACCACACTTCTTTGTTTGGGTTCTATGTGGGAACAAAGATATGGATGACATTTCAGGACTTACGTCGTAAGTGGGGTCTAATATTGTTATTTGTTGATACGTAATCAATATGAACTACTAGAACCTGAAAACAGCCTTATTAACATTATATTGAAAAATAAAAAACTCATGCTTACCCGTATTTGTCTCTTGCCTTCCACCAGTGAATGTCATTCTTCTCAATTACTGTATATTCTTCACCTTTGTCTAATCTTAAATCATGACGTTCTGTAGGCTGGAAGTCATACATTGCCACCACTATCTCCTCCTCTTCACTGTCATTCTCCTCAACCGGAGGAACAGGCGGTGGCGGCCTTCGCTGAAAATGATACAAAATGATCATCGTTCCACTTTGCTCCATGATTCCACTCCACCCAGTACCTACTCTTACACCACTGCAAAACAGCCGAGCATCCCAGAGGCAAAAGCTAGGCTAGTTCTGGGTTGCCCCAGGAGAGAGCTGCAGTGGCTAGGCTGACCGCAGCACTGCAGCCCCAATGGCATTTGCTTTTCAGCCCCCTATTCATCAGCAGCACAGACACCTACCGTATTTTTTTCTGGCATTGGAGAAGGCAGCGTCACTACACCTACAAACAGAGCACAGAAAAAGATTCATGTTTACTTTCTAATTCAAAAATTGGATAAAAGGTTTAAACTTCAGATAAAGCTCTAACATCTTAGCCTTCAGGATAGCATAGTAAGTCAGGAAGCAAAACCAGCTCCAAGTGAGAAAACATTGGTTAAGTGCTCTGTGACACTGTACTAAATTGGCCAGCAGGCAACATTCACAGCAGGATTTGGTGACATCTGTGTCACACCACAGCATGCCACACAGACGGCTCCAAGCCAGCCCACGGGCAGGGATGCCTCATGGGGTTCCTCCAAAAGACTCCTGGAGTTCAAAACCATGTCTTGCTCCTTAATAAGGAATAATAATAGTAAATACATGTAAATAAATAAAAAGAATATAAAAAGGAAGCAGTGTTCTTCTCACCATGATAATCTAAAAGTCTGCTCCTATTAATATCTATTCTTATAAAAAATATATGTTTCCCCTGATTCTTGCTTTACCAAATAAGGCATAAAAGTTGTATTTTTTGTATAAAATCGTGTAAAGATGTATATATATATATATTAAAAAAAGCAGTTTTTAAATTACTTCTCAGGTCCAAAATTATTTTTTTCTCCTGTGCTGCTTTTTTCCACTTCAACAGCTGAACTATGATCTTGCAGAATAAGGTCAACCACAAGCCACTGTTTTTTCTTCTTTTAATGCAATGAAATACACAATTCCCCACCTTTTAAGGCCCTAATGTAGGAAATTTTCCAGGCACTGTTAATTTCACTAGGAGGTAAGCGTTGTTGCAATTACTTTTATTACTAAGGAGTTTTCCTTGAATCAAAGACAGACAATTACTGTATTGTCATAGAGGACAATGCTGCAGTGAGGGTCACACTTCCACATCTTTGCATGCTCCAGCATACACTGCAGAGCACGTACAGGCTGTGGTTTGCATGCTGGAGGAGCCATATGCATACGGAAGTCATGGTTCATCCAGGTTCAGCATATGGACGTTTGCAAACTTTTAGGAAAATTGAGCCATGTGTCTGTAAATGCATTAAGCCTAGTTACATTCTCATACCATTTTCACACTGGTGTTAATAACACCAATTCCAGTAGGGTTGTTATTCCTTTACACGGATACACAGAAGTTATTAATTCAAACTGGAGAGCTGGCAAAGATCAGATGAATCTCTTTCACCATGAGGTTTTAACCTCAGTCTGAGGTAAACAGTTGGTCAAATAGATTTCAGATGGGAAACACAAGCCAAGTGGAAAATAAATTCAGCAACCTCAATGATTCCTTTCAGCTGTCTCCAAACACTTTTTGGAAGGACAATTCACTGACTTTTACACTTTTTACAAAATGTTTGGAGATGAAAAATATTTTTGTTTTCTCTAGACACAGAATCAACAGTTCACGGTGCACCATAAAATTTCCCTGATACCTACAGCATTCAAATGTGAGGACAGAATCACATAACAACAACAAAACACAGAAAAATATGCCAACATAATTTCATATGTAAAGTTATGTACTTACTGTTTTCAAAAAGATTATATCTTTCACAACCAGGTGCTAATTTTTCTGTCTGCCTGCAGCACTGATAAATTCCCTCTGTCCAGAATTTAGGATGGTATTTTACCATTATATTGCTGTTGTTCTTTATTCCTACAGGAAATAGAGAGCAAAGATTAAAAAAGGAAAAACAAATCATGATTTCTGACTTTCTTAATAAATATTAGTGTCTTTGACGAATCATAATCTTTACTTGTTGTCCTTGCTACAACACTGCTTCTCTAAAGGACTTTCTTACAAGTTTACACGGAGGTCATACAGTGAAGGCAGGTGATATTTTTAGGGTAATACATGACTTTATTCCAGAAGGGTGTGCTGTACTCCCCGCCCAAAGCAGCCACCACAGCAGGGCAGTGTTTGGTGCCTCCGTGAAGGCAGACCCAGGCGCCCACCTGCACCCTGCAACACAGTTGGGCGGCTGTGAGGGCCCTGTGGGCTCTGGCTGCCTCTTTTCTTTTTGTTTCCACTGCAAGTGACTCCATTTCCTCTGTAATTAGTGCTCTTGAGGAAAGGTTAGCTTACATTTATCACTATTTCACAGCACAACGCCTGTGTTTGGTTTAGCAGGCTCCCCATCCCCACCCTATGAGGCTGCTGAGTTTTGGAAGTCATTTCCGACCCAGCCCAGCCCAGGAATTATGTCTTACGACTTTGAAGAGCACCTGCAATTAATGTGAATGTTTGATGACAGCAGAAGGCATTAAGAGGCTCTTGAAAAAATGATCTTTATTCAGTATGATATCAATAATCAGAATCACATTTCAGGGGAGATGTCTCTTGTTGTTTTACATCAGTGGGAGACCATCACCATAACACTGTCCAGCTATGTTCAGACAAAACTTCCAAGTGATGCCACTAACTAGCTCGGTTAAGCTTTTTGATGATTTACATGTTGTACAAAGGCACGAATTCAAATTCTTGTTGCATTTAGACTAGACAAGTTGAATGAAATCAGCCAGGGTGCTTGATATGCCCAGTATCTATTCTGACATGCTGTGTATGCAAATGATGACCTGACCCAATAAAAATAAAAGTCAGTTGATACGTGCAATAGAAGTTGCACCATTTTATTTTTCTAGCTTGTTGTGGGTTGACACCTGTCAGCAGCTAAGCACCCAACCCACACACTGGCATGGGGGAAAATAATAGAAAGAGGAAAAGTGAGAAAACTTGTGGGCTGTGACAGTTTAAAGAGAAGGGAAAGAAAGAAAAAAGTGATGCAAAGGAAATAATACACCATCTCCCACCAGTAAAACAATGCCCAGCCAGCCTGTGAGCAATGACCAGCTTAGAAATCAACCCCCCCTTACTCCCTCCTTCCCCTACCCCAGAGTTTATTGCTGAGCATGACTGTATATGGCATGGAAGATCCCTTGGGGCGATTCACATCCCCTACCCCAGCTGTGTCCCCTCCCAGTCCCTTGCCCACCCCTGCCTAGTCACTGTGGGGGCACCATGAGCAAAAGGCAAAGCCTCCAGGCTGCACAAGCACCCTCTGAAATCACTAAACCACTGGTGTGTTTTCAGCACTCTTGTAGCCACAAATCCAAAACACAGCACTGAGTTACCCCCATCTCACTAGACCCAGCGCACAGCTCTAGTAAAGTTATTTAAATGTGTCAGATATTAAGTGCAAGTGATTTCCTTTACCTTCTTTCAGATTCCTCACCCACTGATCCCGGCTTTGTGGACTTGGTGCAAAAATATAAAGTGTATTAGCATCATATACAACCTGCAGGGAAAAAGAAATATAATATTAAAAAAAAAATAAAATAAAGCCTTTCACCTAGTAATACTCTTTTATTTATTCCTTAGCAAAAACAGTAAGCAGAACAAGGGAAAAAAATGTTACATTTGGCAAAATGAGTGTCCTCAGCCACATGAGAAGCATGAGACAAAATGCAGAAACAAGGTGAAGTTTTTTAGGGTTTGCTATTTATACATGGTGCTGTCAGTAGAACAGGAAGGATTCTGTAATGGTATATTATCTTATTATTCCTTTAGATGTTTGCTTCATGCTTTGCTTTGTTCATTCTTCACTGTGTATTTTCTAATAACAGTATCTCATAACTGTTAAGGCATTTTATAATCAGGCATCCTTCGTTCCCAGCCATTTCATATTACTTTGTGATTCTCTGTTATTCTGGGTTAATTCTTGCCTTCTTTTTCTTCACTGCCTGTATGGGCAGAAAACAAGTATTGCCCTGGTAGAAAGGGGGCAAATCCCTGCTTCCATCAGTGAAATTCATGCTCACATCAAAAATTTCTTCCATCATAAGCAGAACCTGACATTTAAACATTTTTTTCCTTTTAAGTACTTTGTTTTCTGTGTTTACTTCCATTAAGTTCACAATGGAAGAAAAAGCAACAAGGTTTATCTTGTTTTTCTTATTCCTATATAAATTAATGGTAATTGCAAACATGCTGCTTTATATAAAGTGTGTGCAAGAAAGAAGACAGGGAAAATTGGCTGCCAGCTAACCTATTCTGGAGGACTAAGCAGTTTCCAGTCAACACCAAGGCAGAGAGGGTAGGGAAAAGAAAAAGTCCAAGTGTTTTAGGCAAAGCTTCCATGAGCAGGGACTTTAGGATGAGCAGAGCTTTTGGGGATGGTTTTCAGTCCCTGACCCTGAGCCCCCTCCAACAGACCCAGAGAACTGAGAATGGGCTCCGTGTTTAACAGTGTCAGTAATTTCAAGCAAGTGGCTTGGTGCTATTGAAAGGAGCACTGTATTTTATATAAACCAAAGGAACATACCTGAAATGGGTATTTATTTTGACAGGGAATAATACCATCATTTTTTACAACTTCTACACATTTAATCCTTGAAATATCCACAGATCCTTTTCTGTACTTTTTCTGTAAGAAAAAAAGAAAAATAAATAAATAAATAAAATACAACTGATGATTGCTTTCATCTACAGGCACTCATATGTTTATCTTTCTTTTTTACCTTTCTCTGCAGAGACTTTTTGCTTACTTTTCCACTTACAACAGCATTGTTGCTTTAACTGCAGAATTCATTTGAAAAAAATGAAAGAGGGTATGAAAACCTACACTAGTAAAAGTGCAGACTAGAGTGTAATTGCTTAGTAAAAAGCATCACCTTTTCCAATACAGTTTCCAATCAGTTGTAACCATAGTTTACTCTTCTTTACAAAAAAAAAAAAAAAAAAAAAGAACTTGAGTACAGATAAAGAACAGCTTGCTGATCTCAAGTTATGACTAAAAAGGGTGAGTGAAACAGGTGCCAATGCATCATCTAGCCTGCTCCCTTGCTCTGTTGCTCCCGTCTTTCTGTGGCTACTCCCATGTTTCACCAGCTTTCCATAGAAACTGCAGTGCTGCACAGGCAATACAAGCTCATGCAGGGTAGGAAGCAGAAGACAAGAGGTGAAACCTGTCCCTGGGATAAGCTGTGAAAACATGGTGAAAGAATTTCTTTGACCAACATGGCAGAAGCTTTGAAAAAGCAAGATCTGAGAAGGTTTGGCTCACCTAAACTGGTAATCATGAAGATTTTGAAGAAGGAAAGAGTGCTCACCAGCTGCAGCCCAAGTTAAAATGCACAGAAATACAGTGTGGTTCAACTGTCCCAAGAGGGAATCTTTGTGGAAGAGCAGCCTGTAGCTGGAGGTAGCTTGTACTGTGCTTCAGTCTATATGTAAAAGCAATAGGCAGTAACGGTGAAGACCACACACATGCAGACCTTTTTATGGTGTCTGTTTTCTGAAGAAGCTGATTTATCCTCTTTTCATTTAAATGAAGCAGAAAAGGTTAAGAATGAAAGCGCAGCATGGAAATTTTCAGCACACTGGTAAAAAAAAAAAAAAAAAAAAAAAAAAGCTGGTAAATCTATGGACACTGTAAGGGCCACTTCTCACTTTGGGGAAAACCAGGTCTCTTATAAGGGAGGATGTTTCTACTGAAATCTGGAACAACAACAAAAATGGCAGCAGCTCATGGCAGGTTCAGTATAAACCCACATCAAAAATTTGAATAGCAAAGCACATCCAACACATGCAGACCAGTGTGCAGCTCATGAAAGATGAGCACTGTTCAGGCAATGTGGAAATAATTAGCAATTAGTGAATTACTGGAGATACTCTACTCCCTACTCAGCTCCCTTCCTCTCTCCTGAGGATAGAAATTTCAGCCCAAATAGCAGAAGTCTGGCACAATAATAAAGAACTGAAAAGAGTCTTAAAAACAGAAGAGCAGAGCAACTTCAAGCTCAGACATCACGATTCCACCACCCTAGCAGCACAACAGTCACCACCCAGGGAAAACAGAGAAGTCTTACCAAAATTTAGAACACCTTCAGTATTTTGTCTCCTATGTATATTGTTATGAAGAAAAGAGGCAGATAAAATGTGCCTGAAGAACTCAGACACTCCACAGTCAGAGTCAGGAAGAATGACAGGAACCGAGTTCAGATAAAGCTGTAACTGTTATGTAACACCACAAAATTAAAAAGGCAAAAAAGAAGTCCCAACATGGGGGTTTTAAAATTGCAACATGAACAAAGATGAATTAGACATTCTAATGAGTAATTAATAATAATAATAAAAAAAAATCAAATAACACGTTGCTACAAAGCTATCACGTTATGCTGACAAATAATTTGCACTGACTACGCAACCTTGGTTTTCTGATCAAAAATTTGTTTCAAGTCAAGCTTTCTGTTTATTTTATGGTATCCCCTTACTTGAACTTCGACTGCCTGAAGTAAAACACACTAATGCAAGTGCCAAATATTGAATAACAACTGCACACCACTCAGTACAGCATCAAGTACTGCTCTTTCCTCTCATTTTCATGGCAGCCTGGCGGCTTCAGAGCTGACAGATTAGCAAATGTGGGATAGGAAGACCCAAACAAGATCTACCTTTTTTTTTTTTTTTAATTTTTAAATGAAGCACAGAATTCAATACTCCACATAATTGTACTGAAGATACCTCTCCAGATCTTTTCTCTGCACAACGAATGACATACAAAGAAGAAGAAAAGCCTGCCACTTCTGTAATGTATCTACCCAGCTTTCTGGGTCCTGTGGGGTACTCATGTATTGCTTGGATCCCACCTAGTGGTTAACTGAGGCTGGGGGACAGAAAGAAATGATATACATTTTTATCCTTATCTGGAATCATAGACATTTCTTTGAGGAACAGGCTTTATGACTTTAAGCCTCTCCTCCATGACTCACAGATTTTCATGCCAATTCTGGCATTCAGTGAGTGCTCCGAAGGAGCATATGTGTGCAAAAATGGCAAAGAACAGGAATCCAAGAAGATAATCAACTAACATTTTGGAAAAATAAAATAAAATAAAATAAAATAAAATAAAATAAAATAAAATAAAATAAAATAAAATAAAATAATAAAGCTAACCTCCTAATACTCAGCACATCATTCTAGTATTCATATTTCCTAAGTCATCCCTTTGTATACTTGCATGATTTAAGGTGGCTCACTTTACATCACCATGAGACACTAAATTAAACCAATTCAAATTTGACCCACCTTACAACCCAATCCAGCTAATAAAGCCTAATGACATCAGATTCTTCTGTTTTTGCATATTCTAAAGATTAAAAACCTTGTACATGTGAAATTAAAGACAAATGTACTGCTCCAGCCGTATTTCAGGTTGCAGCAGAAGCAACAGTTATTAATGGCCACAGCTTTCCAATTGCCAGGTTTGCAGCTGTGTTTTAGCTCAACATTTCTCACTATTAAACCATTGGGCAGAAAAGAATGACTGAAGCAAAATGCCAAATAGAGCACTGCAATTCCTCTACTTAAACAATTTCCTCTAATAATGGGACTTCTTGCAGACCATCACTGTGTTGCATTTATTGCGCGTGCCTAATGCCTTGCTCTAGAGTGAGGTGTAGAGCAGACACAAAATGCAGGATCAAGCAGAGCTCACACCCTGACCTAGAGTGGAAGTAGAGCTGCAGGCACGAGCCAGCATTGAGGAAGCCGCTCACGATCACTCTTTCCAACGAGTGACCTCTGTTACAAAGGGACAGAATTAGTCCAGGGGCTAATTATGCAATGTCAAACCATAGTGGGAAGAAGGGCATTTTTCACAGATGCTTTTGAAGGAAGATGGCCCATGTAGTAGAAAGCGGCTGGATTCCCTGTAGAATTAGCAGTGTCTCACCAGTATGCCCATGCATGCTCTCTGGACGCAAGCATTCACAAAGGATTTGGAAACCAAATGGCCAGTGAACCCGTGGGACCTATCAAAGTGGGTCCACCTCAGGAACATGCCTCTTGAAGGAAAAACAGTTAAAAGAGTAATACAGGTATAAATACTCTGTCCCAAGAAGGATAAGAAATAGATAAAAACATGCTTCACAGTCACACTAAAGGGTGTTGTTGTTTTTTTTTTTTTTAAACTGTTATCTGCTTGCTGAAAATAACAAAAGGGAAGTGACTGTACAGAAACTACTATTCAAAGCCTTCCAAAATGCAAAATGGTATATGTACTTCATACTTGACTGTGCTTCAGAAGCATGATTTACAGTTTCAGATGCCCTGTTCCTTGCTCACAATGAGGATGACCAGTCTAGCCAACGTCTTGTTTCCATGCAAAGCAAAAGAATAAGCTATTCCTATTGTTCGATATGTAAGATAGAAATACCAAGAAGTGACAACAGTAGAACTACATTGTCAGATGTGGTACAAGAATATAATTACAAAATTCCAACCAACAAGAAATAATCTCAGAATAGAGGAAGGCAAGAAATATCCGTTAGATAAGTACACAGCCAGCTCATCTTCTACACACTTGGAACTCTTCTGCTGAATATGGTAGCTTCACAACTTCCTAAGAAGCCTGTGTTCCCACTGCCAGACAAAACGGTTCTTCAGTGCATTTCCTCTTTGTTTATGAAGATATCATGCTGTTTACCTTCAGAAGAGTGGGGCTGGGGGGTTAAAAACAACAAAGGACGTTTTGTTTGGAAAAAATATTATATCGATGAAAACATGCAGAAGTCAGCCTGGCTGCCAAGAGATAGCTGCACTCTGGCTCACCCATGGCGTCACTCCCCTTGTTCTTCACACTATGGCTCTCTCCCATGCTTATTCCCATGAAGGAAACCCCGAGGTCATCAGCACATGACCCAGGGAACTGGTGTTCCCCTAAACATCCAAAATGTCTCGACATTACTTACATCTCCTTTTACGGAGCTGCTCAGCTATTTCACAAGACATCAGCAAAGCCCGCCTATCCCAGAAGCAACCAGAGCCAACTTCTCTCACAGAATATGCTCCAAAGTCAAATGTAGGGAGTTTGCCTTTTTTTTATTATTATTAGTTATTTTATTCCTAAGAGGCATTTTCACCCAAGCAATGTCACTACTGTTCATGCAAATAGAGTTATACTAGAGCTAGCTGTTAGAGGGCCACATTTTCATCCCCTTATTTTTCCAGTGTCAGATATGTTGAAATACACCCTGGCTCCTTTTAAGTCTTTTTTTTTTTTTTTTTTTTTTTTATGATTATTCTAGGAAAAGCAAGTATCAAGTATTTCTGTTCACCTTCCTGCAGTGGCTCAAACTGTCACACAAGGTGAGAGGTGCTGATTATTCTGACATCACCTGACCTGAGCCAAGATCTGATTCTTGGGAAGAATTTCAAGAGAAAACAAAAATGCAAACAAACGTTAAGTGAGAAGGAGAAAATCTCAAATCCTGTATTGCAAAATATGAAACTGAGAAACCTTTATCATGGACTGGCTGCGTAATTTACTATTCTTCTGTGTAGCGGATACCAACCACCAGTACTGCAGAAACCAAAAAAAAAAAAAAAAAAAAAAAAAAAAGAAATTCTCTGTAGTAGCACTGATGCAACTTCCTAACTTCCTAGCCATTACTACAATGTATTACCTGAAATTTACTCTCCTCCCACAACTGAGCAGCAGTCAGTCAAATGTACGCAATTACAGTTCTGTTGTATTGCTGCTATCAAGTAAGGCAGCGACGTAAATAAGCGTAAAGGAAGCCAATAAATCACCCAGGTCTCCATCCACAGCAGGCCCTAAATTATCTACAATTTTTTGGTTGTCTAAACAACCAGCATGTAGCTTCAAGGTTCTTTTAGACAAATCTTCCCTTGTCTTCTGTGAAGTCCTCACAGAGCTCTGAGCCTGGCCAGCTCAGCTGTAGAATTTCTGCCCCCTTTTCTCCCCTCTCAGACCACAGGTCCACCTCTCTGCCCATCAGGTGAGCGGCACCTTTCCTTCAGCCATCCCTCTGGCAGCCCTAGAGTCGTCTGAACATGAGGAATGGACAACTTAAGCCAGGAAGGGAGGGGAGCCCAAGCCCGGGGACATCACAGGTGGGTGACCAGAGCCCCAGAACAGGATGTGAGGCTCTGGTCACGTACCTGAGGCTCCAACTGCTTCACCTGGTCTTTCAAGCTGTTCAAAACACCATCTTTCCATTTGTTTTGCATTGAATTTACAAGGCATTTATACAGTTTTATCTGACACTGCCATCTGAAAATGTTATATGGCACTGCCAAAACAAGCCCTGAGCAGAATGGAAACACAGGATTATCTGCCGCTTCTCTGCTCTCCATGAGGCTTGTTATCCACCAACAGAAAAAAACTTGGATTCGTTCTTGACAAGTCTTTGCTGGCCGGTGTGACATTTTGTTGTCATCCAGGTATTTTCAGGAAGCCAGTTTGCTGTAGCACTTCTCTGGTAATTGAAATTATCTTCAGAGCTGGCAGTTTCTCAGCTCCTCTATAGCATTTTAAATCTAAGCTTTCCAAAATCTTATTTATTTTCCAAGTCTTCCTTTACAGCACCTTTAAGATTCACGTGCTATGTGTAATCATAAGGTAAATGTTCTCATTCACACCTTCTCAGTGATTCAGTAACCATAACCTACATTTTTTAACTTCAGCTTAGTCTAATGTGAGCTCCATCTCACAGACTGCCAAATTATTCTAGAAAGATAATTATTTCAGATCCTCATTTTATATCAGTCTTCTGGTTTGGTAGATGTTACAGAGATGAGGGAATCATTATTGCACCATAACTAAATTACTTTACAACTTGATTTTCTTTTAGACTTGCGCTTTTCAAGTATGCATTCCCATGCATCTGTTATGCTGCCTTCATTCATGTGAACAGCTTTAAATTATTTCTTTGATTTAAACAGCTTTTGGTCACTCCTGCTTAAAATTTCCCCATCTGTGCCTACTGTTATCTGTCTTGTATGCTTTTAGCC
Source organism: Aythya marila (assembly GCF_965140915.1). Taxonomy (NCBI): domain Eukaryota; kingdom Metazoa; phylum Chordata; class Aves; order Anseriformes; family Anatidae; genus Aythya; species Aythya marila. The sequence goes on along the minus strand of NC_139045.1, from coordinate 49,961,096 downwards.
AGTATGTGACATCTTCTGAATCATCATCAATACAGCAGTTCTGCTTATTAACATATATTTATTTAAATACAAAGTTGTGTGAAGTTGTGTGTATATATATACTATATATATAGTGTGTATATATATATATACATATATATATATATATGTATAGTGCGTATATATACATATATATATATATATATATATTTCCCTGAAGTGGGAAGAGGAGGTAAACAACCAAAAAAGACGAGGAGGGATGAAATTTCATGGTTCTCAATGCCAACTTCTGCTGCATTCCAGTAGACTTCTATCTATCTTCAGATCCTCTCTGTGACATTTCTCAAACTCTCCTAGGTGCTTTCCTGATGACTCTTGTTGCTCCTCACATAAGATTTCTCTGGGGCCTCTGCTGCAGAACACAGCCTTCTCTTTTATTCCCCTTGAAAGCTCAAAATGCTGACCAGCTTTATGAGCAGCTGTATTTTGAACAATTAATTCCTACTGTTTTATCTACCTCATTTCCTAAAATAAACCTGATTTCTTACTGCATTTGCAGTGAACAGTTCATAGTTCAACCCTCCTCTTCCCCAGGGTACCACACAACAGTGGTAGAGGTAACTAATCAGTGGTAAAGCTATTTTTGGCTATCATACTGTCTCATCAGTGCTTCACACCATGTCTCTACCCACTTCTCAGCACACCTTAAGCTTTGATAAGCAGCTCCTCAGGACTGGGTTTTTGCTAGAAGTGTTCAGTGCTGTTCTGGGGGACTAGCAGCGATCACAAAATAATTAAATCAATATAAATATCAATATGTACATGGCTTATATAATTTTTACATCCGTGAATATATTTGAAGCAAGGCTGAGCTGCTTCTTGTCAGCCATAGGTATCTCACAATCCCACTGCTCTACCTGAGCAAACAGCAATAACAACACAGGTATTTCTACATCAGCAAAGCTATCTGTAAGTTTGCTTGTCAAACTGTAACCTCAAGAGTACCAATTGATCAGTCATCTACACATTACCAAGTTACTTACTGATTTTCTGCCTTGATTTCTGTCTAATTCAGTGCAAAGAAAAGAAGTTAAACTATCTTCCTAATGATGCTAATATGTAGAAGCAATGGTTGCAGTTATTACAGAGGTATTATACAAAGAAATTAGGTAGGGTGGTTTCTCATATTCTTAGTTAGTGTTTAAATACAGAGCCAGCAAAGAAGTAAAGAAGTTTGAAAAAGAAAAAAAATATCCTCCACACAGATGGATGTAACAGGCATTATTTTAAGTGGGATAACTTGTAAATACATCACTGTACTCGCTCAGCGATGTAATTCATGCTGCAAACCACTGCTACAAGCTATCCTACTTCATTATTTATAATACATTATACATATTTTATATAGATATAAATATGTGTATGTGTGTTTAAACCATCACCTATCCTGACTGCACTTTAAAAAAAAATATTTATTCTTTTTCTGACAAAGCTGGAAAAATGTGTTTAATTGCATTAAAAATGCATTTTTTATTTCAGTAAGAGCTGAACTGATCTAAAGCCACAGCCTCTTTTAGAGAAAGTTGTGAAAGCATGTCCCCAGCAAGTACAGCTAGGGATTTCTATGTGATTCATGCAGAAAGTGCATATCCACCTCTGGTGCTTTCAGGAGAAAACAGCAGCCAACCCACAGTCTTCCTCCAGGTCTAGTGATAGCGTTACTTTGCAAACTTGCATGTATTTTAGGAAACCTCTATCACCTATGATTTGGAATAAAGAAGCTCTGTCAATCCACTCATTTCAGTAGCTATTTATCATACATTAGCAAATGAGTAATCCATGAGGTCATTAGAAGCCTTTTAATAATGAACTTTTTTTTTTTTGAACTTTTTCTTTTCTTTTGAGCTTTCATTTATACAAGGAATTAAATCACCTATGCATTGACTAAGGACACCATAAAAATCAGGGTAATTAAAGAAGTGAAAAAGAACAAAGGACAAGCACCATAGGAATAAGCAACAGTAGAATGGATATCCATTAATCTTCTATTTAAAAGCTGTAAGAAAAGTGATTAGTATAGGCTTTAGGAACTCTGTATTGCTGTTATGCTCCAAAGGAAGCATTTGCACAAGATTAATGTTGCAATGCAGCCCCACAATTTTACCCTGAAACCTGCAGCACTAGAGTGGCCCCCAGAGCTTTTAAAGTTATTTTTCCTTCCTTAAAATATCACCATGTTCATTTCAGTAGCTTCTGTCTCCACTGTATTCAAATTACAGGAGCTGAATAGAACTTGTGCAAAAGAACCTTTTTTCCTTAGAAGAGACTTTCAAAATTAGGAACCCTCAAGAATATTTAGGTCCTTTAGGTCATTGTTCATTTAAATCCCAGTTGTTTTTGTTTGTTGTAGCTGTCCTGCTCTTTATCCAGAACTGTTTTCACACTGGTCTGATCCTGATGGCAAATACCACTGCTGTCCGTGAAGATGAGCGCACTCTGCACCTCCCAAGTTCAGCTCATCAGAAAGCCACCTTCTACTTGGCTCCATAGAAGCATCCTTCTAAGTAATACTCAGTCTTTTGCCTTTGGGGCTTTCATTTGTCTGCTCTGTGGTAGCAAATTTCTGCATACCAACAGATAGGCAAGCACAGTGTCTACCCCAAGTACCCTCTGTACCCTAAAGCTAGCATGCCTGTCTCAGCCCAGCCTCTCCCCTCTTATCCTCCCTTCAATGTTGTAGCTTTTGAAAACACAGAAGTTGATACAAACCTTCTTCTGCTGCAAACTCTAATCCAAACAGCAAATGTGAGCAAGCACCAAAGATGTTAAGGTTGAAAGGCATTTCACATGCCCCAGCCCATGCTCACAAGCTTTGTACTCAAGGTCAGTGCAAGTTGGCGTGGGCTGGAAAGGTTAATGAGAGCACGCCGCGTGGTGTGTGGGAGGAGAGCGACTAAACCACACAGATCAGCACCCTGCCAAGCTAAGGAGGATCACCACAAAGGAGCCCGAGAGGGAAAAAAAAAAAAAAAAAAAAAAAAAAAAAAAAAAAAAAAACCACCACAGCACAAGGGAACACTCATCTGCTCCCGTAGGTACGAAGATCCTGACAGTCAGCACATTGTTACCGACTGATGAAGTTATGACTGGATCCATGTCAACTTTTTGGAAGCACTGCCCTTGTGAGAAACATCGGTAGGAAACTTTTCAAACCAGAAAGATAGCAGGACATCCCCCTTGCGCAAACCAGCTCCTTTCAACTGCTCTAGTGGCGAGAAGTACTTCAACACCTACGCCTATCTTGTCTTCATCTCAAAGAATTTCCTTTAACTAAAAAAAGTGCTTTTTATATCAAAAATCTCAGTTCCAGTGGCACTTTTAGTTTCAGTGAGCTGCTCCATCAGCATGATCTAACTAAAGCTTGTGTGAAATACGTGCTACCTGCTATCAGGACCATTCTGTTACACAGAAAGATGCTGACTCCAGTTAGGGCCCCTGGACTTCCCTAACACCTCCCAGACACATCTTCTGAGAAAAAATTCACACTAGTACAACCTACGGCCACACAAGCAGAAGCAGGACAAGCCACGATCTCTTGATGGTCCATTCTGGTGGACATAGTCGCTTGGATGCTATTTCTTTGTCTGTCCTGTTGGCTAATTCAAGAGGAATAAAAGATGCTGCTCAGGAAGCAGCTAATACACTCTGTGAAGCAGAATATCTGGCACTTTGCACTGTCTGCTGGTGAACACCAGCCACCAGGGACACTGGCAGAGCTGTAAAGTGAGTTTTCCTTTCCATTAATTGCACAGCTCATATTTACAGAAGCATTTCCTATTACAGTGATAAGGTAGACTCCCTGATAAACACCAAGGCTGCTTTTTCCAGAGTCAGCTGGAAGTGTGAATGTACGGCACCTCTGAAAATAAACCACAGAGCATTTTAAGTTGAACACACAAAACAAGAGGCCACTTGACAGCAAATGGCCAAATGTACCTACTGCCATGCACACATGGAGTTATTTCCACAAATATTTCCTTAGATTTCAAACTTGTACTCTCCTGAAGATGAAATGAGAAATTTGGGAAACATCATACTAAAAACTCAAGCTAATTTCTTTGCTGATCAAAAATACAAAAACTATTCTGAATGAGTTTGCTTTTAACTGCATTAAATATTTTATTTTCAGACATGCAGGCTTATTTCAAAATTTCTTAACTTTGCTTATTAATTTCATACAAATTAATATTTTATTTCTTCAAAGAAAATAGTTAAGAAAAGTTGTTAGAAACATACCTGAAGTAGTATTCTGAGCTTTCACATCATGCAGAATCAGAAAGAGATTACCCAATAAAATATTTTACCCTCAAAGTATCAAGGTTATCCTTGTTTCCTCACCAGCACACCACATGCCTTTGTTGTACAACCAGATCATCTGGAGAAGTTACACTGCACTCAATGAATCCTGCAGTCATTGGTGAGCACAGCACAGGAATCCTCAAGAAGCAAGGGCCAGCTTGTGCAAAAAAGCCTCCTACCTCCCACTTCCAAACCCATGTCACTACCACCATCTGCATAAGTCTATTTAAAGCTGGGTTGGTAAGTCTACAACATATATTTGAGATCACTGTACATAGCGTAAATCTTACTGACTGCAGGATAAGCAGTTTTATAGTACACTTCCATACTCATGAAAGGAAGATATTCCGCTTCTTCCCTATTTTATACATTCATGATCAGCACTCTCTGCTTGGAGGCCAATTCAGTTATTTCTTACCGTGATGAATTTTTGTCTTCACTACAAATGGAATCCATCACATTCACAACTCATTAGCCACTTTTGCAACACCAAGGGAAAAAAGACAGAAAATCTCCACTGGCAGCTGATAAACCCTTACAGGCTTCATGAAACTTATCAACTCAGCAATTTCTATCCTTGTCATTACTGTTAGCAAAATTCCATACTGCAATAACAGTGTTTCCCCAACATTTACAGTTAACAGCTTCACAGAATTTATGCCAGAAAGCCAAAACCAGAAGCCATCTCCAGCTTAAACAGAATATTCCTCTTTTCTGGCAACATATTAAAAATTCTTCTCTGTGACACTTGGGACAAATCAGTTCTTCAAGAATCTTTATTTTTAAGCTTTCTGATGTCCATCTTCTTAACCAACCTTAAGGTCATACATGTATATATATTTTAAAGCAAAAAGCATAATGCCCAGTAGAAGTTAAGTCATAAAAGCCAAAGACCTATTAGCTTCCTATGCAAAATAAGTTTCCCATGGCATTACTCAAAATTATAGAGCTTTGCACAGATGACCTAAACCAAGGTTGTCCTTCCTCTGGTTTCTGTGCTTTGAAATCCAGCCACTCTAATCATTCTGTAGCTACACTTTATTGCTAGCTCACACGCTGCCTCCATGACCTGTGTTCCAGCACTATTTCTAAGTGCGGAAGCACCACCTCCCCTTCCCATGACCGTAGTGCAGCTTCAGCTTCACTGTAGGCACATTGCGCCACCGTGCAAACATGACAGGGTGCCTGAGCTGCTTCAAAGCACATGTTTAAAAAAAAAAAAAATAGGTTATGAGCAAGTTTAAACAAGGTTTTAACCTGTTTGCTAGCACTGGTGCTTATAAATAAGATAATTGCTTATTGCTCCAAGTAGGTATACGGCACTCTGCCAGACATAAGACAGAAAAAGCAGAGAGCAGTGCTTGTATAATGGGCAGATTCTGGTCAGAGAGCAAGCGAACTCCCACCACTGTCTGCACAGAACGGAATCAATGAGATCTCCCAGAAGTATTTATAAGAACAGTGTTTTCTATGGTTGACTGCTTTTTGTTGTCATAAATGTTTCACTTCTGTCACCAGACATACCAAGTCTCTTCTTCTGTTGCCCTGTGTATAATCCCAACCTGCCCCACACTTTGAGAATTGACTAATTTGGTTAAAAAGATTTAATTTAATCTTGTTTAGAAAAAATAAAAAAGAAAAGCAGTATGATTATTCACGTGAACACAAACGTTGGGTATTCTTCCTGAATTCTCTCTGCCAAATTCCCATAAAATCAAAATGGAAAAAATGAGGAAAGACTTCAGCTTGGCCAATGACCACACTGGGAATCAAATCCTTGCCTAGAGGAGCAGAGCTCAGCCACCCTGAGCAAACTGCTCCTACTACAGCTGTGGGATCCTCTTGGCTTTGGGTTTCCACGCTTATCTTACCAATCTGAACTTTGAACACTACCAGCCCTGAAATGAAACCAGTCTGTACCTATCGTTTCTCTGTCACATCTTTAAATTCAAGCAGTAAATCACATTTCATTTCAGCAGCAAGCATCCAGCTATTCAGAGGAACTGGAATTACTTTCACCTCCAATGTCTTTTTTTTAATCTTTTACATAAATAACTTCAGCCAGATTATGTATCTGTTTTACCGTTAATACAGATTTACAACTTGGCTTTAAAAAAATAATAACAAAACCCCAACCTTTTTCCATTTAAGTTGCCCAGTGACACAAAGGAATAACTACCACTGTGTGACGGAGATCTTAGACAAGTTTTTCTCAAATTGAGGCCAAGTACTGCTGATTTTAAACACTGTGTGCTCCTCTAAGAGCAGAGCTCATTATTTTCAGACAGTACTCTTCATAAAATAAAATGCTGATTAATGTTTAAAAGAATATAAAATGGGAAGAACAGTGAAAATAAATGGTTTTGAGGCACAGGTAGTAAAGCTGTATTTTATGGCTGAGCCAGTTTAACAACTTGTTGATGTCAACAGTTGGAGCCTTCTGTCCTCCTACTCGACCTGGCACTGCCTCTGGCACTTGTTGGATCCTGCACTGAGCTAATTCAGCTTGTCAACACAGCAGAGCTCTCATCCAGCAAAAATAAAAACAGATCAAGTATCTTTCTGCTGATTAGCAAATTTATTCAGAGCAGTGCAGAGCCCAAGAAGTGCCTGGACCAATTCAAGCAGGTTGAGAGCTGCTGCAAGGCAAGGACAGGAAGAAGATGGACCTGACTCTTTCAGCATCTGGGCTGTGTGGGTGTAATGTATAGTTTCACTCCAACAGTCCTGGTCTCGGGCTGGAACCTTTTAAGATACTGCCTCCACAGCTGAGGACACTATGAGCTGTCCCGCTCCATCTCACTGTGAGCAAAACCAGCACTTTAACCCCTCTCAGACAGACCTGCCACTGAGTCTCCTGGAAGGGTATCTTAGCTGAAGGGTATTAACCTGCAGGGGAAAGGTGATACAGAGTTGGAAAGGGTAACTTTGTGAAGGATAACTAGACCTGCAAAACCTGTTAGTTACATTTCTCTTTGGATTGAATGTAAGATGACACACAAAAGCCTGCAGGACATGTTTCAGAGGGCATCTGAGCCCTCATCTTCTTTTTTTTCTTTTTTTTTGCCCAGAGAATAAATATATACAGAGAATTAGTTGCATTGTAAAGTCAGTACATATTTTAATGCAGCAGTCAGTGAAAAATACATAAATTTGTATCTCATTTTTAATCTTTGACTGTGTCCAAACTACACATAGAAAATGGCAGCTATAATAGTCCTCTGTGGAGCACAGTAACTGAACTCAATTCTGCCGCAAGCAGAATTAAGAAACAGGAAAACAGGGTTAGCAAAGGTTGGCAAAGAAACGGGGTTAGCAAGGGTTGGCAAAGAAACAGGGTTAGCAAGTCTTAGCTCTTCTCTACGCCCTTCTTTCATTGGAGGTAAGACATCTGACACAAGAGGTTACAGAGCCATCTCCACTACATTTTTTCATTGAATGGCTTTCTAGTGTGCAGCAAGTGACCTTCTAGCTATCAAAGCCATTTTAATTGCTTTCCACATTGCGACAAATCTGGAAGGTAGGCTCTGTTAAGTGGGAAATGCAGTCCCTCACCACTAACAGCACAATGGGGCACTTCAAAAACAGGTGACCTTAATGAATTTGAGTCTGGAGCTCATTCAAAAAATTCTGGTCTGAGAAACTGCCTAATTTACACTCGTGACTTCTCATATAACTGAATTTACGTAGAATTTATATAGCGATAGGCTGCTAGTACTGCCAGGGATAAATTGTTTCCAGCTTCGGTTCAATTTCTAGGTTGCATGGTCTACCCTAATCGATCCCATCTCTAGTGAGCTTGGTCTGTAATGCATTGCTCCTACCAAATGCACTTGCTCCTGTTTGAATTCAGAAGCCAGTTACTTCCCAGAAGTCAGTTGACATTCTCACTGCCACGTACAAGATGGGGCTGGCCAGCCCAAATTGGAGGGGGGAAGGAAAAAAAATTAAGCCCTATTACCTAGCAAAGTCAGAAAGCTTATTTGAATTTTTTTTCCAAAACTCATGTAAAAGAAGTTTATATATGAACAGGAGCCAGAGAGCAGCGATACCAAAGCTAAAATAAACCCTTTAGTGAGGACAGACCCTACATGAGATACTATGTGAGAACCTACAGAAAGACTAAAGGGCATCCCATTAAAAAGGGGAATATGTAAACTTCTTGCTGAAGCCTTTCAAACACAGTATCTAAGAGGCTGGATTCAGAGAGAATGATGCTAAAAACAGTCAGTAATTAATTGTTAACAGTGAGTAATGCCAGCAGTAAAATTATGCCAAGGCCCTTCAGTTGGAAATGCCCAGAAACAAAATCAGAGAAGTTGAGAGAGAAAGAAATCAGTTCTTGATGATCAGCTGTAAAAGCTGCTTTAACTTGCTCTTGTCATCCTGATTAGGAACCAGTTTATGCTAACTACCAGATGTATTATTTACACCTCTATAAACCTTCATTATAAAAAGAGAAAAGAGAAACAGTAGTTCACGATTGTTGCCACCCACCCCATCCATCCCTGACAGTATGATATCCTGTAAGAAAAAAAGCTATTAGAATACAAAAGCACAAAGAAACAAAGGCAGTCTATTGTATAAATCCGTATCACCTACCTCTGCTCGACCTTCATAATACGTTAACATAGACTTCGTAAGTACAAAAAGCCTCTCTTTGTAGTTTAAGGGAGAAGTCCTCTTCTTCTGCTGCGACCTTTTAATCAAGATCTCTTGTAGAATAGTAGTCATATTCATTTCAGCCACTTGTCACCTCTTGTTTCTAGCCATTGAATATCAGTTCCTGTGAAGATGAGAGAAACAAATTACTGTATCTTTGGAAGATCACAGATCTGTAGATTTCTGTAGTGAAAAGAGCTTCTACTCACAAATGAAACTAACTGAAAACACAGAAAGCTGGAGCTCATCTGAAGCACCTGGAAGTTCACAAAAGTTAATGATTAGACAAGAAAGTTCAGTCATTGCTCAACTGAGAGCTGCACAGACATATTCCCAGGAGGCAAAGAGCCCGTAGAGACAAAATAAAGGGCACTGTAGCCTTTGTCACAGAAAATACAGGTGAGAAGTCTAAAACAAGCAACATAGTCTAAAACATGAACATACTCTTCACCACAGTGCTAAACAGACTCCTAATATATATCAAAACTTAAACCATTGAAAGGGAACATCTTGTGAAAAAATCTCCACAAAACTTGGCTCTGAAGGCCCAGGAAGGAACTCAGCACCATCCTTCCCATCCCACCACCAGGTTCTGAGCCACTGTCCACATTTGGGATAGCTTGGGGCAATGAGATTTTAATTAAGGCCCATACATATGTAACTGATTTTTGGAAAAAAAAAAAAAAAAAGAAAAAAAAAGTTTGCTCTAGAAAATTAAACATGAATCAGTAAAAAACATTTTGAAAATTCATACAAGTTACATCAGTGAACATTTCACACAGTGGCTTAGAAGATCTCCATTCATGAAGAAAGAATTAAGGAAGCCCAGTTCTCCGAAATTGCTGAATGCATGCCCTCCATCTTCTATTTAGAAAGACTTCAGGTTGACTATCAAAAATCTAAATCGTTTATATTTGGCAGTTCTGATCGGTTGGTAAAGTGGAACTGCTTTAACATTTTACACCGTGACTGATAGCCACAGGATGGCTTTAGGCATGCAAAGGCACCCACTGCTACTTCCTTTGCAAGGCTGGCTCCAGCACCCTGCCAGATAGGAAGTGGAAGGCAATTTCTCCCTCGCCTGCTCACCCCTGCCCACCGTGCCAGCCTGTGAGGTGTTGGTAGGAGTGCTTCTGCTGTGTGGTGAAGAAAACGAGGAAGCAGGTTCGCCTGACCCACCAGAGCACCAAGGGCAGGGACCTGGCACCCTGGCACCTCTCCACTGCGGCTCAGACCAGAGCAGCACTGCTGCGGGGTGAAGCTACGACTTGAGGAAGGAACAGCAGCAAATGCTGAAGCACCAGTGACCACAAATATCTCCCATGTGTGGGCGAGGAGAGGACAGGGTCTGAACGCAAACCCAAGCCCTAGCTAAATACTGCACATCTCTATGCCAGCAGGAAAATCTCTCTGACCTATAAAAAAAAGCTTTTCTTAGCTCTCACAAGGATTACTTTATGCATGTATTTACTACTTACACTACTTCAAAATTCACCACATATACATTTTTCTCTGGGGGTGACACAACTCTGATATGAACAACATAGTACATTTTACAGCATCATACAGAGAAGCTTGAAAAACCACAAGCCTCCTCACGATATTACCTTACAGGAGTAAAGTTTAAATAAAGTTAAATGTAAACACATTCATTTTAGTGCCTCTCCTTTTGCTTTGTTCCCAAACCTTCCATTATTTGTTGTGACAATACATGAAGTGACACCCTTTGCCTTCCAGTCTAACCCTGCCACCACATTTTACTTGGCCAGTTAATCTCTCATACCCATACTCCTACCATTTCTCACAGCTGGATGTATCTGTTCACTGTTTTAAAACATCCCTTCCTTTTCAAGACATATCTCTGCATAAGCTGAAGAATTAGTCTGTGGTTTGCGTGGGACTACAAAGTACAAAGACGTTAGGAAGCATAAATAAAAGATTATGATGGAATTATTATGAACAATCTCTTTTTGCTTTTTCTCTTCCTTTGATGCATGTATACAAATACATTTTGTTGGTCATCTCTCACTTTGTGTTCTTGGGAGGAAGATTGATTTTTGAATTAGTAATTGTCTTTAATGACTCACACTGCCAAATTCTACTTTATTGCCCTTTCAAAAATAAATTGGCAATCTTAAAGGTAATTGCAGAAGGAGACTACCATGAACCAAAAATACAAACACTGTTCAAATAATTAAAAGTCGGTATTAACTTTCAGACCAGCATAAAGCTTGCCAAACTACAAGAGGTCCCATTATAGGCTCTCCCACTCAAAAACACCGCCGTGTTCTCTATAGTACAACTAACTCTCTTGACACTTATGAAAAATGTAATTGCCTTAGAAATTGTGCTCTCAGAAGTCTGCCCTAGAGACCACAAGAAGGATTCAAAATTAACTATGATTTCAGATCTCAGTACTGATAATGCTAAAATATTTCACTTTACTGCCAGCCCTCTTTGGTCAAATTAACAATACAAAGAAACAAAAAAAATCCTTTTGACAGAATGTTTTAAAAAAATAAAAAATAGTCAGCCCATGTCTGCATCTGGTTGCTACAAGCATTTATCTACACTGACTTATCACTGCTACAGAGATCTCTGCAGATTAAGACCAGTTTTCCAGGTCAGAAAATCAACCTTTGACTCTGTATCTAGTCACAGAAATCTGCTTTTTCAAGCTAACGGCTCTTGCCACATTTCTGTTTCCTTAAATAAGGCTCAGGACAACTGAACTCTCACCTTTAACTCTGAAAGCTCCTTTCCAAACTTCTTTGAGAAGAACCTTTAACGATCACTCTTACCTCTTATCAAACCTACTCATCACTTCCTTTTCTTCAGCACAGTTTTGGAACTTTTCTGCACTTTTCTCCCCAAATATTCCATTGTTCCCAAACCATTCCTCACTCCATGAAACTACGGCATGACACATTCTTATCTTGTTCCAAACAGCTGTGGGAGTTTCATGCTGCCACCCATCTAAAATTTTCACAACACCTCCTGCCAAGGGCTTGCCCAGTTCCCGGCCAACCGTAGTTACACGACAACAAATAAAATCGAATTTGCAGTGGTGCTGAGTACCCATAATCATGACTGAAATCAGGAAGAGTTACAGACACTTAACCTTTTGTAGGTAAAACAAAACAAGCAAAAAACACACTCAGCCTTAGGCATCAAAAGTCTGCATCAGCTTGCACTGATCGATTTTTATATACTATTTGACTTTAAGGCCAGGAAGTCACCACACACTTTCCTCAGAACAAATAATAATAATAATAAACTGTTAAGATAAATCTGTTAAGTCCATGTTGGTCAAGGTCTACAAAGTACTTTTTTTCCTTGTAGACAGAATTGCTTACGCATGCGACCCATGAAACCTAGTGTTTCACTAGGGAAACCGAAGCATCAAGTGATTAGGTTTTGCAACAGAGCTCCCGGAGTTGCAACACCACTCCTGGAGTTGGGAACTGCCAATTAGCCATTGCAAGCCCATCAGTAAGCACAAGCAACATTCAAACAGCTGAATAAATGGATTAAAGTCACAGTGGAAGCTCTAGTTAGGAGGGAAGAAGTGCATCCCAATCTAGCTGGACCTTCTCCAAACCCAAGGTGTTAAGTAATTGCTGCTTTTCATGGCAGGGCATACTTATCACACCAGTCATAAAACAAACTTCAAGAGGAAACATTTGTCTATATCTGAAAAAATAAAATCAAGCTGGAGCTCTGTTTTCTAAGTTTACCCCCCTCCTTAATGATGGTTGTAGCATTTACCTGCTTGCTAGTTTGGGTTTTCCTGTGGAAAGTCTTAATACTAAGCTGTAATACTAGTCTTATAAGCTGTAATACTAGTCTTAATACTAGTCTTAATACTAAGCTTAGTACATGGCTGCCAACCACAACAGAGAACCTCTCTAGCAAATGGGCATCCTCAGCTTTCTGTCTTGGGTTTCATGAATCCTGCACAAATGTTCTTCTCAGGTTTGAGGTCCATCAGTCCAAACTGGTAGTAATTCCAGGTCTCTGAATTTAACATTGAAAACTTATCACCTAGTCTACTACATTAATTAAAACAATGCAACATTCATTCATTCACAGGGTTATTAAAAAACAAAAGGTCAGAATATCAAAATATAAAAATCTTAAGTACACAGGTGGTACCTTGTAATGCTGACGCAAATCTGTTACTCTTCATGAATAGTTCTGGGGTTTTTCTTTTTGTTTTGGTTGTTTATTAATTAACTCAATTCACTGATCAAGTTCATAATGTATCCCTGCAAACAGCTGCAGTGGCATAAGTGGCAAATAAGCAGCACACAGCAGTTCTGGGTAGAGAGCAGAAACAGCGCAGAAGGAAGAAGAAAAGGAGAACTCCTTACCCTGGTTTTTCTGCTGAAGCTGATGTTGCTTTACCATGAAACAACAAACTGAGTTTCATGTGAATAGTTACTTACATGAGTATTCAGCACGGGCTTATTTGAATAATTACTACTGGATGTACGCAAGGATTGCAAGATCTGCCCTTGCGTTTCAAATGGCAGGGAAGGCTTTTTGCACCACTTACGATGTTGCAGATTCCAGAAAATAAAAGACAACTGAATAAAAGGGAACTGTTATTAACCCCTTTTCAAACTGCAAATTTCACAGAAATATGAATACAGAAAAAATGTACTTTAGCGTAACCTGTTATAATTTTAAAGTTGGAATGGTAGTGAAAAATACTGTAATGATATCTGAAATGTATCATATGCCATAAAAAAGGAGAAGTCAAAAATACTTGGATTTTTTTTTTCTCTCTTCTTTTAACAGCAGACTCTCAGAAATCACTTCTATCGTATGTAAACTATTTTTTTTAAACTGACAGAAATGCAATTTTTGGGGGCTGTTTTCAAACAAATTTGAAAAAATTACACCCAAATGTTTGAAAAACCTTCCTCTCTGCTTGAAAGACAAAGTACCAATGGGCTAGTTTTTTATATAAACACACTTTGTGAAAATAAATTTCATATTTGCATGCACTGCACTTAGTTAAAGAAGTAAGCAGGCTACGGGGTAACTCATTGACTCAAGATTTTCCAAGATAAGTATGTGGTGTTACAAAATATACTTGTTCACCTGAAAGCTACTCACGTACACATATAGGAGAATTTCTTGAAGCACTAGGTTATCCTCTCACTGATTTATCATGCGCCTTTTTTCTTTAATTCCCTCATTAATAAATTATTTAGGAAATGAACTTGTGTTTTATGAAACAAAAAATACATTGTCATCCATGATGTAGAAAATGCTGTGTTTTTTTAATTTAAAGTTTTAATTTAAATTACATACTGCTACCTTTGAGTTAGCAACACTACAGAACACCATACGAAGAACAAGGTACTGATCAATTTTCACTATACCTGTCAAGTTCTTCAATTTTTACTCATTCCTCTACAGCTAACTATTTATAGCTTTTCCTATTTCTTCAACAGAAAATCCCTGCAACACCTATAAATTTGCGCTGTTATGCCTTAGGTTTATTCAGATCCAAACCTCTTCAACATTTATAAGTTCTTTGCTGGAAGAAAATAAAACTGAAATTTAGTTTGGGACAGAGGAAAATGGGCAAAAATAAATTCTGAAACATCTGTTAAAGCAGCCAGTTATTATGAGTTTGTCTTGTGATTTCAAAGACTGGAAATAGCTTCATTTCTGAAGAAAAGCAAAACCCACTGCCCAAGGCTTTCAAAGCTCTTTGAATATGAACTTCCTCCCCCTACCTTATTTATTGTGTGCCAAGTGGTGATGGTAAGGCTGCAAGATCTGCAAGCCTGTGTTATTAACACTCTTTCAATGCTTGCAAACAGTTTTTGCTGCTTTTCACCGTCAGCTACATCGATTAAAGTTTAACCTCTACCATCATCCAACCCCTTATCGTCACACAGAGTAATAACAACATGGCCTGAAAATGTGAAGGTTTATGTGAATAGGGGAAAAGGCTCTTTATATGTATACACATATATAGAGGGTCGTTGTAAATCATTGTATTCATGCAAAATTAATTTAAAATGTATGCAAAGCCAGTTTGATTTTTTTAGGCTTTTATTCTATTACCACATATGTAACGTGGCTTTGCATCACCTTCTGCTCATTAGCATATATAGCACTTAAAGGCTGCCATTATTTTCATAAATAATGTTGCTATTAGCATTCACTACTATTGTCAAATTTTATTCCGGCACCTTATCTTTGCTGTAGACTATGACAAGCTTTTGAGGCAATGCTCCACAACTGAACAGTGCCTCCCACAGAAGAAACCCACTCTCAGGTCTTCTGCAGGCAGAACTCGCCTTTTCTACTGAGAATCTGTGGTTTTGGGCTCACCAGAAGCCATACGCAGCCTGACACAAACTAAAATAACCTGTTTGTCAGCAGGGTTTATTAACTCAGGCTAAGCTATAGTTCCTGCCTTCACCCAGCTTCCAGGCAAGAGCTACACATATTTGGGTGCCTTAGTGCACAGGAGGACCAAACCTTTACAAGACAGACTTAAACCCAGTTGAGCCTTCTGACCGAACCTCCTGCAACGGCCAGAAAAAATCAGATGTCAGAAAATTAGCAATATTTTAGTTGTCACATGATTGCCTCAGCCATTTCACTGCATTGACAACACTTCAGCATGCTGCTGCGAGCAGTGGGACTACAACTGGCCAGAGGAGGCAGAGGCTCCGGAGATTTGTGCTGCACAAAGGTCTGCTAAGGAATATTAGCTCAGCTTCCTTTCACAAATATAACTGGCCCTCAGCTGACAGATGTAAGAGGAAATGGAAAAGCATGAACAGAAGGGGCAGGTCAGGGTCGGAACTGGGAGGAGGTATGTGCGTGGGTTTTCTTTGCTTTGCATCCTTCAAAAAGAAGCAGTTCTCTTTGTTCTGGCAAGCATATTTAAAGCAAGGTTAGAGAGGAAGATGGGAGAACTACCCCCAGACCTACATGGCACTGACTTGGAGGAGCAGAAGCTGAGAGAGAGCAGAGTACTTACTTCACTTGTAACACACTGGCTACTCCACCGTCCTCCTCTGGCCCTGCAGCCCTGGGTGGACGTTTTGCAAAGCAGAACCGCTGCCTCAGCCTTTCTCCTTAAAGCCCCTTCTGATAAGGAGGGAGGAGGAACAGTAACACCCACTTACTAAAAACACAGGCAGAGATGAGATTGGCAAGGCAAATGGGTGATGCTTGTGGAAAAACTTTTCTTCCTTCTACAGGAAACTGGAGATTATGAGTGATGAAAAAATAAATGTTCTGCTAAATCAGAGGCTGAACCTATTTCTGTTCAGGAATCCTAAGGATCACCGTTAAGTAACAGGTCAATTGCTATTGTACACTAAACTTCAAATTTAAGAAAAGCACACCAGATCCATGGGGGAAGGGAGAGAAGGAGAAAAGGAGAGAAGGAGAGAAGTCAGTGCCTGAGGCTGTCCTTTTTAACTGTAGTAAAGGAGTAATTTTAATTCAGCTTCTTCATAATTTGAATTTGATTTTCCTAACGTTACACAATCTCGGGTGATTAAGTCACAGCACAAATAAACTCAACTTTCAGTATTCAAGGCACACATTTGATATGGCCTAACAGATACTGTAACACATACAAATAGTGACTTGTTTCACATGCAGGGGTTGTCTAATACTTCTTAAGTTTTGCGAACACTGTAAGATGAACTTCAACTAAACAACTGCTTGCTCTCCAATTCTGAAGTTAATTCTCTCTGCTCTCCCACCATACACACTAAGTGACCGATACCAAACTAACTTTCACTAACTTGAATATGATCAATCTTGTTTTGTTACTTAAAGTGGAGAAAGGAAGAAGTAAGCCCTATATTAACCATCTGGCAGCATCTCTCCTCTGGCCCCAGGCCCCTTCATTCTGGAGCTAGAAACAATCTCCTACACACAAAAATCAGCACCCAGCCTTCTAGATCATTACCCATGGCCATCTTAAAAGCTACCAAGAAAACTCAGTCAGTGGCTGGAGGAGACTATTTCTAGCTTGAACACTCTTTTTCAGCAATAAGCCAACCTGAAATACTTCTAATAGGCTGTCTGCTCTCTGCACCAAAGGATTACCACAGCAAAATGCCACTGATACATTTACACGGCACAGCTGAAGCCACAGAAATCTTGGCTTGGCTCTTGGCAGCAGCAAAGCAGTGCCAGCCCAGCACTACCCTGCGCTTGTATTACTTCTCTGGAATTACTCACTCAGGTGCAGATTATGCTGCACCTGCTTCTGATCCTAGCCAGGCTGTTGCCAGCTTCTCTGGTCTGTGCTCCTTCAACAAAACAACGATGAGCCCAAGGACAAACATCTGGAGACGCTCATTCCACGGCAGATGTATAGGTTTCAAAGAATGCCATGAACTGGATTTGTTGTACATTTGGTAAAGGCTTTATGAACTAGAAACACACTTTGCATGCCTCAAGAAGAATACATAGAAGTGGTCTGTAGGGACATCCCACAAGAAGTGAAAGCTGGCATTGATTATTGCTTCACCTCAACCGCTCTCTTTCCCAGGCTACCCTTAAATGATCTCATGCCTTCCCTTACGTACGTAGAAGCATGGTGCGTCACGAAGCACCTAGAATTTCTTCAAACACCACCAGGAAATTCAGTGACACACAAGTTATGAAATCCATCTTCAAAGGCCAGCCTTTAGTTCGTCTGTAGTTAGCTTTACAAAAGCTCCAGCTATGCAGTCCAGTGGAGCCACGCTAGACCCAGGCATAACGATCTGGCTGATGTCAAAAAGCTTGCAACTCATCCACACAATTATTGAAATAAGTTATCTGGAGATGTTCCTCAAAATTAAGGGTTATCTTTCATCAAATCAACAGAGTTTGGTTTTAATTCACGCTGCAAACATCAACTTGCAGTTCTTGCAATTTTACTGCTAGGGAAGCAAGCTATTTACCTAGCAACTGGCTCCTTTCTGCACTCTTTCTGCACTTGTTTTATTCACCAGAAATGTGAAGGAACTTTCTACTTCCTCAGAGATACCAAAATTGATAGCAGGCCATAACTCCTTATATGTTTGTCTGCTAATATTATTTCTAGCATTCCAATCATCAGATTTTCTTTAGTTGGATGAAACTGTCCCACCAGAATCCAGATACAAATCCCTTTATAACTTCTGCGAGATATTTTTTCTTTCCCCCACACTCCCAATGGAAGACAACTCTTAGCGCATGCAGCACAAAAGCCAGCTGACTGCTTTAGCATCTGCAGTGACAGCTATGCAGGCATGCTTGAGCCTTAGCGTATGGGAAAAGAAGCCCAGAGCCATCTGTGATACGCTGGCTACATCCCAGCTAAGCACCACACGACCACAGAAGCAAGGATGTGGCTGGGAAGAAAGAGTTGCAAGGAGGTCCTGAGGTCAGGCAAAAACTACAAACAAGTAGTTGGCTTTCAGGGAATTTGGGGGAATTTTAAGCATGTGGCTTGCAGAAGAGAAAGTACCAGGATAAGCAACGGGCTAGAGAGGAGTGATGGCAGCTGCATTGTTCATTTCTCATATCAAAGCAAAATTGCTCAGGACCGGATGAGGAGGCCTTGAACCAGCTCCAGGGGCGCGATGTTCCTTCCCTCTGGGTTGTGGAAGACCACAATCTACTCTCCATATTGCTAAAATCTTGATCTTAAAATCTTTTGTCAAGTATCCACCCTTCTTAGTCACACATGTAGATTAAAGGGAAGCCAAGTTCAGGTCTTCTCCGTAACAATAGCTGTTAACAACTGTGCTGTAGGAACAAATTTGACCATTCTCTCTCCAAAATTAAAAGCAGTTTAATAAATTCCTATCTTCTTTTTAGTTAGCCCTTTAGTTGCTTTTGCCAAATGCTCTATGAAGAACACCTTCACAGCAAGCTGGAAGGCTGAAATCAATGCATTTCATGGACAAGTTAAGTTATCAGAGGCAAGAGTCAAAGATGTTTGTGAGCAAGAGATTAAGCACAGCTCCTGCTTACACTGTGCACCAGGAGCCATCCCAGTCTTTGTACACCAGCATTACACTTTTAGCAAAATAAAGCATGAAAAAGGCAAACTTGAGGTAAGCATATGTGCTGCTTTGTGGTAAGATACTAGCTATTAATGACAGAAATTTGCATAACATACCTTTTTCATTGTAATGTCTGTTGAATTTAAAAAATATATATACCAGAAACTACACTATGTTTAAACACATTCATTAATAGGGCCATCAATATGAAAAATATGCACTTATATTAATAATTGTTTCTGTCTCTATTTAAAACCAAGCACCCACTGGAACATGCGAAAGCTGCAACGGTGAGAAATAGCTCAGTAATAAGCAGGGGAAATTCAGCTGAAGGCAAAGCTGTGAAATTAACTCAGATGATAAACTTCTGACCTGAACTCACGTGTTGGAGTCCAGGTTGACAAATGCGTACATTTCCCCTGACACTCTTTATTATCTTGAGGCAATACTGTAACATTACTTGATAACTGTTGCTTGTTTGCACCTATTTAGTATCCCCACACCTTCTCTCATACAGACAGAGCTGATAGATCTAGAGCTGGTCACAGCTGTCTTCAGTACACCAGGAAAACCTGAGCCAACAAGCGAGGGGCAGGAAATATTGCAAGTTCCGGTGTCTCAAGTTTCCCCTGCATCATTTTCATCAGGATACGTCCTCTCTGCTACATGAAACAAACACAAGAGTTTGGATTGGAAATGAATGACTGCCTACAGTTCAGCTGAGATGCTGTACTACTGTTCGCACATCTGGCATTCACAGCTTCCCAAACTGTGCAATTTTTGCTCCACTTACCAAAACAGTGGTGTTGGCAAGGACCACATTCATATCTTCTGCTTCCAGCCTCTCTCACCTTCTTATGTTGGATGGGTTACAAGGAAAATTTCACATAACTGAAACTCAGATGAAACTCAACTCAAAATTCCCTCACTCTCATTTTACTGAAATGGGACAACACAGCTCTTGGTGCTCAAATTACCACTCAATTGCACTCAGAATTGTAGTAATAATGCTACCAGACAGAATTTCACTTTGTCATGCTTTGTGTTTAGCTGGCATGCGACTCGAAGGACTATATTTACAGCAGCTTTCATTTTCTTTAGTATGTTAACAAAGCCTTTCAGTTTCTGCTTTGCTCTGCACTTGAACTAGGTGTATGTTAGGATACGGATTAAAAAATAAAAAGCAAATACAAAAAGACCTCTCTAAGTAGAATCCACACTGCTGGGTACTTTCTAAACAGGTAACTGGAAGAGCAAGACCTGTTTTCCTGAAGTGTTTGAGGCAGATCCCAAAGAGTTCTACCCTGAACTTATCTGCAGAGTTCTGTTAAATAGTTTAACTTTTACTTACATTTCAGCCTTTTACTAATGAAGTCTTTGCACAGAAGACTGAAAATCCAGGATGCAACCTTGAAGAATGCCTTCTTCACATACAGCACAAGCAACTCTAAAGGACTTTAGTTTCACTGCTGTCAAGTACATGTATAAGTATTGATTCAGGGAAATAATTTCTCACTGAATCTGAAAATCAACGCAACTGAGGCAGTGCTGTCATCTTGTGTTTTCTCCTTCTCCCAAGCCCTCGCTCACATGAGGTGGCGAGCTTCTCATCTTACCTCCACTCACCTTGATGTCAGCTCTCAGATGTCGGGGTGCTTCAGACAACGTGAGCTAAACAGGGGGCAAGAGCACTCATCAGGTGTAACAAGACATTTAACATCTTAAGGAGTTTTATTCAGCTTAAATTCTCTTTAAGACGTTATGTGACACCATCATTAATGCATGATAGCATTGTACTCCATCCAATCCACCCTGATGACTTATGGCAATGCATAAGAACACTATGGAAAGGGCATCAACAGCAACAGGGCTGCCAACACCCAGTCCCGCTGAGGGAAAGATTACAAGGGGTGAAGGCAAGATGCTGTAAATGTAAAACAATACAGTCCTTTATGGGCTAGCTCTCAGTTTTTCAAAGGGAGTGCCTGCTTCATGCTGACTTCCTGGGTTATTTCCGACTCAAGAGATCCTGAGAAATACCTGAATGAAGCTGAAGCAGTTGTGCTGCTTGCCCATTACTTCAGTTTTTAATCAGACACAGCACATGGCTGCATAACCAAACACTACCCCATGACACATTATGTGCAAGGCAGTTGAACAGAAAGTTGCACTGGCAGTTTGGAAGCCAGGACTCCCAACACCTGAGTGCTAGACTTCTGCATGTTGAAAAATGTTCTTTTTATTAGCTTTGCTGGGTACAGCATAGGCAGCCCTTTTACTTCCAAGAGATCCCGAAGTCTATTTAAGATTACCAGTTTTAAAGGACCTGCCATGGGACAGAGAGCAGCCCATTCAGCTCAGCTCAGTTTACACATTCAGAGGTCGTCTCCCTGAATGGGATCCCACAGCCCAACATGGGACAGGCCCTCTCTCTCCTTCTTCCACTCTGGGACCAGGAATGGCCATGGTTTGGTTTGTGTCTTCAGCTGGAAGAGGTGCTCATAATCATGGGGAGGGGGTGACAAAAGCCAGCCCCCGCACAATTATTCCTTCCCCAAGGATGTGAAGCTTGAGCCTGTGATATAGGACATGCTGCAATTCACAGGGCAAGCAGTAACCCTAGGCATGATGAATTTGAAGCACTCACCTCCACTGTAGCATAGAGAAGCTGACAAAAAGACTTTCACACAGGGCTGTCTAGGAGAGAGAGTCACGAGAGCTGCATTCAGCTAAAAACAAGGGGCAGTTACCACGTGTATCTGATGATGGGTTATGTGGATGTCTGGGGGGTGAAAGAAGAAGTCTTCTTTTGTTCAACAAGCACCCATGGCCAGGGGCAGGTCCCAGAATAACAGGGCAGGGGCCAGCAGGCCCTCTGGCGGTGCAGGGTGCCTGTGCCCTGCCCAGGCCATGGTGCAGGATGAGCACCACTGGCTGCTGCATGCAGACAGTTTTTTCTGCCCTATATTCAGGTGCAACCAAGGCGTAGATCTAACGTCTTCTTACGATTTAATCAGATCACAGCTCATAAAAGGCACGGGGCTGAGCAAAACCCCTCCTGACAGGAAACCCTCCTGTGACCTACTTGAGCGTGCAGGCAGTTGTACCTGACGTGTGGCTCAGTGGTACCCAAACACCCACCGATAAGAGAAACTTGACCAAGGAGAGGTGGGAGTGCCAAGAAAACCCTTAGCCCAGGCTCCACATACCCCCAGCATGCTGCAATCTCCTTTTTTTCTATTTTTTTTTTTTCCTGTGTTTGTTTAACTTTGCATAGGATCTTCACCCTAAGAACTGGGTCGGCACACCCCAGCTGGCAGCCTGCTGCTTCCCCTAGGAAGAGGGAATAAAGGCCAGGGGCATCTTTTCAGCGTGGTGGTTTTTCTTCTCCTAAATATTTGGGTGTTGTTGAAAGGGAAGACTTCTGTCAGGCAACATCATTCTTGCTAAGACAGGTGACTGCTGCCTGTGATGGGCTGAGCTATTCCCAGGAGGTTGCTGCTACTCTTTCAGAGATTTCAGGATCCTGTTTGAACATAGCAGACACTTTGCTTGCAAGAAACTGACCTCTCCATCATACTTCTGAGTTTAGGAAACCATAAAAACCTGCTTTCCACCCCTCCCAAAGCATCTCTTACGATGAGACCCTTCTCCCCGCACCTGTATGAGAAGCCTATTTGTGTTTCAAAGTTTTATCTCACATGGATATCTCACATTTTCCTGCCTCTGCATCCTGACTCTGAATCACAGCCCATGCAGCGGAGCGGAGGCAGGGGATGACTGAGAATTGCCAGAGCTGTAATTGCCACGGGGCAGTGCTCAATCACACGCCTCTGCTCCCCAGTTCCTCTTCTGTCCCATCAGACAGAAAGGGCATGTGTGTCCACCCAGATGTTGGCTTCGCTCGCCTACAAACAGCTTTCTTTGCTAATGCATTTTCCTTTAGAAAATAACCAGAGAAAACAACCAGAGTGTTGCTCTGCCTGAGGACCAGCACAGTAAACTGGGGATTTGCCGTCATAAGTAATACCCAGTATTAGCAAAAATACATTTCTTGAGAGCTAATTATTTGTTCAAATGAATTTGAGATTGCAAATACAATCTCACTGGTTTTTGGAGAGCTGTGTCCAGTTCTATCAGTGACATACTTAATGCTGAATTAAACCCTGGCCTTGAGCATTAAGGCAAGTTGGGAAGTCCCCTCTGCAGTGAGCACACTGCAACCTGTGCAGCAAGGGTCCCTCCCTTGCATTTCACACAACGGAGAAAGCCACAGCAAGCCACTTAAGAACATCACTCCCTGACTTCCATGGTGCAACGACTGACTGACTGCTGCTGTCACTTGGTGCACAATTATCACTACCTTGGCTAAAAATATATGCACCTACCTAATAATTAAAATATCTGTAGCACAAATGCAAAGCATATGATAGATGTCCTTTAGAAGCATGTACGTTCTTTGAAATATACCCAAAAAAAGCCACCTCAGGCCTTCTTCTCAATGCTAACCATTAGTCTTCTTCATCCAAGTACTGCTTTCCATATCTTTTGATTTTTATACCAGTATTTTCTTATTCTGTTTCTGCAAAATACCTGTTGTAGACTGCTACAACTGATTCTTTGGCAGATGCAAACTTGTCTTTTTTTAAAGCACAGCTCCAACTTCAGCAGTGAAAATGTAATAGGTTACTGAAAAAAAGTCAAAACAAACAAAAGTAGCAAAACATCTTAGAGGTCAATGGTTAATAGAGGCTAAAGACATTTTTTCCATGATCTTTGCGTTGACAGTCAGAAGCACAGAATTCCATTGTCTAATAAACAGAAAATATTTTGCATATTTGGGATATAAACATTTGTATAAAAAGTACACCATTCTGCACCTTATCTTGTGTATTCAGCATATAAGCTAACACAACATAGAGGGAACTAATCTGCAACAGGTTTCATCTACATTCAGTAGAGGGGGAGATGTCTGGTGCTTCCAAGCAATTCTGTGAAATTAAACACTTCCCTGTTATTTTAACCTTAATCACAGGATACCACACTATCACGGCACTTCTGAATACAATGTTGTTTCAGGGCAAGATAAAATAATATACAGCTAACATTGTTTTATCAGCTCTATTTTATTTTTCTCCATTTTCAGCCATTGTAGGCAGTCAGCCAGGTTACTGGATCCATCGCAATGCCAAATTCACGGGCATTCGGCTAAGAACTAAAATGTAACATAACTCAGGCCATAATTCTAGCTGCTTCACAATCCATGGATTTAGAAAATTAAACTCTACAATAATATCCAAAAGAAGAAGAAAAAAAAAAAAAAAAGTGTTCCTTAGGTAACTTTTGAAAGGCTAACAAAGTCAGGTCTGGCAGATGAGAACTTGAGTTACTTTGCAAAGAAGGCCGAAGCTGCAGTATGGTCTACCTCTGAATTCCAAATCTTTGTCTTTCATTTTCATACCTGTGAGATTATTGCATTTTTTAAAAGAGAGAGAGAGAAAGGAGGGAGTAACCAGGTGCCAAATATAACCACATTTGCCGTGGTTGCAGCCGGCAAACTCCCATAGGGATCATTTGGTTCGAAACACTCAAAGTATTCATTTAGAAATTTATCAAGTCATGCAAAGCACCCCTTCATTCAGGAATAAATGCAGACAAGCATGGCTATCTCACCAGGAGCTTTAATGTCTTACAAGATGAATTTTGCAATGAAAACCTGGAGAAATGTGAAGACTACCAGAGGAGAGTCTGACAGCAAGCGGGCTCTCTCCCCCTGCAAACCACAGCCATCAGAGGGCTACGAGAAGCAGCGGCAGAGCTCTGGAAGAGGGGGACAGCAGGCCACCCTGCCACACGCCCCAGGAGACCACTCAGCCTGAGAAGGAAGAGCTTTATGGGAGCTGCTGCAAGGACAAACCCTCTGGGGAGGACAAAGCCCAAAGGAGAGCCGCTGTGGGGACGGAGCAGGGAGGACAGCCTAGGGAGGGAAGGCAGCGCGGCCCTCAGCTGGCGTGCTGAGGAGAAAGGGGAGCATGTCCCCCCTCTCCTGGAGTAATCATCAAAGGGTAGCTGGGGGGCTCTTTGCATGGGCCCTGCTCTCCAACAGGCCAATATAGCCTCGATACTTACACACCAGCCATAAGCAGCAACTCATTTTTCAGTAGGGAGTTCGGAGAGAAATTAAACAGCAACACCTCACCCCGGAGCCACACCGTACCGAGGGTACGGCACAGCTGCAGCGTTTAGTCCAGACTGAAAATGAAGGGCCAAGAAGCAAGCAGTCCCAGAACTCGTATATATCTGTATTTCTGCTGCGGTCAGTTTTTACATATTTAAGAAACACTCTCGCTTACTTGCCTGCACATCGCAGATTAGCATTAGTTACCACGAGACCTACCCGTCACTCCAAGCAGCGAGCTGGCGACCAGGGCTGCCCGAAAAGCTCAGCTGCCGGCTCCAGTGATTGCCAGCTCCGTCCTACAAGAGCCTGGACGGGGTGCCCGGGAAGAAGCACCCAAATCTGGTCACCCACCGCAGCGGCAGTGCCCGAGCAGCAGCCCCCGGCAGCGCACCCACCGGGGAACTGCTGGGGTGGCTGCACCCACACCGAGCTAACCCTGCCTTCAGCCAAGCGCTCTCAGCGAAGCACAGCAGCTCCACGGATGCACTGCAAAACCCGCAGCAAGTCACAGCAAGGAAACAAACAAACAACAAAAAAAAAAGTCCCAAAACAAGGAAATAGCGAAATCCAAAAGGATTCCGCAGCCCGGACGGCGCTGCCTTGTACCCCACGAACGCCGCCCATTGGGAGCGAAGGTGCAAAGCGCAGCGTGTGCCACAGCCTCCCCCTGGCACCTGCCCGGGGGCACCCCAAAAAGCCCCCACGGCCCCTCGGCGAGGGGCAGAGACACGGCGGCAGCCCCTGCCCTGCCTTACCTGGGTCTCCCTAGCTCCGCCACCGCGGAACGGGCCTCGGCGCCGGCGGCGCGGAGGGAGGCGGAAGGAGGCAGGCACCGCACTGCGCTGCCCCCTCCGGCCCCGGCGCCTCCTCCAGGCGGCGGCCGAGGGAGGCGAGGAGAGGACCGGGCAGCCCCCCTCGGGCCGGGGCAGGTGCCGGGAGTCCTGCGGCCGAAGGGCTGGGCTGGAGGCCAGGCGGCTGCTTGAGGCCGGCTGGTGTCCCCCGCCGAAGCGCAGCCCCCGGGGTGTGCGAGGAGGTGGCACCCGGGTCGCTGCCTCGCCTGCTCTTGCCCCCGGCCTGTGGAAGCTGTCAGCCTGCTCAGTCCCACTAACAAAACAAAACAAAACAAAAAAAAAAGTATTAAAAGTTCAGTCCCAATGCATCTCTGTAGTTTTCCAGTGGCAGCCCAGAGGAAAGCGAGCGGGGCCTATGCTGCTCAGGAGCAGAGGGTTTTGTTGTGACTAGTGCATAATGGCTGGATCAACACAGATGTCTTTCTGTTCAGTGCAGAGGAAATGACTTACAGAGCCTTTGTTTTCACTTGGGGGATTTCCTCTAAATTACACGTTTGGCGCTGTGGCCATGCCCGTCACACTCCCTCTGAGCCCAGGGAGTTGTGGGGCTCCATCCCTAGTATGGGGCATCCCTGGTATAAAACACCTATGGCCACCTCAGGGGGACCAGACCCACCAGCCCGCTCTCACCACCCTCCCTCCACTCCATCCCTGCACGTTTGTGGTAGTGTGCACTCAGGTGCCCATGCAGACCTCTCTACTGCTGCCACCAATGCCATCGGGTTTGCAAAACAGGCAACTTCTGCTGCATTTTTCAAGCACCAGCAAAATCAGCTTCTGGCGTTGCCAGCTGCTGTGGCAGGAGAAAAGGGCAAGACCAAACAATT
This sequence comes from Aythya marila, assembly GCF_965140915.1. Taxonomy (NCBI): domain Eukaryota; kingdom Metazoa; phylum Chordata; class Aves; order Anseriformes; family Anatidae; genus Aythya; species Aythya marila. Next base: position 49,934,203 of record NC_139045.1, on the reverse strand, counting down.
GTTTAAGGAGGAACTTGGAATAGCTTCACCACATAAGGTGCCATTTTTGAGCTCCAGAAGGAAGTTCCATCTAGCCGAGAGTGGTTATGATCATGCAATGCCACCAGCTTTACATCAGCCCTGAGACTCCATCCCAGAGCTGCAGCAGCAGCAAAGGGACAGGAGAGCACATCTCTGTGGTCCAAAGCATACACCTACTGTCATGTGGAAACTTCTACCACAATGGCAAAGACTTTAGAAGGATGGTGGGATCAAGGCAACTACATGATGACCCTGCTTCTGAGGATGGGGACACACTTTTGCAGGACTGAAGAGAGTTGCTCATTGCCTGAACACAGGTTAGCTGTGTTGGATGGAGGCCGTGAGAGCAAGGGAGAGAGCTCTGTAAAGGCTGGGTGGCAAAGATGAGGATGTGCCTTCAGGAAACTCTCTGTTAAATGCACACTGAGTACATGCATTGAGAAAAGGCTATGGGAGCTTGGGAGCTTCTTACGGCTTGGTGAGAAGGGCAGCACCACGCACTTGGATTTCTGCTGCAGTTTTGGTTTCTTGTAGCCTGTATGCCTTTATTATAGTTAAATAGAGCAACTGGTGTGATTTCATTTTGAGGGACATGCCAATCCTTGCACAGTGCCAGGGCTTGCAGAATTACAGTGCGAAGACCTTTGCGTCTTGCCAGAAGTGTTTTGTTTTCCTTCCATTCTTCATAAATTTCTAAAAGCATCCATAGCCAGGGCCACTAGCATGTCCTGATATAATATATAAAGCATAAAGGTACTTTTCAAATTAAAAGCTTCTTTTATACATCTATATAAATTTTACAGCCAGAAGGGGCTGAAAAAAAATGCAGAAAAAGCAGCAAGTTGTAACCAGAAATGATTTCATTTCCCTAAAATTTCACATGCTGAAACGCTACACAAACAGTGCAGTAGTGGGGGAATGAGAAAAGGAGGGGACATTTCAGGGTTTTAGCCTTGGTTCTACTTCCAGAAGAGCTCAGCGTTGCTTGCTGTTTCCATCTTTTTCTCTTTTGCCTCTTAGAAGTTCAGGAATCCTGTGGACTGGGGTGGTGTAGCATCCACCCCATCTCTGGGCTGCAAGGATCAGAGCACATGCTGTCTGAGCCTTTTCTTTAGTAAGCCCCTGGGTACTCAGTGAAATGAAATAGCATAGTGATCTTGCTGTGTTTTGGATTTAGGGCACTTGGCATCCAGAGGAGTTGATTTTTGCTCTACTGCAAAGGAGGAACAGTGGTGAAGTGCTGGTCTGGCAAAGTGCGCCTCTCTAGGAGGAAGTCTCCCCTTTGGAAAGGATGGAGGCTTATGAAATTTCAGGAGAAGAGAAAAATTACAGTCGTTCACTGTCTGGTTTCCATATCAGCAAGTGTGCTGTTTTTTTTTTTTTTTTCTGCCTACTCTTTCTCCAGAGCTTCTCCTTTTTGAGAGATTTTGGGGGTGATATTTCCATTACATCACTGAAAGTAACTCTAAAGAGCAGCGTGAAACACAGACATACCATAAAACATTTTTTCTTGCAGTCAATGTTGTTGTCACATGAATTTGTGGCCTTGCGTATAGGTGGGTGGAAAGATCAGCAAAATAGCTGAAAACCACACGGAACATGTCTGAATAAGCCTTGGTTAGGAGAAGAGAAACCAGAAGGCAGGATAGCCATGGGCACTCTGGACAACCAGCTTGCAAGGTGGGCTATGGCTTTCTGGCAGCCACTTTGAACATGTATGGGGAAGATTTTAACTGGGGGATGGGGAGCAGGACTCAGAAACACAACGAGTTTACACCAGCTAAAGATGTCTTCCTTCAAAATGCCCACTAAAAATATATTCACGAAGGGAATTCAACTGGGAAGGGATGGGGAGAATAAATGTGTGAGTAGACTTTAACAGAGAAGATAACTTTCACAGCTAGTAATGCTGAAGTTAACTAGTTTGCAGCTAACTCAGATAGGTTGAAAGGAACTTAAATTTTTATTAGTCTTACCTACCTTCACACATTTATGTCTTCACATGAAATTATCATCTAGACTCCTCCTAACGAGACAACTCAGGACTTTTAGAGCCCAGATCATCTGACTTGTTGACTCTGGGATGAAATGAATTGCCCATGGGCAGGTTTCTCCCTCTCTCAGTTAATCACTAAAGGCATGATAACTAGATATTTAGTGCATTTTCATTGTAAACTTTTGAAGCTAGGGAAGATTAATTTATTTTTAACATGCCTTCCATTTTAAGCCTACCCTATGGAATTCTTTACTGCAACCTACTGTAGTAATATCTTCTACACCATTCTACTCAGAAACCAATAGCAAAGTTCCCCAAGAATTTCCACATTGGCTCAGGCCAAAAGTCTCCAATAGAGACTAGCACTTGACACCTAAAACCAAGATGTAGTTAGGTCCTAGGGTAAGGCATTGTAGCTCTAGGTAAAGTCTGCCATGAGTTCTCTCTAGCTCTGAAACTTTGGTTTTAACTTCCTTGCAAAATATTTTCAGTTTAGTTTTGGCTATTAAAACTCTGGATATTCTTATTATCCATGTATCAAACTTCCTTTTTAATCTTGCTACTTGCTGATGCCCATGGCAATGTACTCTGTGGTCTAATTGTGCACTTTACCAATGCTATTTCCCTTCCAGCCTTTTACGTCATTTTGTTTCTATCCGATCCTCTCTGTGAAACAGAGAAAAATATTTTGTTCTTCTACCTAGCCAAGTTCGGGGAAAAAACTATCAAGTACGGTTCAGTCCAGGCACAATGTGTATCAAGGGAACAATAAACCAAGAGTTTGTACTACACCATGAGACGGAGCCTGTGTTTTGTCCCAGCCCTTGCTAATAGAACACATGTCAGGACTCCATGGACGCCAGGGAGCCCTGTTCAGTTCCCTGGGAGCCATGGGGGATATCCAGAGGGACAGCAGGACAGGGCCTCACAGCCAGGGCCCGTCCCACCACCCTAACAGGGAGCAAGGCAGGCTTGGGGTCAGCCAGGTTCAAGCAGATCGTCACATTCTGAAAGAGGAGGAAAATAGACTGTGAGCTCCCAAATCCTTTTTCCCTTTCTCCCTGAATAACCATTTGTTCTAGAGTCTCAAAGTCAAAAATGAGATGAAGACCTCTCTAATTTTACTTCAGTAGCCTTTGAGCATCATGATGCAATATTTCATTACACAATCACAGTATTTCCCCCACTTCTCTGTTTCTCCCTCCACTCATCTGCTTCCTTATTCAGGATGAAGAATGTTTACAAAACAATAAATTCTACAGTCTTTTCCCATATCTATCTCACAAACAGCCCTATGCTTTCATTTTTTGGTGCATTTTCTGAAGCTTACTGAGGAAGCATTTGATATATTCACAGGATTTTCTGTGGCATCCATCACTACAAATGAGTGGAATGGATCACCTTCAACCTTCAAGAGAGGTGATACGAAGTGGTTATGGTAAAGGTCTGCAAAACCCTGAATGGGATGGAGAGGGTGAATAGGAATCTGCTGCTTACTGTCTCTTCTGATTCAAGAGCTAGAAGTTCTCCAGTGAAGCCAGAGCTAGATTGAAACCAAACAAAAGGAGATGGTTCATCAGGCAGCAATCAGAAGATGTGTGGAACTCTTTGCTTCACAAAGGATGATATGGACAGAGTAAATCAGATGGGTTTCAAGAGACACCAGTCAGATGCTTAGAAGAGAAATCTATTGAGAATCACTAGACAGATGCAATACCTCAGATCCAGGAAACATTCTGAGACTGAACCTTGAGGAATACTTGTATGTGGTACCATGTAGGCTTGCCCTGTTCTTCCTTGCCCCTGGTCATCCATCTGTGGTCAGCACTGGAGGCAGGATGCTGGGCTGGGAGGATCTTATGCTTGACAGATACAAATGTTTTCACAACAGTCCTGTAAGTTATTGCAACATTTATTGCCTGTCCTACAAGTCATCATAGTAACTCACCAAGAGCATACTAGCACTTTCCCCACCATCAACTGATCTGCATCTCGCACAGCCCAGGACCTCCTTCTCAATCTCCCATAAAGGGAAATCAATCTTCTTTGTTCCCCTGAAGATTTTATTGCTAGAATAAGTTGAAGTTCATGAGAAATAGGGATTGAGATAGAGACAGTCTGATCATCCACTGAGGTCCCTACTCAGCTGAGACATTTAAGAGCCCCTGCATGTCTTCGAAGGGACAGATTATTCCAGTATAGGGCTAGGTTATAACTATAATTGTGCAATCCCATCATAGTCTGAGGACTCCAGCAGTCATGATCTGGGCGCACCAGTACCAAATATGCCAGATGTCTGCATAATGGCTGTGTGTTTAGGAAATCTCCTGCCTAGCTCCAAGGAAAACCAAACTACTTACTGCTGCTGAGTGTTGTTTTTACCTGCTTTACTTGAAACAACTAAATAATTCCTATGGCTCTGCTTCTTCTTTGCAAACAGCATTTTTTCCTCTACTGCTATAACAACAGGCAGTATTCTGGCCACAGTAGCTAGACCACAGAGACATTCTCTGCCCTCTTTTATTAAGATGCATTAGGATGATCTGGGGAAAATATATATGTATGTATATATCTTCTGGATTCATTTCTAACAGGTAGTAGAGAGAAGAATTGCTTTCAAGCTCAGATCTGGCTACCCTTCCTTTACAGACTCAAAACCCAGGTTTTCCAGCACATCATGGAGTTGACAGCAATGATGGTGGATATACTGGACTCCTCTGCGTGAGAGCCCTGTGAGCTTTCTTCTGAGAACAGACCACACGTGTAAAATACAGAAGTAACTACTTTCCCAAGGGCTCTTCTGCACTGTAAAATTCAAGCAAGAAAATTTATAGAAAGATTGCTGGCTGGAGGAAGCCCTAAAAGACAAGCTTCACGTAACTGCTTTCAGGGGACAGCATGCTCCACTGGAAGACTGAAAAAAAGAGTCTGAAGAAGAGAAAATACTAGTAAGTTCGACCATCCCTTATTACTGGGGTAGGCACATGGTAACTGGGGTATCATCGTTCTTTGCAGTGGCCAGATCAGGTTCAACACAGGTCTGCCCCAGGCTATGGAAAATCAGTCTCCTCTCCCACTGCTGTTTCTGTCCTCTGGAGTCCCTCTGAATCTTTGCAGATTAGGGTCTCTCCGTTTCATAGCCTGTGACAGATAATTCAGAGGAAAAGATGATGTAAACATGGTTCATTCTGGGGCAAATTTTAAGGGCTCTGAGAAACAAAGAACATTCCTATAAATAGGAATAAATTCCTATAAATAGGAATAAATAGGAACAAAGAACAAAGAACATTCCTATAGCACTAACTGGACATCCATAGGACAATAAATGAAAATGTGAGCCCAGTCCATGGGATATTTACTCATTTGCTAGTTAATTGTCCATTTTCACATTCTATAGCCAAACATAAATGGGATAGCCAAACATCAGAACAGCAAAGGATACAATACAAAAAAGACGAAAGAAAAAATCACCAATTATCCATATACACCACTCATCCTTTCTCTTCCTGATACTCCTTGCTTCTGCCTTTGATCACTGTCTCCTCTGAGAAGGTCTCTCTAAAAAAACTTCTGTTTCTGGACTAGGCCACCAGCTTCTCCAAGTGGGAGGTTGCAGCTGCCTCTGCCAGATGCTGGGAAGGGTGGCCATGGCCTACCATGACAGCAACTCTCATCAGTCCAGCTGGGATTAACCTTCCTGCAGATTCCAGATCTCTGTTATCATGAGGGCTTCTTATCCTATCAGCATTAACCAGCTGATGTCAGATTTCCCTTCGGCATGCTGAACTATGCCACCTGAGATTCTGCGATGTTTATACCCGCAGCTTAGGCAGGAGTGATAAAGCAATGAGGGCTAACTCCATGTAGAAAAAGAAACTGAGGAAATACACAATCAAACACTTAGTTGATAATCATATACTAGAAGAAAAATTGAAAAGACTCTGTAAGGAACATTAACACAGTTATTGATTTAAGTATCAAATGATAAAAGAAATATGTATCAGGCTGAGTTAGTATTAAAGAAACACATGCACATATCTCTCTCTCTAAACCTACTGTATTGACACATTTGAGTGTTAAGCTGGATCCAAAAATTTGCAAAAGGCATTGCTAAACTTCTTTAATTTGTGGTAGATCCATTTGGCCACAACTATTTCTTTGATCGTATAACTCCCACACTCTTTCCCATTCCTCTCTGTGGCTGTGTAGCACTTCGGTGTTACTTATCATAACCTGGGTAGTCAATTATTAAAAACAAGTCTCTAACTTCAGTGCAGCACAGTCTGATTGAGGGATGTCTTGATGTGCTAATGCAATAAAATAACAGGAATTAAAGTGGTGTATGTAAAATGGTGAAGAACGTGAAGAGTCTTATTTATTTGCACAATTTTACTCCCCACACCGGATCAGCATGACAGCACTGGAGAGCATCTTAAAGTTTTTTGCTGGTACTGAAACAGAGAATAACTACCTAAAAAGGCAAGGATGTGGATGAGTGTGTCAGATTACTCCACTCTGGTGGTTTTCAACTTGTGATCCCTGGGCCTCTAGGTACTTGAGCAAGTGCTTCTCAGGGGACCATAGGAGCTAACCGAGAAGGGCAACTTCCCTTAGGCCAGTCTGAAGAAACCATGAGGATCCTGAAATCAAAACCACCTGAAAAACACCACCCTGCACCAGCACATCTCTACACACATCTTGGACCAGTCTGCAGCATGAAGCTACCAGCAGCTGTGACTAAGTGACGCTGTGGGGCAGTCTGAAATGTTTTGACAGCACCGTGTGTGGTTTAGAAGCCACATGTGTGGCTGCTGAGGAAACGGCGTGTCGACAGCTCTCTTCAAGGATTCAAAAGCAGGTTTAGACTTCAGATACAGGTGGCAGGGCAAGAATTTAACCAGCAGATGTAGGTGTTACACTGAACTGATGCAGAGCTCAGCAAAACTGGAATTTCATGGCTGACTTCAGTGGAATTACATAAACTTTATAGCAAAAATAGTGAGATTTTGTTTCAGGATGTGGTCTGTTTAGCTATACTACTGTAAAGTAGGTGGTCAATGTGTAATTTTAGTTTGTACGTAAAGTTTCATGTGAGACTCTGCATAGGCTTAGAACACAGAGCAAAAATGCTAAAATTAATATAACTTATCCAAGAAACAAGTACGTTTCTCCATTTACAAGAGGTTTTACCATTGTGATACACAGCAATGTTACACTGATTTAATTGAAAGAAGTAGCTGAACCACTTTGATCAAAAGGCTATCAAGCCAAAATCCTAACCCCCAGGATTAGATTCTGATGGTGGCTACGTTATTTAGATACATTTCCAGGGAAACTGTTCTGAATTTACACGTAGGTCAGACTATCCTTTGTTTGTAGAGCTTTAGTGTATTTGGGTTTCCCTGACACCAGAGAAGAAAATATATCACAGATCTGGTTGACTGTGTGAATCCACTTCAAAAATGCCAGCAGTAGTATGACAGAATTCTTCACTCCAAGCATTTTTCCACCTGACTTTAATTTATGCCCTCGTCAGGCCAGTTTGTGGCACCCCAGTAATGACAATTCAGTATAATAATTACTTATCTCAGTTTATGCTACAGTGACCTTGATGGCATCCTGTAATCACCCTAAAAAACATTTTTCCAATCTTCATTGACAGCAATTAATGGTACATATTTTCAAAAGACTTTGAACAAATGGCTTTAGCTTTATTACTAATCAATTAGTAACTTCAAGTTATAGTGTTTTATTAACTGTTGTTCACTTTTAAAGTAATATTTACCAACTACATCTGCTACTTAATCATTCCAAAAAATCTCTTAAAATTGAGGTATGGGGGTAGCTAGGGAGATTCGGGTGATACAACGTGGGCATAATTGGTTTTCCACTGCACAATTAAATCCTGCTATTTTGCAACCTCCTCTAACTCATGTCTAAGTCTAATCTTGTTCTGTATTTGAACTCCAGCTTTCTAACGTTATTTTTTTTTTTCAGATCCAGCATGGTTTATTACCGTGGTGCTTAAGAAATGTGGGTGTACTTGTATGTGCATGTACAGATGGAGAGATTCCCACTCACACACAAACATACGTATGCACACACATAATTTGTTACACACCTATTGAAAGTCACATTAAAAAAATAGTTTGTCCCATCACTTCAAACTTCAGAAATACGACAACTGAACAATAGACAACGTTCAGTTGTTCAGTCCTATTCTTTTCCCAAGCTTTTGCCATGTGCTTTATTGGATTCTGTCATAAACTCTATATTTTCAGAGAAATGTTTATCTACCACTGCTTAGATGCTTAATTTGTAGGAAAATCAATTGTGATGAGCATTAAAAGCATTTTGTAAAGCATAATCAGACTCTCTGGAAAATAAAAAAAAAAAATAATCATTTTTCTCAACCATTTCTTGCCAAAATTCTTATGAGAAAGGAAGAAGGCTGTAGGTCCCTTGCCTTCACGTGTTTCTTTGTTCTAACACACAGGCATGTCACTGGTGATAGATGCCTGCGCCACGACTACGCATGGGCTGACCCATGACTATCTAGCCTCACATTTGGCTTGTAAACAATAGTAGGAACTGAGCCCATAGAAAATATCTCACTCTCACCAGGCTGCAGCATTGTTTGAGCTGGGAAATTGACACAAACTGCTACATTCTTGGTTAAAAATAAGAGGCCTTTGATTTTCTCTCTACTCTGAACTTTCTACCAAAGGTTGACTTTAGTCGTTTCTGCACATCTTTTGAGGTCTGAATATAGTTCAACTCTTCTGTAGAGCTTTCTGTATTGAAAAAAAAAGTACAGCACTGGAACAGGCTCAGACCTGTTAATAAAGAAAGAGCAAAATGTGCCTTATCACATCAGATCCTAGCATCCCACTGTGCCCTAATGTAGGGGCTTGGAGTTGGTGGAGGGAAAGCAGAGAGCTACCACTGCTGCCTCAGCCCCAGGCAGCTTTTCCTCCTCCTGGAGGAGGCCTATCCTAGGTTCGTATTTAGCTCTGGAGCACCACCGACTACAGTCACTGCCCACACCTGGGCTGAATCTGTCCCACCTATTCTTTTCATTTTGCAGCCTTTACAAATCCCTCACAATGAATGATTCAGCCTTTCCACCAAGCAATAAAGGCATATAAATATCTGCAGCTCACTGGCACATATAAAAGATTGTTTCAAGCTGCAAATGGTAAAATCAGTCACATTGCACATGCACAAAGTATGATACTGCAAGGTGCTGATCATGTATTGTTTGTATTGCAAATGTTCAAACTGTGTAGAATTGCAACTTGAATATGGACAAACCTAGAAAGACGACTCAAATCTGAAATCCTTCCCAGATCTCTGAACGCTGCTCCTGCTATCCCAGCCACCCCACAGGAACAAGCCACTAACTAACAAGGGTGGCAAACTCTGGATGGAAGGCAGTTTTTTGCCTCCACTACCCTCAGTAAAGAACAAGTCTAGATTATCCGGCAGTGATGAGTCTGTTATCAGTTTAGATGTAGTGGTAGCTAGCTTATACTCATTTGCTCCTGAGGAAGTATCCTTTCACTTGCACAGTTCTTCCTCCCAGGTGTTTGCCCTCATTTGTAGAGAGCAATCACATATTCTCAGAAACCACATCTAGCTACGTTGAACAGGACTCTTTCAGTTTATACTTACATCTCGGTATTTTCTTGATCATTTTAAGCTACACTTTTCTGAGCTTCTCCCAGTATGTATTAGTCTTTATTTACCGTAACAGTGTTGTTCTGGGTACTCCTAAAAAGGTCCCAGCTTATGTATAATGTTGTAGATGTTTAATATTACCCTTTAACCTACTTGTTGATCTTTAGATGTGTTTTCACTTTCATGATGATGTTGGAGTAGTGGTCTATAGATATCCTGTAATGAACAATTGATTAAAACAGGCAGCTCTTCATCATTTGTCAGCAGCTGAAGGACCTGCACTTACTGAAGAAAACCCTAGTGGTCTCTAAGTTGTTACTTTAGGCTTCTGTTAACTGAGCCCTTGATTTATGGCTGTTTAATCCTCCTGTTCATTACAGACACCTTCTCTGCATCACCAGTGTATTTCATTAATAGCTTCTATGCTTTTGGACACAATCATTATCAAAAAAGATAAATGCAGTTAATCTCTAATCTACTCCAGAGTCACACAAATCATCTTCCTGAATGCCTGAGCATTCTTCAGTAAGTACAACCACTGTTCTTCAGCTAGTTTCTTTCATCTGTTTTGCCTGTATCATCACATTGACTTCCTACATGCCACCATGTCAGGCACTTTACTGAAATCTATATAGGTTTGCTTTATTGGAGTTCCCTTCTCTGAAAAAATCACATAATTTAGCAGAGAAAATACCATGTTAATTTAACACAATCTGTCTTTGGTAACTATTTCTCCCACTCTTGTATGCTTTCACATCTTTATTTCATTCAGGAAATGTCAAATCTATTGGTAATATACCTTTGTAGATTATTTTTTTCCTTAAAAATGAAATTTACTTAATTTTGTATTTTTTAATCCTCTGGTTTAATCATCTGTTTTAATAAATGCACTAAAACTCCTACCATGAGCTTTATTATCTCAGCCACTGGGCCTCCTCGAGAACTGAGCTCTTTGCACTTTGCTTTCACTTCACATGTGATAATCTCTGTTTCCACACCCATTCTCATTAACTGTCTTGGGTTTGCCTCTGTGTACTACGTCATTACCGTTCCTGAAGCTGAGGCAAATACTTAGTTTGGAGCAGTGCCTAGATTGTCTTTAATCACAACCATATCTACATTATATAAGGCATTCACTTCTCTCTTTCTCTCTCTCTCTTTTTTTTTTTTTTTTTTTTTAATTTATGTGGCCAAGGTAGCTTTTACTGTTTGCTTAAATTTCCTTCTCAGCCTCTAACTATGCTTGACTTTTGTTATTTTCACCTTCCCCATAAGCTTCTGCCTGTGAAGACATTTTAAAATTCCTTGTAAGCTTTCTCTTTGCACATTAAATTAATGGTTTCTCAGTTTGCTGTGAATATAGTTATTTCCTATAGTTTTTCCCTTTGGAATGCAGAATTAAGATAATTTCTGCAGCACTGACTTTGAGGAACTGCAGCTGCCTTCTACAGTTACCTGACTGAACAATTCTGGCAAAATATATGCTTGTACTTCAGCTGAGTAGGACCAATAGGTTCAAAGTAACATTCCAACTACTTATATTCACCAGAGCTTGGCTTCTCATTGAACAGCACTACTAGGTGTAATTTGGAGGCTCACCTTGCTGTTGCACCCAATAAGTCATTACTGAAAACAAAGGATCTCAGTTATCCAGTCTGCTTGCTTAACATTGTGGCAAGACTGGGAGGGAAGCAAATAACTCTTCACTGTCCCTCCCCACTCACTGCAGCTTTTGAACAACATCTTCCCAGTTCGCCTCTCATTCGAAAGCCAGATAATCTCCCTAGAGTGCGAAATCTAATGGTGGCTCTTGTGGGCTTCAGCAAGAAGGTAGGCACTTAATTAGGCACTGAGACTGATGCTCAGGGATACAAGTGGATTTGAAGTTTCTCTGATTCCCTGCAGGGCTTTTTCTTTTGCTTAACCAACTGAAAGCACCTGCAGCGGCTTGCTCGGCTCCTCCTAGGGGCTAGCCAGTTTGGGAGGGTAGTGGGAGGCCACAGAGGGAATGGCACTAGAACAACCAGCAATGTGAACAGGAATATTTTGTTCAGTCCTATGCATTACACACACACACACATATAGTTTTACCACAGAGGTAAAATCAGCCCTCATTTGACATATAAAAAATATCAATGCCTAAGAATCGAGAAGAAAAGGACCACAGCACTGTGATGAACAATTCTAATGTTGAAGAGAAGATCAGTAAGAGTTGGGATAGGTTACACCAGCAGATTTACTCTTTTTTCTTTTTTTTCTTTTTTTTCTTTTTTTTCTTTTTTTTCGGTTTGGTTTGTGTTTTTTTGGTATTTTTTTAGGACGTTCTCCAAACACAAGGGATGAGCAGAGGTTGCTCTTCAAGTGCCACCAAAGCCAACACAGAGGCCAGAGCCGACAGGCCCATGGCACCCAACGCTCCGCAGCCATCCCCTAAACCCCGCAGCCGCCCCCCAAACCCCACAGACATCCCCCAAAACCCGCATCCATCCCCCAAACCCCATAGCTGCCCCCCAAACCCCGCGGGTGCGATGCGGGCACAGCGGGCTGACGCTAGGTGGCGACGGCCGCCTGCCGTATGGTACCAAACAGCCCCGCGATGCCTCCCAACAGGAGGGGAAAAAGAGGCAAAGCTGGAAGTTTATTTGTCTTGTGGGTTTTAATAGTGCAGCCGAAGGCCATTTCTCAAATGAAGTATTGTTGTTTTCTCTCCAGGCTCAAGTACAGGTGTGGTATCCCCGGCTTTTACTGCTAATATAACTCCCTGAAAGGAAGGTGTGGGGAGCTGGGGATTGGCCTCTTCTCACAGGTAACTAGTGATAGAACAAGAGGGAATGGCCTCAAGTTGTGCCAGGGGAGGTTTAGGCTAGAAATTAGGAGACATTTCTTCTCAGGAAGAGCTGTCAGGCACTGGAACAGGTTGCCCAAGGAGGTGGTGGAGTCACCATCCCTGGGGGTGTTCAAGGAGAGGTTGGACATGGTGCTTAGGGACATGGTCTAGTGGGTGACATTGGTGGTAGGGGGATGGTTGGAGCAGATGGTCTTGGACGTCTTTTACAAACTTAGTGATTCTGTGATTCCCACTATTGCAACCACATTTATAACTTGTTGTACTTCTTTCTTGGCCGTAAACCTTAACTATTTTTGTCAGTATTAGCACATTGCCTTCAGTCTTGTTAAACACAAATTAGAAGTGTGTCAGCTAAGCGTAAACCTTATTTAATTGCCAAGTTAGGTCTACACTATGCTCTATCTGTATTCCCTCTGTCCCCTCTCAATCACAAGTTTTCATGAAAACGTCAACAAGAAGATATTTAAAACATACCAGCTTTTTTCAGTATGTGTGTAAATGCACCATTTCAAACTTCCCACATGTCTGAAAATTGTTCACTTTTCAATCATTTTGCATTCTGAAGAAGACTTGCCTCTTTTTCCTGCTAACAAAAAAGTGCCGAGGGAAAACTGTTTTCAGAATCTCCTGAGTGCAATGAAATATTTTTCCTTACAGAGCTGGCTTGTTAATAAAGGCGTGTCAGGAGAGTTCTCAGTAAATTTTAGAAACTTTTTGGAATGGTTTAACAGACGATTGCTTCATACGGGTGGAGTCATAAAAGGTTTCACTTGATGATAGTCAAGTGCATGAAATTGGTGTCATCTGTAAACGAATATAAATCATGGATCTTCTTGACAACAGAAAATCCTTTCCCAGTGTTTTGAGTCACCTCAGTCTCATCACAGCATTTTAAGTACGCTGAGCTCAGCGGGTTTCTAAAGAGCAATTATTTCCAAGTGATGGATAAACATGAAATACTGGTAACTATCTCCATGACAAAAATGAATTTACATTTGTTAATGAACAGTACATGCAGATATGCACAAAATTCAAGGAGCAAAAGACCTTAAACCTGTGGAAGATACTCGGATACCGTGATGATGAACCCAGGGTGAACAGTCAGATGTTACTTGGTGTGTCTGCAGTGATATGAAAGATTTATTACAATGCCCAACTCTGATGACAATCTGTGAAAAGAGTCATCAGCCTAAATTAATTATACAAATTATAGGGATTAGAACCATGTATTTATTCATACATTTTCTACCCACATGGCATGCCATGAATTCTAGTCTCATTAGAAATCTGTTTGTGCAGTATCCTAGAATTGCTCTTCTTCCAGATCTGGAGCATAAAAGCATGTTTAAACATGGCTGTGGTCGAACTGCTAACATCTTTCCTGTGCAGAAAAAAAGAGGTCTGTTAATTCATGCCAAAGAGATATACTTTGTAGTTGATGATATCCAAGATAAATATACTTCAAGAGCAGAACTCAAATGGGATCTTGTCTGCCCTTCAGACGGGCTTATAACTTAGTAAGAAGACCAGCATACTGAATGCAGGTCCTTCTTCCAACAGGGTAGCATCAGTAGTAAATACAGCAGGTAATCTGCCTTTAAAAAGATTTGTAAAGGCTTTTAAAATGTATTTTGCCCACAAGTGTTGTTGAAAAATTTACTGCTGTTTACAGTTTCTAAAACACAGTTAGTGAAGATGTGTTCAAAAGCCCTGACTGTATTTCTGTATTTCCAGCTAACCTAAGTCTAACCCAAAGCACTAAATATGTTTTCACACCATTGACAAGGCCAGATACACTCAGAGATATCTTTCATAAATAATTAAAGTTACAGCGTACGTTCTTTCAGTAGAATTTTGAAACTAATTCTGAAAAGGACATACACTTATTCCACTGTGTATGCAATATCTGTGCACACTAGCTATTGTAATGACAAATGATTCTTACTATTTTGCCAAACTTTAGATAAACACCGCCTAACAAGAACATGTGTGGGCCTGTTGAACACCTCCTTTGAAAAGTCTGGCAGTCAACAATCTTCCTCAGGAGACTAAACAAAGCTGCTTGAAAAGCCATCTAGTTTTCCATATTGAAGTTAAATATTTGCTATAAATGTTAACTTCCCGCTGTGCACCTGTCCATCTTCATGTATTCTTCCCTCTGAGGGATCTTATGTTATTTCAGGTGACAACTGAAAAAAAGGTTTCAAAGTCAGAATCTAACAATTTCACCAGATACAGAAGCAGCAATGCAACAAATTACAGCTGTAAAAAATACAGACTTGTCCATGCTAGAGAGCCAAAAGGGCATCAAAGCAGGGCTCCTGATGGCCTTTTTCTCAGGAACCACTTGTCAGCTGCATGTTGAATTATTTGTGCAACATGGGAGCTTTGCCCAGGTATCTTTTCCTTCAGAGGGAGTGCTCATTTCTTCTCACCATGTGAGTGAAGAACCTGCCCTGAGCCAGAAAAGAGAAGCACGCACACAGGTAGACACCATTGTCCTTTAGCTTTGCTGATACCCATTTCAATATTACAGACCCCTGATCATGTTACCTGTGCACTGAGGGGCTTCAGAGTCCCTGAGACTCTACAGAAATGCCACTTTCCCCTTCCCTCTCTCTGCACACGCACACGCACAAAAAACAAACAAACAAACAAACAAACAAAAAAAACTGCATAGGCACAAACTGCAGCTGCTCAGAAGAAGAAAAAAAAATAAAAGTCTGCAACAGGCCTAATTTCACTTGCTGAGGAATTTCTCTTGCCCTTGTGACACAGTAGAAAGATTTCGTTTTTGTGGCATTAGTATCAATTAAAGCTATTTCTGTATTAACAGACAGGGGTCTCTGCTTGGGTGTGGTCTCACATCTGGCCAGCGCAAGCTTGAAATTTGTAGAGTGTGATGCGTATGGAAGCCCATTATTGGCCTGATATTTAATGGGAGGTTTCTGGTCCAAGCCTTCCTTCCCCTAAGCTCCCAAAATGTGAGAAGGGCACCCTCTGCATGAGAGTGAATGAGAAAACAAGATTATGGAATTTGCTATTCAAGTCCAGACTACATTGCCTATTAACCAGTGACTCCCTTTGTTCATCTCAGTTGCCTTTATGCTTTGGAAAAATAGCAGATGATTCAGCAGTATTCAAACTTTTTTTTTTTTTTTCTCACTTTCCTCCCCACTGCCCACACATCTTTGCAGTGTGTATCTTGTCAGGAGAAATAACTGCGAGTGCTGCTGGCAGCAAAGCAATGATGTCAGCAGGGGACAGAAACTTGGGGTAGGGAACCATGGGGACAGACAGATCACAAAAGGGACTGGGGAAAGACAGGAGGAAGACTGAAGGAGAGGACAGGCAGGATACCGGCAGCCCCCAGAGCGTTCCCAGAGCTGTGGCATTACATCCCATTGTGATGCCCTGTGATGACACAATCACAACAAAGAGCTGCAGTTTGACTCAGCACCCCCAGGAGCCCAGGGCTCTCTCTGGTCCTGGTTCTTCTCCACGCTGTCTGCCTCATTCCTCCAGCACAGCCCTTCTTCAGGCCTCACTCACTTTGTTCCCCTCCAGTCCCCAGCCACCAGCCCCATCCTGATCCCCATAGCTGCAGGACAGAGAGGACCAAACCCTCCTACTGCTTTTATAAAAGCATGATTAATGCAGGTGGCCAACATCTGATCTGAGGACAGTTAAAGAATGAGGAAGCTACACTGTACGATCATTGTATAAATACTGTGAGTTAAAATAAACTTCTTGATATAAGTTAAGACTGCTTTTACACACACCAACCATTGAACTGTCAGCAGTGTCACCAGAAGTGTCACAGGATCACCAGATGTCCTTAATATTAAAAATCTTGCTGCTTTTCTTGCCTTTTGGAGGACTGAAAGTTCTGTTAATAAAATTAACTGCGCTGAGAGAACATAGCTGGATTTCATTAAGGCACTTGGTACCAAGTGATACAGAGAATGAACTGGATTTACAAACTTGTTTATAGAGCAATCCCCAATTGGAGAGCTATTAATGGTTATTAACGTAGTATCGATGAGCGGAGTGATACCTAGCAGAGTCCCAAAGGCCTTGGGACTTACATGTTTCATGGGCCAAAACTGTTTTAATACTTTTATGCTTGTGACAATTGTGCAGACCTATAGTTTCTTCTGATAAAACGTTTGCTTTACCAGCAAATAATGAAAGCTGATTTCCCTGATAATAACTTTATAAACTGCTTTACTAACTTTATGAACTGCTTTATTAAAATACCCCAGCCAATAAGTACTTTGAAGCAGATAAACACCCCGTGACACTTGTTCAGGTGAAATAATGACATAAATACTATTTATGGATTAAAGGCCTGGATTCTGGAAGAGTCTGACTGTGACGGTGGATAACCACCTCAGCACAACTCTCACACAAGGGTGTGCAGAAAGAGGTGAGATTTAGTAAGTGGGGAGCGCTGCATAAGGCAGCAAAGAGACCTCATCCTGCTCTCCACACATCAGCCCGCTGCGTTTACGCCTCGCAGCCCACACCCCCAAATTTTCGGTGCACTAGGGCGAGGCCCCCCTCGCAGCGAGCAGCACGACCCCATCCTCCCACCCCAACCGCCGCACCCCAACTGAGGCGCTGCCCGTCTCCGCGCCCTGACGTCAGGCGGCGCGGAGGGAGGTGACAAGATGGCGGCGGCGGCGGCGGCGGCCGGACGCGCGCCCTCCGCCCTCTCCGCCGCCGCCCGCCGGCGCCGCTGAGGAGAAGGAGGAGGAAGAAGAGGGAGGAGGAGGAGGAGGAGGTGGCAGCGCCCGCCCCGCCCCGCCCCGCCGCCGCCCTCCTCCCCTCCCTCAGCCGCGGGCCGCCCGGCCATGTAGACGGGGCGGAGGAGCCCCCCCTCCCCCCCCAACCCCTCAGCCGCCATGGAGGACGCGGTGCCGGGCGTGAACGCGGACGCGGAGGTGCGGAAGCTGCAGGAGCTGGTGAAGAAGCTGGAGAAGCAGAACGAGCAGCTCCGCAGCCGCCACGCCGCCCTGCCCGCCGGCCCCGCCAGCCCCAAGCGGCCCCCGGCCGGCAGCGGGGCCTCGCCGGGCTCCCCCCTGCTCCTGGCCGCCGCCGCCGCCTGCTCCCCGCCGGCCGACGGCCGCTGCCTCAGCCCCGGCCCCGGCTCCGTCTCCAGGGCCGCGGGGCGGCGGCCGCCCCCCGAGGAGCCCGGCGGGGAAGGCGACGGCCTGCTGGACGACGCGGCGCTGCTGCGGCCCGACGAGCTGGAGCGCCTGGCCGGCTGCGAGGAGGACGAGACCGGCTGGTGAGGAGGCGGGGGGAGAAGCGGGGGGCTCCGTGCCGGGAGAAGGGCTCGGGGGCTGCGCATGGCGCTCCCCCTGCTCCTCCTCCTCCTCCTCTTCCCCGAGGCCCCGCAGCTTTTGTGTGAGGCCCCCGCAGCTTCTGCGGGCCACGGAGGCGGTGGGATGTGGTGGGGAGGGTTGGTGGGGGGGTGCTGAGAGAGCTGTGGAAGGGTTTTGGGGTAGCGCAGGGTGAGGCAGGGTGCTGCTGTGCTACTTCCTGCAACACATCAGGTAGGTTGGAAGCCAGGATTTCGTCTCGCTATAAAGGCAGCAAATGTCGCACTCCTTCATGCAAGCCAGCATGTTTCTGAGATGGTTTCCTTTATTGCTAGCTTTATAACACCACAGTTTACTTTAGGCAATCCCTCTTTCTTTTTTTACTGCACTGCTTACCCTGCTGCTCCAGCAGGAACACCAGCGGGTGTTTGCTCACCTTGTCCTTGTGACACTTTGATGAGTGAATGAAGGAGGTTTCCTTTCTCTTAGCGTCATGCTGTTCTCCAGCTGTCTTTCTGAAGTTTCCCATGACACCAGTTGAGGAGCAACATAAGAGCTCTGGGAGAAGCAGTGGGGAGGAGCACGGTGTCAACAGGGAAATGCAGGGCAAATGTGTACTGTGAGGAAAAGAGTAACAAAAGCAGTCCGACTTGGCTCAGAGACGGTTATGAAGTTCAGCTGCAAAGGTCTTTTTCTAGAACTAACATCCTGAGAAACAGATTTTTGTTAAAATAAAAAATCTTTTCAGAGTAATTAATGCTTATTAAAAACACTTAAATGATTTCATGCGTGGGCAGTGTTTCAGTTGCTCAGGGAGAATACAGTGTGTACATTTCCTCAGATAAGTTATTAAGTTGTTATCCTAACATCCAGCCTGATCCACTAGAGAAGCATGAGAGCATAAATTTATTCTGATCCAACACAAGCCTACTAAAATAAAACAAGGCATCATCTTCCAGATGACGAGTCTGTGCGGCATAGCTACTCTTATTTCCCAATTTATGCCTTGTAATCTACTGGTTTATAGCACGTTAGGGAAATAAAATATTCTGAATTTGTACAGTAAGTTTGGAACGCGATGGTAAAATTTGTGAGTGTCATGTTTTCTAGTGACAATAGCTGTTACTGTTTTTTATATTAATTCTAAATCGTGGGAACTATAACACATCGCTTCAGTGAAAGTTACTGTCACAAGAGCATACGGTGACAGTGATGACATAAATGCAGCATGGCTTTGTTTACGCAGCTCTGGACGCTCGTGGGCAGGCGGCAGAGTTCACTCAGCTTGCTGCTGTCAGGTGTTTGGCACTTAGGCTGCCTGTTATTGTGGCTTCAGTTGTGTTTCTATGCAAATTCCAGTCCTCAAAAGACAACAGAACTGAAGTGCATCTTGCTTCAAGTCTTCGTTCCTTTCCTAATATTATAGTGACTATAACACTAAACTTCAGTCTCAGATGTAGGACAGTGACTGAGAGATAAAAGAACTTGAAACAAGTAGTTTTAAACATTTACCTGTTGTAGCACATGTCAAGAAATATCAATATGTAATTAAAAAAAAAACTTTGTCCTTTCATGCTGTAATTTACTATGCACTTAATGACAGATGTGGTTTGGCTAGATTGAAACGTTGGCAGGTGAATTTTTTTTCCAAATTATTTTTTTAAGTGGAAATCAAACTCCTGCAATTTCTGAAGACTATTTAATTCAACAGTTGAGGCACTAAGTAGTCTTAAGACCTCGTTTTCTTATGAAGGTAGGATGTTTTTATCTTCACAGAATCATAGAATGGCTTGGGTTGGAAGGGACCTCAAAGATTATTTAGTTCCCATCTCCCCTGCCATAGGTGGGGACACCAATTTAAATAATCAAACCATATTTTTGTGCATTTAGTAAACAGAGATAATCGCTCTAAATGAAGCTGGAAATTTTCAGAGCACTAGTGGATCAGCCAAAAAGAAACAACTCTGCAAATAAGAGGGATGATGTAAGTGGGTTTCTCTGAAACTTTAGTAAAGATCATACTCTTAAGACCTTGCTTACGCAAGGTCACTCAACAAGTAGTTGAATCAACTGTGAAAAGAGTGAATGTATTCGGTTAAAATTAATCCTTGTGTGAACTCTTCATGGTTCAAATGGATTTGGATCACTCCTGCTTATCCCCAAATCCCATTTGAACTGTAGGATTATACCTCTGTAGAGGTACAATCCACTTACCAATTGAGGAAACCTCAGATGGAAACAAACTAAATTTAAATCGCAGCTTGAGCATTAAAAGTTGATTCATCTGTTGATTCGTCTGCATAGAGAAGCCTGGATTTGTCTTGGCTGCTGGTTTCAGAACGATGTTGCTGTGGGAGATAATAGATGAAGGAGGGTGCTGATTCTCTCGGCTTTGTGTAATGCAGGCATTTTTTAAGTCTGTGAAGTGGTCTGCAGCCTCATTGTGCCAGAAGAAAAACTTTTCTTCACTGCTCAAACTGTATCATTTTACATTTAACGCTCACACTAGATCAGTGCTTCTGGATCCTAGTTAAGGGGCTCAGACTTTATTCCTAATATGGTCCTGACGTTGCAAATAGCCCCGTGCACACATGCCCAGTGTACTGAACTTCACCTAGTCCCGCTGAGAGTTTGTTTTAGGCTTACTAATGGCTTTATCAAGAAGTTAACACTAATTTTGGCAATGCATTTGTATAAGTGTGCCTGTTTAGCTGTTCCCGAGCCAGTCTGGATTGATTTATTTTTTTCCAGATTTCAGCGTGATCAGGTCTTTCTGTAAACCGATTAAAAAGACAGGAGGGCAGGAAGGGGGACCAGAGCAGAGAAGTCTCAGAGAGGCAGGAGGCAGTGTGCAGCTGCCTGCCTGACGTGCTGGCGTGACAAGGCTGGGTGTGAGCATGTAGCGTGCTGGAGATGACTCGGTAACAGTACGCAGGGTGGCCTGCTGTGCTGCTTCTTAAAAGGGAGCTGTCTCCAGTTTATTGCAGGATAAGAGTGCACACGTGGACAATTACTGTAGCATAGGTAACGTACCGTGGATCCACGCTGTAACTGGCTTTGCAGTAACTTGTTGCACGGTCACTTCCAGAGAAACTTTCTTCAAAAAGAGAGAGCAAAACATATGGTGATTATACGGTGATTTTTTTTTCCCCCAAACTTGCATGCAGTGTGTGTATAGCAGAGTATAGAGCTGGCTGTGGATCTGCTTTACACACACTGCCCAGCAAAGTTTGGAGCAGTTGCATCCTCTTTAAATGATGCTGCTATAAAAGCCAGCCTGCACTGACCTGTGTCTTCATGTCACTTCAGTCCAAAGCCTCCCTGGTGGGGCAGCAGTAGCCGATGGCTACCTGACTTCATTTCTAGGCAGAAGGCTGGATGTTTAAAATTAAATTACTGGGATTTGTTCACATTAATATTTAAAATTCATATTTTCAGTGGTTTTGAAGGCCTCAGATTGGTTGGATAGCCTGTTTGAAATGGAAAGCAAGTGTTCTTACTGCTCCATGCACTGTCATTCAGCAGCTATTTCTGTAAAAGTGATACCTATTTTTAATAGTTTACACTTCTGTTCTAGTCATCATTCCAATTAGCTGGCTATGTTGCTGTTTTGAGAGAGGATAAAAATACGATTCTCATCTGTAATGATTCGTAGCGATCGTCTTTCATCTCCCTGCCTCATGTTTGGTGAGCACTGACTTTATTTTTGCCATGGTAAACTAGCAAAATGTTGGGTGTTTTAGGCTAGAGCTGCACCTGGGTGACATCCCGCTGCTGGAATTGCATTGCAGAATTTCCTGTTGGGCTGCTCAAATTGCATTGTGTTAATGTGGCTTGGGCCTCTTGGAAACTGAACGGGTTCGGATCAATTCCAGCCTGGTGATTTAAGTAAAAGAGCAAGCGATGCTTTTCATTTCCTGGCATACTAAGTATGAACCTGATTTGAAGTCTGTGGTGTTTTTTAACCAAATTCAGATCAAGGCTCCTCAAACTGGGAAGACAACGTGACAAGGAGCATGTGAGATGAGTAAGGATTGCAGAAATTATCTGCTAATTAAAGGTAACAACCGGTAACATCAAAGAGTAATGTCCTTGAGATAACCATTTCATTGTGAAATAGATGTTTGGGGACTGCTAAAAGAATCCCAAGGGAAGAACTTTTTTCCATTTCTGACTGTGTGGTATTTATGGCTTTTAAATACAGTTGATATTTGGATATCATGAAAGCTTTGGTACAGATTTCCTTTATTGTCTTAAAGATATTGCTAAAATGTAGCTCTTAATCATGTTTTGTTGGGGCATGGTCCACATTTCTGCCTTCTTAAAGGTGTTGGTAGAGCTCTTGAGCCTAGTAATTAAACAGGTTTATTTTGGAACATGTTTAACAGGACAGAAAACTTCTCAACTTCTTTCTCTGTAAGTAACAACAATACCATATTAGAGTATGCGTGCTCTAATAAATCCTTGTGAAAAGCTTCCCAAAGCCTGTACAGAGTTTGTGTGACCGTTCCAGGAAGGCTACATCATGGTGTTACAGGACTCTTCCAAGCTCCTGAAGGCCTCTTGTCCTTCTTCACAGTATCCCTCTCAGACAGTAACGTATTCCTTTGAGATGAGGAAATGAGCAAGGGCTATAATTTCCAGCAACTAACCGGTCTTTAATTGTTGTGGTAGTTTTGCTCCCAGGTGCACTTTGCGAGCCCTGAAACTTTCCACTTCTACTTGAAAATAATACCATGTAGTTAGAAGTGCAATTATAATAGGAGGATTTAATGAGACTTGTCCAATTAGAAAGTCCAGATTCTTTAACTCTCTACTGGTATCAAGGCTGTCAAAGCTTTTTTGTCGTATTCATCTCCTTGTTTTTGAGAGACATCCAGTACTTGACTGGGGTGCAGGAGGAGGCAAAAGGAAGTCTGTGGGCCAAGTATGTTCAGCGATGCTAATGAGTATTTTTAATAACTAGAGAGTCTCTTCAGTTTTTTACCTGTAGCTGTTTATTCAAAATTCACCTTAAAATTTATCTCAAAGTGCTCCAAATAGTATCTCCAAGAATTTCAGATTCATCTAAAAGTTTAGGTCAATATTGTGTCTAAAATTGTATTTCTAAGGCTGTCCTATATTCCCATCTGTTGCTTTATTTACTTTTAGTAGCTTTGCCTCATGTTTTTTTCCCCTCTCTTCTAGGGGAGTGTCTTGCTGATCTGTCCTTTAAATATCTATTTTTTCCCTTGTGTCTTCTCTTCAGGTTGCTTTCTTCATCCCACTTTTGTCTGTGATGTGTTTTGTCCACTGATGTTTCCTTGTCTCTATCGTATGTGACTGTTTTTGCTTAAAGCTAATGTGACTAAAATAAACAAGCTTTAACTCCAGGTCCTTCAATTTGCCATCTTCCACCTAAATTGATCTGCAGTTTGATATTCATCTGCATGTTTTTCTCCTGCACTCGAGCAGCAGAAGGGTTTTGGTTCAGAAAGATTCCTTTCTTCCTGGTTAGAAGCCTGGCTTCTGACTTCATGCCTGTGGCAACCAACTGCTTATATTGTAACGCAGTGTGATGGGAGGTGCTCATCAGGTGAGGTAATGATTATGGAACTATTCTGTTCCTCTCTCCGTGTCCTGTCCTCTTTCTTCAGAGCTTCTTCCAGCTCAGCTGTGTCCCAGTGCAGCGTGCTGTGGCTTGCCATGCTGGCATTATCATATGAGCGTGTAGTGAAAGCTGTCTTTCTGCAACAGCTTTTCCCATTTTGTGCTGTGTCTTCTTAGGACTAATCCGTAGAGCCCCTGACTGCTTTAAATTTCAGATTGGTGCAGCTGTGACACAGTGCCTAGTGTGACAGCTGAAGGAAGGAAATGGCACTGTGTTCAGCAGAGTCATAGTGCCTGGGCTTCTTAACGCCCTTTCAAATCAGGTGAAAGCCCCTGAGCTTCTCTCTGTACTGCTTTCTTTTACTTCATCTTGTGGCGCTAAACTCTGGTTGTGTCCCTACTCTCTTGTGGATCAATCACAGTGCAATTTTTCTGGTGTGCTAGCATTTGAAGTGTGGGTGGTAACCGTAAGCTGTCAGCTTCCTCAATGGCTTTCCATTTCCTGTTTTTAGAAAGTGATTTAGTGGTGTTTAAAAATGTATGAAGCCAGTGGGGATCTTCAGCCTTAGAGTTGCGTGCTGCCGATCAGCTGCTGATCAGCTGTTACGGTGCCGTTGAATTCCTGAGCAGGTACAAATGGGAATGAGTCTTTTCTGGGAAGCTCTTCTGCTGGAGAGGGCCTGCAGCCTTTGAGTCAAACAGTGGTTTGACAAAGATGATCACTTAGCATGTAGAAATGACCTCATAAAGCTTATTTTAATTCTGTAGTATCCTTTCTGTTCTTTTTTCCTTTCTGCTATTGGGAACAGAGAAGTAGAAGCGTGACTCCAGGCCTTCGCCTTGCCCTTGATCTTAATTTTCTTGATTAAAATTAGGCAAAGTGAATAGAACTGTGTCAGTTTCAAAACTTAATATTAGCTGTTCTTTCTCAGATGCAGAATAAAGATCACTGCTTCATAATAATGAGAATTGATAACTGCACAATGTAAAAGAAACTGTCTTGAAAGAGTCATTGTGTTACTGCATTGATGCACATGTGCTTATCATGAGGTAGTGGAGTAGCATGAAATATTCTCAAGTTCTGCCTTTCTTGATACGTAGGGTGAAACAAAAACGTTCAAAGGCAAAGCAACTGGCTGGAAGGAGGTGGGAGAGTCTGCAGTATGTGTTTGGTCTGAAGGGGAGTGGGAAAGTAGGAGCTGATCTGTGTGAGCCTGAATTGTTTCAGTAGATAAACTGCTTGTGAAACAAATGCAACAGCTGCAAATTGCAGAAAATAATGCAGTGGAGCTTAAAATATCAGGTGCCATTTTGTTCAGTCTTACAGATTCAAGATACCCGTGGTGTGCATCTTTAAAAAGGGGATATGTATTTTAATTTATTGCCTGTTGCACAGGGTGTTACTGTAAACACTTCAAATGTGCATGGAACTTCTCAAACACAGCTCAGCATGCCAGCGATCCTGGGAGCTGGGAGCCCTCTCCGCACAGCACAAGAGTTGGCGTTGTTGCCTTTGACGCTTCTCAGTACTGTGTAACCCTACCTTAGGACAGACAAGAGTGCAGGAAAGACAGTGAAAGTACATTCAAAGTGTTAGAGAGCTAGTAAGTGTTAAACATTGTCTTTAACTCTATGTAGATAACTGCATAAAGTACGGCAATTTGTGTAATTGTTGCCATTGAACTGCGAAAACCAAGAAGTTCCTGTCCTTTCCAGGGATATTCAACAATATAAATATGTGCTGGGCTCTTAGCTTTTCTTGGAGGCAGAGTGCTTACAAGGATCCCTACAAAATCAGTGGTACCTTCCACCCAATGTCATGCAGGGCGTTAAGCTGTATTTGTTTTTTGTTTGCATTGTTGCAAGCTGCTTTGGTTTTATGTGAAAACCTGATCAGTAGTCATAATCCTCTGTCCTGCATTTGCAGGTGTAGCCTTTTAGTTTTGGTGTTTGGGGGAAGAATGTATTAGAGTATGCTCTGGACAAAGTGAGCAGTGTTTTGGGTAAGGTGTTCTTGGTGATATTTAAATATGCTTTTTGGGAAGCTTTTGTAAGAAGCAACCTTAATAGCAGGAATTAAAAATAAAATTCTTCTAAGCTGTTTATAAAAACAAACCAAGAACTACAGAAGAAGGATCAGTTAATAATCTCTTAATAGACCAGGGGAGAATAACTTCTGTGTTGCTGATGTTGGCATCAAGGGAACAGGCAGTTCTGCAGTTCTGTGTAGAAGCATGCTGCCCGGGCTGTCAAATGCTCCTAAGCCACAGTGTGAAGCCTACAACCATATTCACCTGGGACATGAAGTCTGTCATTGGATACTCCTAGAAGAAACAGTCGTTTAACCATTTCTGCACATGCAAAAGCTCCAGGTAGAGCTGCAGATCGTGCATGTCACTGTTGTCTGTTGCTGAAGCAAATATCCAAGTTTGCTTTTGTTCTAAAGATAAGGCATAAATATCCCCCTTGTGAGCATCTGATTGGATTTGACTTTGCCTTTAAACTGTTTGTTGAGGGCGGGTGAGTTCCCAGCTACATTTTTAGAGCCTTTCAAATGGAATATTTATTTCTTCCATCGTAGAATGCTGAAGTTAAAATAGATGAATGGGGCTGCTGATGGGCAAAGGCCTCAGCATATCCTCCAGAACAATATGGTCTCATTGTTTCCCTTTACTCTCCTACATGCATTATCTGTTGTCCCTTGTTTTTAATGCTTGACTGTCCACCCCTTAGGACAAAGATAGTCTCTTTGTTCTGTGTTCAAATGAAAATTAAAGGATCAGGTGCTAGGGTACAAGTTATAAGTAGAAAGAAAATGCATATCATTCAAGGATTCTGAAATATGAGATTGTGTTCTGTGTACTTCAGTGCTGTTGCTTGGCTATTAAGGTGCTTATCACTTGCCAACATCTTTGCATTTAGGAAAACTACAGTTGTGTATTGGGTAGTGCTTTATTTCCTTCTTTAAAGTGAACGTTACTTAAATCAATAAGATCAGTCCTCAGCTGTGCATTTATGACAGTGAAATTGTCCATATACCTGGGTTTGAAAAGATGTTTGTTTCTGGCATATCAATCAGTTTATTACAGAGTAGCAATGTAGGCATCAGCTGTTGATAGAAGTCTTTGGATAGCCTTGTGTTTTCAGTATTATCGTGTATCCAAAATCATTAATTTAAAACTAAAGCTTGTGCTTTCATTGTATTTTGGGATTGTACTGTAGGTAGTACAAGAATAGAAATAGCATACTATGTGGTATTTTCTTACATGCCTTTTTATGCCCATTTTGTCTTCATAACTTTTTCTTCTTTTCAGGCTATATACGTCCCCAAAGAAGAGACTGACTCCAGTGCAAAAATCTGTTAGTCCATTAGTTTGGTGCAGGCAAGTGTTGGATTACCCAAGTCCTGACATTGAAAGTGCTAAAAAGTCACTGATCCACAGACTGGAACAGACGATGTCAGGTGAGTTCCTTCATACTAACACCACTGGGTTGTGCAGATTTGCTCTGAAGAGAGATTAGAGGGATCAGAATTAGCCAATAGTAGCTGTGAGGGAAGAGGATGAGATGCAGCAGTTAATTCTGTCTAAAGTTGTCGTGGTCTGCAAACAGTAATCCATTCTCATAATTTTCTGCACTGACTAAAAGGAAGCATTAGCCAGGAATCAGGATTTCAGAGTTACGTCACCTGTGTAGTAAAAGTGTGTTTCTTTCTGAAAACTTTTGGCCAATGTCTTTACCTTGGAGATCTTCCTTTAAAGTAGAAGGCTGTATTAAACTAGCATAATTGTTGGGTGATGTCACTATGTTACCACAGAGATCAGTTTCTTGCTAGATGAGCTACATTATTCCATCTAAGAAAATTAAGGCTTAATTTCTTGAATACTTTGGGGGAGGTAATACTGATTCATTTTCTTCCCATCCCAAGTAATTTAAGATGATGTCACCATTAGATTAAGAACTCCACAGAGTTTGATTCTTTCCTGACACAACATAGTTGATAAGAGTCTGGGGAAGGACTGATTGCCTGGCCCTTGAGGAAGAAAGCCTACCATCTTCATCCTTTCATTCTCAGCTTTTCTAATGTCAAATTAGCAGCCAAAAGCTGAAGGTCCGATTAGGATTTTCTGTTCATCTGATTTCTTTGTTAATTTTCTTGATAACTTACCAGCAATGCTTTCCCCAGTGAATGTTCTACATTTGTTTTAACCTCTCGGTCTTTTCCAAAAATTACTTTATTTTAGCTTTTGTTTGAGCCTATTTTTACTGGAGAAAAGAAAAAAAGTTATGCCGAGATAATCCTTTCTCTCTTACTATGAATATCTATTCTTGCCCCAAATATCCATCTTTTTTTGGTGTTATGTGACTTTTTTTATAATTGTTATCTGCAGGAATTAACAGAATGATTGGCCTTGAGCTAAGAATATTTGAAAGTTTAGTTCCACAAGTGTTCCCAACCACTCTTCATATACATAAACTTTGCTGAGTTTGACTGTAACTTTTCTCCCCTCTTTGGATTCTTCTCTGGAGCAATTCAGTCTTAATTCTGATTTGTATTAAGATTGTTCTTAATAAAACTTGAAAACATTGCTGGTAGATAACGTGACAAATCCAGTTCTCATTTTTATAAAACTATTGAGTAAAATGGTGAAAGTGCCTTCAGTATGAGTCACCTTTTTTCTTTCCCTATTTCTTGTGCTTTGTGTAAGCAGCCATGACAAATGTCCATTAAAAGTTTTCCTGAACAGCTACCAGGCTTCCTACAGGTATAGACTGAAATTCTAAACAATGAAAAGTGCCAGGTCACAGAGATTTATGAAAAATGATGCAAATTTGGGAGCCTGAAGAAATTGTGGTATGACTTAACTAAGTACTTAGGACTGTATAGTAGTTAGGATAAGCATGAATAATTTTGTCCTTTTTTCTGAGTAGAAATATTTTCTGAGTAGAAATATTCCCTAAGTAACCACAAATTCTGTAACCCCTAGAATATCTTTAAAAGTTCAGTTATGGTAGAAGCAGAGTGGCAAGACACTTCCATATGAAATGCACAAATTTAAAAGTTTGGTCATTCAAACTGAGTCTAGGCAACTTCACCTCTGTTTTTTTCCATAGCCCTGAGAATCTGCTTCTGGCTGGGACATTTGCAAGAATACATCAGATGGCCGATAGTACTAATTAGGGGAAAACGTTACTGGTAGAAGAGAGGGGCTGTAATACTGCTAGTTGGAGAAGTTTGCATGGAAAAGTGAAACAGAAAATGAAATTGTTCTTCAGAACAACCTTGCTACTTGCAGTAATAGGGTAGCAGGAAGCTCCACTGGAAAAGACAAGTGGTGCCTCTTGTAAGTGTGATTCTACACCAGAATATTCTGGGTTTTCTCTTTTACATCACATTTGTCTCTTGTGGACCCCTGTCACTTAACTGAAACAGTAGCTAGTAACAGGTTAAGAAATTTCAGTTCCAGTTTCCATTGGTAAGGCTTTTCATACTGCTGTTACTTTCTCTCCTGATTACTTGTAGATGTTTCTTTTGCCTTGATGATTTTAGCTTTGTCAGCTCCTATTATATCTTTCTAATGTAATCTTTTTTGCTGTTTCTCAGTCTGAAATGTGCTCTTGTATTCCAGTTTTTCTTCTTTCTTATAATCTTTTTCCATTTTGTGGTGATAAAGAAGGGAACAGGAGCTTTCAGCTCCGTGCTCCTGTGAGCAAACAGTTACTGAGAACTCAAGATGCACAATGCCTTTTTGCTGCTGAGTTCAAGTTTATAGTTGCAGAGAGTCCTGACTGGTGTTGGAAGGGTGTCCAGATTAGAGTGAACCTTAAGGCATATTCTGGTGCAAAGACTTCTCGTAGCTATGCCTCAAGCCCCTGGTCAAAAGTGCAGGAGGGCGTTTCATGTTGGCTGGAAACCAGCATTTCCACCACATGGTGATCTAAAATGGTGTTGGGTTTTACAAGTAAAGCACAAGAAAAAAGCAACTGCAGGAGCACAGAAACACTATACCCAGGAGGGAGAACTTTTGGAAGAGATGCCACAAGACACAATTGTATAAAACTAGAAAAGAGTAACTTTGGCCATGTTGCAATTTTTACTGAGGCAGAAGTAATTTATTTAAACATTTGAAATCAAATGCATAATCACTATGGCCTGTAGTGGCTGTGTATAAAAACGTAAATGTTTTCTGTGCTGAGTTTGATTTTTTTATATATATATTTTTTTTTATTTAAGCACTGAGCTTGTTCAAAACCAACTATTATTTACCTAAACTTGGTCTCAGTGATGGAATTCCCTAATGATTGTTTTGAATTACCACAGTGACTACTAGAATAAATTTGTCACTTAATCATAACAAACACGTTTCAGATCTCTATCATTTGGAGAAGTTGGTCTTGATTCATAAAGTAGGTCTTCTGAACTACCTAGGCATCAGTTTTCTGCACACAAATTTTTCTATTCCTCTATTTCAGAGCAATAAAGAGATTCAAGACCAGTTCAACCAGCTGTTGACTAAAATAAACTAGGTGCTGCGTGCTGTTTGTGAATGTTACGAAAGAAAATATACATTAATGTAAAAATGCTGATCGTTAACCCTGTCTGCTGGTGTTTTGAAAGCTAATGTGTAATATTTTCTAACGTAATATTTCATTTAATATAAAATCACTTTCACGTTAAAATTGATCTTACTAATGTTGTCTGACAATCCTGAGAAAGACCATATTTTGAGCTGTAAAACTACTGCCTTCCTAAATTAGAGAAATCCATGTTGGAATTCTGTACCAGAAAAATGGTTTGGATAGAGCTTTTATTCCTGGGTAAGAACACAGTGCTGAGGGAGGTAGTTCGTACTTGCCTAGCATGAAAAATGCTGTGCCACAAAAATTTCATCGTGTACCAGGGAGTACTTTTCTATATGTAATGGAAGAATGCTTTCTTTCATCGGAAGAAATCTGCATGTGATAAATATTTTGTGTCATTGTAAATATGTATAAAGAGACTGTTTTAAAGGTTATGCAGTACTACAATTGTTTCCAAATTTAATATTCTGAAATACTTGTCTGCTGAGTAAATACAAAATAAAGAACTATTCATATTTATATTTTAAGTTTTTTTAACCAACTTTTTCAACAAGAGATGAAAAATTATTCTTTATGGTGTGAGAGCAAAGTTTCAATTGGAATAGGTACTTTGGGGTTCCTACATGAATGCTAAAAGCACTTGCTGTCAAAGGAGTTCTCATCAGAGTCAAACAGAATGCAGCCTGCTTGTAATTACCTGCTCTGTTAATTGAGCTTTGTAATAAAACCAGGTTTCCCTTCTGATATTCTCAAAATAAACAGGAGGGACCTTAAGAATGTTGGCTAAAATTCATTGGATTCCCTAATTGATGAAATTTGTACGTATCCTGTAAGACTTAGAGTGAAAGATCTAAAAAGTGGAATATAAAACTTCCATCTGTCGTTGTGCACTCTAAAATAATACTAATATTTACTGATTTAGACACCAGAGAGGCTCTTTATAGAAGGTGCAATTTAAGGAATCTGCTATAAAATCAACTTAAACTTCTGCTCTTTCTGCCTGTGCTGCGTTCTGCTATCCATGGCTTGTATTGACCAGCTGAGGAGGTGGTGACCACGCAAAGACTGGAGCAGGAGGAGGAGCTGAAGCAGGCTTTGCTGCTGAAGTCAGTGTTTCATGCAACTGTAGTCTATTTAGCTTTTTATAATGTCCAAATAAATAAAGGTCTTACACCAAATAAAAATTTTTAATAAATAAATGTCAAGTTGTCTGACATAGCAGAATGGAATACATATTTTTTTTTTTAAATATGCTACTCTCAGTAGCCTAGCTGTTACTGCACTAGTTGATACCCTTTTTTAGTTACAGAAATGTCACACTTTTCTTTGCAAGGGCTCAGTTTCTGCTTTTTTTTTTTTTTTTCCCCTAAAACCTGCCTGAGTGTATTGCCACGCATCTGCGAAGCCTCTTGTCATGTTATAGTATATATGCGTAGTTTCAAAATTCTTATGTCTTGAAGCTTAGGTTCTATCAGCTAGGTGAGCTACAATTAATCTAATCTAGATTTATACATCATAAAGTTTTGATCTCTAGCTTTCAGTTCAGTATTTTGCGACGTACTTGCTTCTTTGTTCAAGTACAATTCAGTTATCAGCTTGAAATAAAATACTTTCAGCACTGAAGAAACGGACTTTACCAAAACTGACCAAATTTCCTTTGGTTCCCACTTCCCCCCCTGAAGTTCTATTTTCTTTCATGTTAAAATAAAAACTAGATTTCTGAGCAAAACACTCATTTAAGTAGCTATCCAAATCGTACACTGTAACTGGGCGACTATGGAAACAGAGATACCATAGTGGAATTTTTTGCAAGTAGTTAAAATTCATCTAAAAATACTTCAGCATTGATATTTAAGATCAGTAGTAGAGGAAAGTATTCCATTTTGACTCTTATATTGCATATAGTGTTTATGTCCGTGGGTAGAAAAATCCCAGAGCATTGAAACTGGATTAGAAGTGGATAGAAGGGAATAATCCTACAGTCCATTTGAAAGAGCTATTAAGTACTCTATTTTGATAAGAGATTTTTGAAGTTTACCACACCAGATGCAAAACTGTCAAAAATGTGATTATGACTTCTGCCTAAACAAATGTCATATTGGTAGCCAACTTTTTGGCACACTTTTAAGTACTTCATTTGGCTGAAGTGTTAAAGAGTCGATTTAAAAAAAAAAAAAAAGATAGAAAGTGGATCTTATAAGAAGCATTAGCGTGGATTGTTGCATTTGAAGCAGTGACCATTTGGTCTAACCTGGTAAAGACCTGGCAGCGTAGACGCTTATGTAATCCTCCTGTACTTGAAAAATACTGTCTGAACTGAACAAGTGATTAATTCCTTTAGTTACATTCTTCAATAAAGTGAAAAATAGTAGACAAGAATAACCACCATGTGGCTTGTGTTGTCCTGGTGACTTCCAGAAAAACCTTTTTAAGTGGTAGATTCAAATAGCGCTTACAGATCTTACTGTAACACAAATTTGACCATGTTTTCTGTTTCTGAGTGCCCAGCAGGTTCATGGTATCCAGAGATGCAGACGCATTTGCTATGCTTAACCTTTTTTTTTTTTTTTTTTTATTCTTTTAGTATGTGCTTTGGGGAAGTTCAAAGGTGGTATTGCTGGTTCTCTGGTGCCAGTCTCGGGGTTGCTGTTGAAATACTGTGTGGTCTGGACAGGTCTCTGAATTGTGGAGAACTAGACATAAACTAGCTGCATTCCCATGTAGTTTATGTACAACTTAATTGTTCTTTCACCCTAAAAGACCACTGTAGGAGATAGTCTTTGAATGCTGGCTGGTTTAGTTTTGTCTGTGTATATTAATACTCTCCCAGAGATAAGCTACAGTTCTTGGACAAAGGCTGGGATGAAGCCTAGGGAGAATGAGAACAAGGTTTTTTGGGGTTGATTGAAATTTTAAAACAGGAAAAATCAAAGGTAACTGCCTCAGAAGTTTTATTTTATTATTTGGCTTTATATGTGGAAGTCGTATTCGGATTTCATCTAGATGACTGCAGTGATGCAGTAGGCTCCTTAGCAGTAGCCAAGAGCAGTCTTTCTCTGTCAGTATTTTTATAAGCTAAGGGCTTTGTTTCTTCAGTAGGCACTTGCTGTCCTCGTCACATCATTTTTGTCATTTTCCAAGGTAGGCTGGTACACAGGGTTGCATCAAATACTCATTCAGATTGTAATCAAGGCAGCTGTATTTCATATACTCTTATATCCAGGGATGCATTTTCTTTATCACTAAATGCAAAGTGGATGTTTTTTGTAGCCCTTGATACTTGATGGTGTGCTCTGGTTTGCATGTAATTGCATAGGCTGTACACTGAGATAGCTTAGCTACTGCTGTCTTTTGAGTCACTTCTCTATTCCTTCCCTTGGCTGAGCATGTTGAACAGAAGAGAGCAGGTATAACAATTCTAGATTTGGTTTCTACTAGGAAAGTATTTGAAAAGACAATTAAATAAATTACAATAATAATAAAAAAAAAAGACAATAAAAAAGAAAAGGCAATACAGTTGTACCTAGGAGACTCAGAAATCAGTTGGAAAAACTCCCTGATGACAGAAGTGCTCTTCTTGTATTGTATAGCAATTAAATCATGCTGAAGGTATCATGTAGCATTATACTATGTTTTTTGACGGTTCCCTTCTTATAATTTGTCACTTTCTTCCTCTTTTATACAGCTTTGAAGAGACAGAATTTGTACAGTAGCCCTTTCAGTGCGGTCAGTTACGCCAGCTCCTATAGTCCAAATACTAGTAGCCCCTACAGCAGTGGTTTCAACTCTCCCTCCTCAACACCAGTGAAATCTGCTTTAGTAAAACAGTTCATACCTCCTGGTACCTCAGGTAAGTGTATGTGTCTGTGCAGAGGGGAGGTCCCTTCCTTTCAAAAATAAGCACTCAAATACATCATATTTGCACAGAACCTTTGGAAGACACTAAAAATCTGTCGGTTTTCTGTGGGAAGTTTGCATCATACAGTATTTAAACATTTTAGGAAAGGCATTTTTGCCGACTTTTTGGTGTGAGATATGTTTAAAATGTTTGGATGCATATTAGTGGTAGACCAAAACTCTTGCTGTTGCTTCTGTGGAGTCCCAGCACACTTCTGAGGAGCTTCTAGAATTGGCCCTGCAGTTGACAGGAATATAAGTTGCATAGTACATGTTTAAATGTTATATGTTTGTGGTTGTAGTCTCTGCAATTACAGTATTACTTATTCACTGAAATATTTGGTATGCCAGGTATCCATCAGTACCTCTGAGATGTGAACAATGTAATCTAAGAAAGAAGCATGTATTTCAGTTAAAGTCATTCCTTGAAGCTTCACAGGCATCACGATAAAGAGTAACTTCTGGCAACATTTTTTACTTTATTCTGCACTATGGGCTCTTTCCTTGCAGTAGAAAAATCGATGCCTGGAACATCTCTCTACGGTGAAGTCAGAACATCGGCTTATATTTACTTTAAGTCACGTTAGTTTGCAGGGAAAACGAAAAAAGGTTACATTAACAGTCGAACTACCCGTAGTTGGCTGTGGACTTAAAAAGAGAAGCCTGCCCTACAATACACTCAGCAGCGTCATTACCCAAGTTTTACTTAAATCTGTGTAGCTCTGGTCTGCATTTTGTGCTGTGTTTGCCTTGAGGACAGAGAGAGAATGTAACTGGAAATGGGCTGTCAGTCAGAAGGCAGCAAATGGGAAAGAGTTTTTCATGTATGTTACAGTTTAGCAAAGGTGTGTGCTTATAACAAGTAGTATTTTTGGATAAGCTATATTTTAAGCATTCAAAACAATCAATATTCATTGGGTCAGCAATTCCTCGCTGTACAAGAAAGATATACAAATAATCAAACTTATGTCTAATACTGTAGTTTGCAGAGGCAAGACTTAAAGCATAAATGAAACAGGTATGCAGTTGCTCTTTCTGCAAAAGCTGTTTAAACTCCACAGCAGTTAAAAAACTTGGTACAGATGGACCAGATTATATGTCATTAATTTCTTCTGTCATTGTTACAACGATTTTATATTAAGTTACTCATTCTGTTTGTGTAAATCATATTTTCAGCCTAGATTTGCAGTCAAGTATTTCAAACGGTCTGTTAGCCTCAATGTGTTAGTCATAATCTGTTCCCATGTTGTTGGTTCTTTTAACAGGATTTGCAATGTGTTTTTTTTTATATGAAAATAAAAAGCTCCTGTTACTCTATTTTCTTTCTATAGGTCACCTTAAAAGCTCAGCAGATAGGAATCCTCCACTAAGTCCACAGTCCTCTTTGGACAGTGAATTAAGTGCATCAGAGATGGATGAGGACTCTATTGGATCTAATTACAAGCTAAATGATGTTACAGATGTGCAAATTTTAGCACGAATGCAGGAAGAAAGTAAGTGTTTTGCATCCTGAAAACCAAGTGGGGCATTTGATTTATTTATTTTTTTTTTATTGAATAACTGCAGTAGGAGCAGTAGGACTTACTTAGCAGGAATGAGACAGAGGTTAAGACTCTACTAGGGATGTACAAATGTAGCTCTCCTGAGAAGAAATGTAAAGTCAGTATGGCAAAACATATGCAGTAGCATTTTTCACAATTCTTTCTTTTTTTTTTTTTTAAGGTTGACTTGAGTCTTTGTCTGTTGTCTTGGTCTCTCTGACAGTGTAGAAAGTCGTAGTAATTTTGGTTGTCTAACTCAGTGGTCTCCAAACATTTTTATTGCACACCCCTATCAGTAAAATTCTTGAGCACCCCCCATGTATATGTATTAATTCATAAATTATATACATGTACAGTCATATATTATGTACATTATAAAATGTAGACAAAAATATACATTACAAAATGATGGGATAAAGATGATGCAAACACTAATTAAAATATTATTTTATTTATTAATGTTACAAAATTTATTAATGTTTTGTATTAATGTTACAAAAAATGATTTTTTTCCTTCACTACAGTGGATTGTCTTCTGTAACCTCGAGGTGTGTGCACACAACTTTGGAGGCCACTGGCTAACTGAACTCTGTTTTCTGTAGGGGGAGTTTGTCATGTAGCTGCTTTGTTACATTTCTTAACACATTGCAAGAAGCCTTTCAGTGCAGTTGTTCTAGGATGTTACCTGATACCAAAATTAAGATGTGTCCTGTGTTGTGAGTTTCCAGCCTGGGAGAGGAGATGAACAAGTAGACAGTAACTATACTGATGGTTGCTGTAGTAGGAAAGGGGATGAGCTCACCTACTTATTTCAAGAGATTATAGGCTATTAGATAACTTCATTTGATACTAATCTGGAATCAATTTTGTGTCTCAAATAAAAAGAGGGAAGATGAGCTCAACGTAAGTTTGAGCTCTGGGCAGTTATCTGTATGTGCTGTCTCTAGTCTGAACTATTTGTGGGCAGACAAAAAGTAAACAATGTTCTCATTGTTGCCAGGCCTCCGGCAGGAGTATGCAGCAACTGCTTCGCGGCGTAGTTCTGGTTCTTCTTGCAATTCCACGAGGCGAGGCACACTCAGTGATCAGGAGCTTGATGCACAGAGTTTAGAAGATGAAGAAGATGGCATGCATCACGCGGTGCACCCTGCTGTTAACAGGTTCTCACCATCACCTCGTAGCTCTCCCTGGCCGTCACCAAAACAATCTCCAAGGAACTCACCTCGTTCCCGATCGCCTGCTCGAAGTATAGAGTACAGTAGAGTGTCGCCCCAGCCTATGATTAGCCGTTTACAGCAACCTCGTCTTTCACTTCAAGGCCATCCTACAGATTTGCAGACTAGTAATGTCAAAAGTGAAGGTAATAAGTTCTGTCTCAAATTCATTACACAATTAGTTAACATAGTTGTGTAGTTCCTGTAAAGTATTTTGGTCAACTATATGCCTGCATAATACAATGGTTTACTCTCAGAGTTGTTTAAGAAAAAGCATAGCAAGCAAAGCTTAAATTTTGCTGTCAGATGAGTTGATAGGCTTCTATTTATTTTAGATGTTATCCAGTCACTGAGTGTAATCAAGCTTTGTGGTGACTGAATTCTATCTGTGGCAGAAAAATGCACTAAAATAAAGCAAAACACAAGGGAAATGATCATTCACCAGGAGGTTTAGGCCTTGCACATGACAGGATAAAACGCAGAGAGAGTAACTCTCTCTCAAAGATAAGGGTAACAGTGCAATTTATACATGCCCTTAGCCTGTGAGATAGCTGAATGCTTTCTTCTGACAGTGTAGGACTGTGAGCATTTTGAGCATAAACATGGTCTTAAAAATAGTACCGTCTTTGTGAGATATTTTAAATATTTCAAAGCTGTGCAAACTGCCACATAAGAAAAATAAAACTTGCAGGAAACATGACACAATTAGACTATACCTAACCTTAATCTATCTAATCATTTTTCCATTTTAAGAAATGTGATTATCTGGCAAATAAAGTCTTCAATTCAGAAATAATATTAATTTAGATACTAAGAATTCACCTTATTTATGCCTCCTTAAGGTAAGCTGGATGTAGAGTATCTGATGTAAAGATGATGTAGAAAGTATTTGTAAACAGTTTATTTTCTATTTTTTCCGCACCGATACAGCAGAGATCTATGCCATTTACAGAATTCCATTGACAAGAAATTGTAAATTTTTAATTAGGAAATTAAGTGTGCTTGGCTAGAGCTTTTGGGGAAGATGATCCTGCAAATGTAATTAGCTGCTTAAGAATATCTTTGGAAGGGCTGACAGAAATCTCATCTAGTAATAGTAGTTTGAGAAAATTTTAGGTATATAGGAAATCAATCAACACAAAAGTTAGTAAACTATGTTGTAGCTTAGCTGAGAATTCCTTTCCTGTTCTTTTCTAGGGCTTTGTGAAAGTCTTAATGCATGCTAGATGAGCTACAAGAAAAATATTCCATTAGAGGCAAGGTACCAAAAACTGGCGTCCCACGTATCAGAGGGATGAAAATAGAGCGTGATCACGTGTTTCTGAAACACTTCCAAGGAACCCTCTTGGAGTGTTTTTTGTACTGTTGGATGTTGCTTGGATATTCAGAGTTGATAGACCAGCAGCCTAAAAAAGTTGTTTGGGATTTTTTTTTTTTCTGCTCTAGACTGGTTAGAGGGAGGTTTAGATGTTCAAGATGCACCAACTGCAATGCAAACCAGTGCAAATTTCTAAGTGAAGAAAGTACACCTGTAGGAGTATTCAGCCTATGAAGATGCTTACTTTTGTTTTCATCTTTAGTGCTTGTGCATGGTTAGAGTACTTCTTCACTCCTCTGTCCTGACCTGTGTCATCAGCCCAGCTCTGCGTGGGTTGGACATAGCACAACGTCATTAGACTTGGGAGAAATTTAATGGCATCTTTGTGTATTCTGTGACACGTGGTACCAATTGTAGAAGATCCTTAAAGAACCAGTACTAGCTGAACAGACAGTCAAATGAGATGTGAAAGAAGAAGCATAATATTTCTTTAATTTTGCATGTTGTGTGTTGACAGTTTCTTTCCAAGTGCGTGTCAGTTATTTGTTGTATAATATGCTATTATGAGGCTGGGTAGTCCCAAACGTTGAGTGATAAATTACGGTATGTTTCTAATCTTCAGGCAAGCATAATATATTATAACTTTATTGATGAAGACTTTGGGAAGTATGCCAAACTGCAAGCTAGGTTTCTCTGTTGAATTGCTGTAATGGTAGAACAAAACCCAGGGAATTCTAATGTAGACATGCTTCGACTTCAGAACATGCCATGACTGATTTCTTTTCACCACAAGTGAGAACTGTTCCTTCTTCCTTTTTTTATATAAATGTTTTGTATATGTTTTGTATATGACGCATCTAAAGAACTATAATGTAACAAAACAGGCATTTAAATTGCACTGTAGTTTATATACCTAACTGTTTGTGTCACTTAGATTTTTGGTTTCAGCTATTGGTTAAGAGCTTGGACTTTGTCCAGCATTTGACTACATATCATGATATCGTTGTGTTGTTTCATACAGAAAAACTAAGGCGTAGTCTTCCAAACCTGTCCAGGACATCTAATATTCAAGCTGAGTCTGTGAAAAACAGCAGAAGTGACTCAAACTTCCAAGTGCCAAATGGAGGAATACCTCGCATTCAAACTCAAGCCTCAGCCAGTAAGTACTTTTGTGCCATTCCAGTGTATATGTTAGAATTGAGTGGTGGTACTGAGCTGTTTTCCAGTGTCATGGCACAGAGAAACACTGCATGCCACACTGGCAATGCTAATTTTGGTTTTAATCACATTTGTCTGGAAATTTCTTTTTTTGATAAAAGAAATCAGGTGCTGAATATATTCAAGGGATGTTTGGTCTCTAATTATAAAGATATAAAGTATCATTTGTACTGTCCTAAAAGCATATACAAAAGCACTATAAAGAGTGTAAACATAGTGGTGTTAGACATTTCAGAAACCATTTATTTTCTGTGATTAACAGAAGGTATAATGCCTTATACTGCTGAAATTTATTTTCAGACCACAAAAATGTATCAGGCTACCAAAACACTTATCTAGGTTGGGTTTTGCTATTTTTAACTAGTGAAACCTGATCTGAAATCATTCATGCAATTTTAACTCTCATTTGCAGTTTTTCTTCTTCTGTTCTGTCACCTGACAATTCTGTGTTCAGATGCAGATTTTATTTTTTTTCAAGTGGCAGTGTTTCTCAGTAAAGGTTTGGATAAACCTGCAACCTGTGAAACAAATTAGCCCAGTGCTGGGTTAGTGCCTGCTAGTTTGTCTGAAAGTGAACTGCTAATATGAGAATGCTGCTAATCTCTGAAGGCTCCTAGCAATGGTGACCTTAAAGAAGCCAAAGCAAATGAAACTTAAATATTCAGTGCTTCTTTGTATGTCAATATTGACAGTTCCTGTTGTTTAAATGTTTCCTGACCATTTTATTTTAAAACAAGTTTCAAAATGAATAAGACTGTGTGACATTTTCAAAGGAAGAACACTTTATGAATATCATTATTTGTAGAGCTTTGAACTATGAAAGTTCATCAGTAATCTAAATATTTGGCAAGTAATGTAAGATAGTATCTGTGAATGAAACTAATTTTATTTTTACCTATTGAACAGTAAATGCATACTGGTGTGCCAATTGGCCTGTTTAACTAGTCCTTTAAAAACAGTGGACTAATACAACCAAATACAGTTAAGTACTGAATAAGGAATACCGATCTTGCCAAAGACTACAAGATTTCTCTTTGCAGTGTCTCTGACTGGATGTAAGGGTTGTGTGTCCCAAGTGTGTGATACTATAGCCAAATCTGCACGGGTTGTATTTGGTGTTTTAAAATTGAGCGAACTTGGAAGGGGAAAGCAAAGAGGGTAGCTTAGATGGTCATAAAGCTATTTCCAAAATTAAAAGTATCTTCATAGTGAAACTTTATGGAAAGATCAGACAGCAGAAGTCTCAATATTCAGTATTAATTGAGTTACTTCATTGCAGGAGTGTGTGACTTATGTTTTATACATACATAATTTTTTTTCCAACTGCTGGATGGATTGAGAATCATGGAAACTATTAGGTAAATTTGTTTGCTTTTTATGGGAATCTTTCCCCAGATATGAACCAATCTAGACCAACTTACACTTCAATGTAAGTTAAGTATCGTTAATAAAGCGCAGATTTCTAGCTTTTACAGTTTCCCTGCTCTTACAGATGTTTGTCAGAGTCTTGCTATTGACAATCGTAAAACGGTTTGTGTATGAAGTCAATGAGTAAGTATCTTTGCTTAGCCTGGATTAAAAAAATTTCCTCAAAATTGTACATTGTATTAAAAAAAATACAGAATTGTGTCTTTTTATTGTATACTTTTTGTTTTATTGGTTTTATATTTTGTCACCTTGCACAAAGCACTGTTAAATTGCAGCAATTTTTTGTTTTCCCTTGGCAATGACTTCCGGGTCTTGGGATTCAAAGCTTCTTCATACCTGCTAGTTTTGCATGAGCTTACCTTTGCAAGGATGCTGGCTTACCACCTGAGGTCACTACTTTTCTCTTTGTCAAAGATCTGCTGTTCATAATTTACTTGCACATTTGCTGTGGCTGCAAAACTGAACTTGCTATGGTTGCTGGCACTCAAAAATGAGTTAGGAATCCAGTAAGTTTCTGTATAACAATTCCTGTTACGGTTACGTAGGCAAATTGTATATGCATGATTAAAGAGTAGAGGAAAGATAACATGTACAATTGTAAAAGGTGAAAACATTTGGTATTACGAGTTTTAGCTGTGATTTAGTGAAAAATCCAAATTCTCTTTGAAAAGGGATTGACTGAGTGAATTACATA
Organism: Aythya marila; assembly: GCF_965140915.1. Classification (NCBI taxonomy): domain Eukaryota; kingdom Metazoa; phylum Chordata; class Aves; order Anseriformes; family Anatidae; genus Aythya; species Aythya marila. The sequence goes on along the minus strand of NC_139045.1, from coordinate 49,892,850 downwards.
CTAGTTTTTAACTATTAGAATCTTCCTTCACATCTGGTTCACCGTGCTGTTATGCGGAAAGGATTTTTGAATATGAAAGCTGATATTTTTCATCTTAAAACACTGTAAGATAAGTTAATGTTTGCATTCTCCAAGGAATAGGTATCTTTTAGACTTTAATGTGTTACAGATTGCAGAAGTCTCACATTTAGGTACTACACCACATGGATTGTGCAAAGCTATCGAACTTAAAAGGTGGCTTCCATGTAGGAGCTACGTGCTCTGTTGCGGATTGTGTGTTCATGATACTTCTGTACCTAACTAGCACTTAGTAACACAGGAATGTGAAATCTTAAAGCAGAGTTTAAAATAATGGTTTTTCAGAGATCTAAACTGTAGATTGTACAAATTATTAGTAAACTCACTGTGATCTGCCTGCCAAGATCCAGCTGCTTGGCATATTCAGAATAAAAGAAGAAAGTGATTGCTTTAAGGAAACCAAGTATTCCAGCTCAGTTAATCAGAAATAAACATAACTACGTATATTCAGCTTGCACCATTTGTGACAGGTAACGTAATAGCATACAGAGCAGTTCAAGAGCAGCAAATAGTGTGGATGAACATGCACTCCATGCTTATCTCAAACTGCATGTTTCCACAGCATTACTCAAACTGCCCTGCCTGAAGTTCTTTTTGGTGGTGTAGTGCTCGTAATTGTTTAGCCTTTGAGGGTTTTCCTGGTGTCTCCATTCAGAAGGAAGGAATTTTATATATATATATATATTTTAAATTCTTTCCATATCATCCCGCATCTCTGACTTGCAAGGAGTGTAAATAATGACGGGGGAAGGAACTTAGTGCCATATTTAAATCCAGTTGAATGACTTCAGGAGAAACTAAATTCAAGATCATAAATATTGAAGGAAGAAGCTGTTCTTCATTTTGTGTGGTGAACAAAAACACTGATTCAGTAAAAAATGGTATTACGGAATACTTGTGGACAGAAACACCCAGGCCAGTGGTCAGCTTTACTAAATTCCTTTAAGAAAACAAGTCTCGGAAGTGTCATTTTTAAACATTTCACTGTGTTTAATTGGCTGCTTATGGGTAAGCCTTAAAAAAAAAAGTTTACGACAAGACCAAGTGCCAGAAGTTGAATGAGAGCTGGCTATTGCTTCTTGCTTTGTTTCATTAGATTCTAGTTAGTTGAATGATTTTTTCTTCTTAATAGCCACGGGCAGCATTTTATCATGTTTATAGACATGTTTATTCCTTTTAGTTGTTTGTTGAAAACGACAGGTTTTAGTTATTAAGATCAACATGAATAGATCACTTAGTCAGATTTTCAGAATGAAAGTAAAACACAATGAAATTCTTTTATAGCTCACAAAATATTGCAATTTTTGCAATACTGACTGAAGGATAGGGAGGGTGGTGGCAATCATTATAAACTACCAAGTTTAGAAAATAAAGTTAATTAACATTACTAGGATTCTATGTGTTCCTTCTCCCGCCTTCTTTATAGCGTTATTCACCAGTTGGTGATGGGAGTACTGAGCTTCCTTGCTCAGGGTTAGGGTCTTCGTGCACAGCTGTTCCCCTATCTCTCTTCCCTTCCACTACAGAAAAAAGCCTTATTAGTGTAATCAGTTAAAAAACAAAACAAACAAGCAAAAAAACCTCTGTACACTGAGATGAGCAGAGGTGATTTCTTCATACATTATAATTTTAACAAGCCTTTGTGTATGCACAGCTCTATTTCATTGACTACTTTCCTTTTTCCCTCCTTAAATGTGCTGCAGTGAAAATACGCTGAATCGATGCATTCCTTCTGGCAGTAATAGTTCTCTCTTTGCCAAGATTCTGCGGCTCGTGGAACATTGGCTTCTCTCTTGGTAACTGGTAGGTAGTGAGGATGTTTCAAGGCAGTATTGGACCTTGAGCGTTACTAGAAAAAAGACAGGACGTAGCAGCAATGAAAGCATTTTGGCACATTGTCCACATGTTGGCAGCTGCTGATTCTCAGTTTTATGTCTTCAAGTTTGAGTTCTCTTGTGCACCGTTAGATAAAAAAATGGCAGACATCTCTCCAAATGGCTTATGTTTGCTATAGCTGTTTGATACAATCACGTTCATGACAAGATCTGTTTTCGTATAGTGTTAGGTGTTTTTGGAAAACTACTTTAAAATGAAAAGTTTAATCTTGCTAGATCAAGTATGACACTTTAATTTTCATCTTTTTTAATCTAATCTTGCACTCATATTGCTGTAGCATGTTTGCTAGGTGGCTTGTCCTCCCTTTGGTGTATTTTTTTTTTTTTAATTAATTTTTTTTGGCCTTTCTGGGCTTTTTGCCCTGCAAGAAGCTTTACTCTTACAGAATCTGCGCATTTTGCACTGCAAAATTTCTGACACGCTCCTCTGTAACTCTTTGCCATTAAGAGCAAGCACCATTTAAAAGCAAAGCATCACTTCCAGAGTCATAACAGCTTTTTGAGTGTTTTACTCACTCTGTTCCTTGATGCTTCACAAGTGGATGCCACTCTGAAATTCCCAGTAAATTTAGTTTTCTTATCTTAGACAAATATAACACTTCTTGTCTTTCAACAGCTCTGCAAAGGCAGAAAAATTTGCCTCGTGCTGCCTTCAAAACCAAACAGTTTCTTCAAACTCCATCTACAAAAGGAGGTAATTAACTTACAGCCTCTTATCAAGCTCCAGCAAATCTCAGATAACTGTTCACCTGCATTGAATCTCACACATTCTAGATTAATAAAGTTGCTGTTGCATGTTAAGATTAACTAGTGGATCTTGCTGTATCAAAGTATCTAACTTTTGGGTCAAAACATTAAAAATACATCCTGGATCACGTAGGGAAAGAAAAAACTCTGTGGATAAAATCCAAGGATTGGTGACTTTTAGCATTAATCAGTAAATCTGGATTAGAAAAATAGATTTCTGAATCCATATTCACAGGGGCTACATTCGGATGGGGTGGTTTTGTTGTTGTAACACAAAGTTGTAAAAAAAAACAACTTGTAAAAAATCTGTTTTGATTCTGAAACAATATTCAGGCAAATGAAAATATCATCCTTTACTTTGCACTGGAAACAAATGTTAGCAACTTCATCCTTGAACATATGATGTCAACTTTAGTTTAGTGCCCCCATGCACACGTGCTTGTGCCTTCTCTTTTGCTCTCAAAACTGGATGATTATCCCCAACATGCAATAATTTAGTCTTTTGTTTTTGTTCTCTTAAGGAATTGGAGTCTTTTGTATATAATATCCCAGTTTGCTAATGGCTGAAGTTGACTTATTTTTGAGAAGAGTACACGATTCAATTAGACAAGTTTTAACAAGTTTTAACATTTGTAATTAATGCTGGCAGCATCGTATATGACAATCCCTGAATTTCGCTGCCAAGATAAAAGCAAGATCATGGGTTTGGTTTCAAATGTAGTTGATCCTGTTGCCTATTACTAGCTTAGATGATTTCATTTTAAAAATACTTCATTTGGGACCAATTCATTTAATATATATATATTGTTAGAATCTCTTAAAAATAGTGAGAATCCTTCATGCACATACTGAAGGTGGATAACAAAAAACCTTTCAGTGCTTTAATAACGCTAACTTCTTGGAGTCAACTTCATTCCATGCAGAAAGTCTTATTGTCCTGTCTTCCCCTGAAATAACAAAGTATCATGACTTTGAAACAGATTCACATGGCTGATAGGAGGTTTCTAACTCTCTTCATGACATTTCTTACCAAATGCAGAAAATTTGTCTCAGTGTTCTGCTTTGGCACATGACCATCATCTCTATTCCTTCACAAATCTTTTTGCGCTGTCTTTCCAGTTGGCCATGCCTTTGCTGTCAGCTGGTTATCTTGAACACTTACAGTGTTGATGGCCCAGTCTGGAGCTGTTGAAATGTACATAAATTTACTTGTCTTTGAGTTTATACTATTTTCAAGAATTTATTATACCTTAAAGAGGGAGAAACAGAACCCATTCCACTGTCAGTTACATGTTCCAGCTTGTCATGAGTCACTGAAAAGGAGGACCCAACGTGGCCTTTTCAGCTATTTGCTGTTTTATAGCCCTTGATATGTTGATTTTTGTGTTTCTCATCTAAGCACGAGATTCTTGGGATTATTGAAGCACATTATTCAGAAATGAAACAACTTTCAAAAGACTAGATTATTCTGAGCAACAATTTTGTCACCAGTCTGAATCATTTCATAACAATGGTTACTATTAAACAGCTGCACCTGAATTGATTCTGGTTTCAAGTTGTGGTGCAATCCAGATAATTGCAGCCTCACAGCATCCAACTTTGTCAGGTGGCGATCACTTGCTCCCTGCCTGCAATCAAGGACAGAATCATGAGAGGGTGGGAAATCCAACTGTTGTGACTGCACAGTGCCACTGAGTTTGTATTATTGCCACAGGTTTTACTTTTAGTTGGTTCTAGTTAGTTGTTTAGTTTCTAAGGGGATGGAGTGGTGTAGTGTTGTTAAACACTACCCTTACATGTTTCTATTAAACATCTACCAGTTCAATACTGCAGATGGCTATGCAACATCAAATGGATTTGACTAAGGCAGTACCTCACTCTTTTTAATCCTCTCTTACAAATAGGCCAAATCATGTTTTATTAAATATCCAAAACTGTTCCAAGAAAAAAGATTTCACATGCAGAGCAATTATTAGGCAGTTTGCCAATGATTGCATCATGTAGACTGCTTTGGAGATCACTGCACATTGGGAGACAATTAATTCCTTTATGTAAAAGGATGAATACAGCTCTCAGCAATGCCTGCAATGCTTGTGCTGACAGGAAACATGAACTGACAGCTCAAGTTGGAAGCCTGGTAAAATATGGTCAACACTGGGGAACAAGAGAACTAATTTGCTGGATACTCGCTTTAACTGGAAAAGTGACAAACTTTCTTCAGTTTCAGGTTTTCATTACTTGCATTTCATACCTTGAACCTATTCCCCATGGTGAAGGTTAGTGCCTGAACTCTCATTAGCCGGCCCAAAAGCTGAATTCAGTTTTTACACGCTGGCATTGTTCAGCAGGTGAGTTGCTAGCATGGTGCTGGATTTGTATTCCAGCAAGTATGGTGATGAGAAAATTAGTGATAAAAGCTCCCTATGTTTAGACTGTTGAATCACTTGGAAATTGCAAATTTGATTACACACATCAGTGTTACAGGAAATTTCACATTTACAAAAAATTCCTAATATGTCATCCGTCTTAGTCCTAGGAGTACTTTGCTGCCGTTCTTGTCCGGTCATTCTGATGTTAGCGCTTTCCGTAATCCATCATCTGGCTTGACACTAAGGTTTTTGTTTTAAGGGTTTTTATTTATTCTCCTTGCTACTTACCAATTGTCATGTACTGTTGACATTTCTACCACCTTTTTTGTCAGCTTTTCCCATGGGCAGCTTCACGCTGTGTTTGATTTTGCTGTCAATGGAAAAGCCCTCTTGGATAATCCAGTAAGGAATCGAATCCAATCCACATCTATAATGAGGCACATATTAATCTTCCTGGACATCCCCTATCAGGGATAGCTTCAAAATACAACCTGCTAATACTGCTTCCTCTGTACCCCATTTAGGATTTGTGTTCTTGACGGTAGTCACTAGTCTATTTTTCTCTAACTCCTCTTGTTCTTAGTAGATCTGTTTAGTAAAATTATAGTAAATGCTATGTGAAGGACCATCTTCTTTATGTACAACATCTGTCAAAGAGGAAATCAGCTTTGTCTCTGTGTAAAGAAGTTTATTTAGTAGGACAAAAAATAGTTCATGAGAGGTCACAATGTAAATGTGGTTTTGTTTTCTTTTCCTGATAGATTTGATTGTCCAGCTGTTACTGAATTCCACCAAAACCCTAATCAGCTTGAAAAGCTGGTGAAATTCCATTAAGAAGATGGAGTAGTATTATATTAGATTCAAGTATTCTGTTTATTGATAATTTTTGCATATTTTGAAAATATTTTGGATACTCATAAAGAACTGCGCTGAAGATTTGGCGCCACCAAAGGACTTGAATATTCTCTTAGTATTTCGCTGTGAGGATCAACTGTCATTCATTACCAGCTGTCTATTAAAATTCATAAGTAATTTCTGTGTTTATAATAAGTAAAAACTCTTGCTGTTGATGGAGTGAAATAGATACTTTGTACAAAAATGGCATATGTTTGTGTGTGCACCTTGTATGAAGGGCTTGCACAGACCGTCTAGTATGCCCTCTAGTAGGTCTAAGCCTATAAATGGGTTTTTACTGGCTTACTAACCTTTCCCAGGAAGGACTTGGTAAAGACTTGCATTTTACATACTAACTCAGACACAAAGTATTTGAATTCAGCTATTAGTTCTACTGACAATTCAGATCATGTTTATAAGAAGAGGAAGGCTATAAGTTGTCACAGTTGTCTGATACACGTTCTGTAGCTGCATCTTAGTCTCTTTGATTTGGGGAGTTGACTGACCATATCTTTTTTCCGCCTTTGGACAGTAAATCTTGAACTTGACCATATCATGAGGTGAATCCCAATGCAGTGGACCTGGTCAAGAAGAGCATAAAGGAAACTTTAAGATGCCCTACTCTCTGAGCTTCATCATTGCAATTGATAAAGCAGAAATATGCAGAAATGTGCCATTAGAATCCTCTATTCTTGAATGTGTTGTTTTAGGGATGGAAATTAAGTACCCGTTTCTGAAGCAGCTAAATTTCTTATTAACAAAGACATTCACCTCTATTTCTTTTGATTCAATGGTTATAATGGTTAAAGCCTTAGCATTACTTATAAATCCAGATAAATGTTCATAGTAGATAAACGGAGCGTTAGAATTATGATATCAAAAACACATGACAAAGAGGACATCTGAATTCCTGTTTCTCATTGCTGCTTGATTGGCTGTACTCCATTACACATTCCATATTGTTTGAATTTGCACATAAAATCATTCCCTGTTTTTAATTTCAGTTATACCGTAAGTTAAGCTTGAAAGTAACTTCTGTATTTTATTTTCCAGTACCTTCTTCAAGTAAATTCCGCTCCCCTGCAGCACCATCTCCCCTAGCTCTCCGACAACCAGTGAAAGCATTTAGTAACCATGGACCCAGTTCTGTTGCTTCTCCAGAAGCCACGCAGCTGACGCACAGCAGTTCTTCACCAGGGCCTCTTGGGGCTCAGAGTTCAGGCTTGCCAAGCCCTGCCAGCAGTATTAACAGCACGACTCTTACCAGACCGGCAGGGACAGCAGGGATGAGGAGTGGTTTACCCAGACCCAGTGCCCCTTCTGCAGGGGGCATCCCAGTGCCTCGCAGCAAACTTGCACAGCCTGTTCGCAGGTGAGTATGTGAAAGGCAGTCTTAATGTGAAGTTTTTGTGTTGTACTTGGTACGCTGTGTATGTCTGCTGGTCCTTCTGCGGTTCTTACTTTGGTCTCAGGGTCTTTAGAAATGATGGAAATGGAGCCCCCCTTGTGGACCATTTACATGTGTTTCCAAAATAGATTTGAAGCAAAACTGAGAGAAAAAGACTTGAATTAGAGTGTAAAGATGAAGGAGTGAAGCTGAAATGAATAACAAAAGATACCAAACAAAGTACATAAGCGTCGTAGTCTGGGCTGAGAAGGCAATAAGCAATTGTCCTTGTGGTAAAAACATCAGCAAAATGTAGCTGGCAAGTGAAAATCCATTTTTACCACTGAGTGACACATCCTGAAGTCAGAATTGTTGAAGTTCTTGCAATCCATTTGTCAAGCAATGACACCACAGTAGAACTGTTTCTCTCCTTGGGTAGCTAGAAACTTTGGGAAGGAAGACATGTTAAAGACAGAAGGGGCATCCATAGCGTATTCTAAATTTACCATAAATATCAAGGCAGTTAAGACACAGGACACAAAAGAGTTTCCACCTCAAACATAACCTCTGTGCTAGAACCCAGCTGTAGAAGTTGCTTAATATCAGTTTTGAAAAGCAACTACAGGAGAAGCTACTTATTAGCTGGAAAGTCTACACGGACAGTTTGTCTTCAGGAGAACAGAAGGAAGTGGTGCACTTAGAATGGCTCTTAATGCCATGCTAACATGCATTGTCACTGGAGGTGTCAAGTGGAAGCCATCCGATGTAAGGAAGCAGTCATCCATGAGGAATATTGAGAATCCCCTGAAACAGAAAGGATAAACACTTGGTCTCCAGTATTATAGAAAAGATGAAACAGCCGTAAATAGCAAAATGGGAGAACTGTGTTCTGAAGTAAGTGTTGGGCAGGGGAACAACAAGTGACTCTTACAATATTGACTGCTTTGCACTCTGTCAGCAGTGTGAAACTTCATGTAATAAACAGCAGTTGTTTTTGACAGGAAATTCATAATGTGCAAAGTGTGGTTGTCCAAATCACAACTGGTCTTACAAGTGTTTCACTTATTACGCAGCTGTTGTTTTGAAAGTTTAGGTATACAGCGTACCGTATCTATAGGCAATGCAGTAACGAAGTATCTGTGAACTTCAAAATTTGGATGTAAGCAAAAAGTAATACTATGATATTCTAAATGAGGATTTCCCTGTTTATACATCACTGAAAAAATTGTCTATTTTGAAATGGCAGGAAATCAAACAGTAAAGTTTTCTGTCTTGTTATGCATGTGTTTTTCTGATGTGGTAATTGTCAAGACATAACACATAAACTGAAAATACGTTGGGGTTTATGTTAAGTAAACTATTGCAGAGAAACAAATGAACAAAGTGTGTATTTTATTTACAAAATGTTTAAGTTCTTATGTATTATAGATGGAGACTTCAGCAGTTTTGTATGAAGCTAAAAGATATCTCATTTTATTTTAGATCATTACCCACTCCTAAAACCTATGGTAACATGAAAGACGAAAGTTGGAAAGACGGCTGCTATTGAACTGCAAAGTGTAATGCAAAGTTCCAGTGCTCATGGATGCTTCCTCACCAGACTAACAGACAGCTCGATTATACAGACTGTTCAGATGTGACTTTTGGGATTTGTAAAAATTCCAGACCTCTCTGTCTCTAATTAGCACAAACTGGCAGAGATTATAAAGCAGCACTTTAATGACATCTAACATCAGATGTTTGGTGATCATACAATCACTTCCACATTAAATTGCTCTCAGTTCTGTTGTTGGTTTTTGTTTTTGTTTTTTTTTTGCTTGCTTGCTAAAAATATATCAATTTGAGCATTTATGACAGTGGCCAATGTCTGGGCAAAAACCTAACGAATGCCAAAGAAATGCCCATCTTGAAAAACAGCAAGTATAACAGTCAACTTAGATTGTCCTAAACTTCATTTTAAACTGTTTTAAATCAGCAAAATGATTGGTGAATATGTACTATTAAAACAAGACCACATTAATCAGAGTGGGTATTCTGATTGCAGACTGCTACAGTGCTAACAGAACATTGCTTTTCACAATTGTTTGAGATTCTCGTTGGGGAAAGTGGTACGTACATCCTTCAGAAAGAATCAGAAGTTACTCTGGAGGCTTAGGTAGAACAGTAAATAGTAGCCATGGCTTTTATTAACGTTGAAGGTTTGAATGTAGCAGATGTACACAAACACAATAGTATAGATTGCATCTTTCCAACGTTGATTTATCAGCTTTACATGCTCTTGTATGTTTGATTGCCAAAAGGGCTTCGTATCATCTGTACAATCTTTCTAACCTTAACGTTCCTGGCTCAGGAAAAATGGCCTTTGCTATTGTAGCCACATTTTTAACACATGGCACGCTATTTGGGGAAAACTTTTTTTTTATAGCAGGTTTCCTTGAAAAGGAAAGAGCAAGTAGTAATGTTGCTTTGTTCGAATACCATACCACTATGCTTGCAGCCTGGAACAAAACTGTAAATGCTGGTAGTTACGGAGAAGGAAACACAACTATGCACTTGTAACATACAAATTTTAAGGTAATGAGTTGACTCGATGCCAAATGATATTCATTTAGGTGATGTTCCATGGTATGAGGGAGTTTTCTGTATCCTATTTTTTTACTTTCATCCATTTCTTAAATTGGTTTATTTTAAATTGTAAATATTTTTACAGAAGATATTGCCCATGTAAGTGTGTTGAAATATGTACTTTGCCTTACATATGTGTATCTTACATTACTGGTAACAGAGTATGAAACCTGCTATGTCTGTTTACAAGCTATTAAATTCCTCCAGTGGCTCTGACTTATTCTAACACTCACATTTTGCTCAAAGCAACTCATTCATATAATTACCATTTGAACCATTGTTTTCTGTTCCGGAAGACATCATGCAAACATTTGTAACTAAAGTTGTATTGGGTGGGACTAGTTAAATGGAAGGGATTTTGTTTGAAGCTTTTTCAGTATTTTGGGTGTACAGTTGATGAAGTAACAGAATGTGAATGGTATCCTTTGTGCAATGACCGACGAACACTACAGGTTGGATTGGACGGTAGGTAGCCTTCAGCCCCGTTAGTATCTGAGGTTGGAACTGCAGGTGTATTTTGACTCCCACCACCATGAGGATAACTAACCCTGAAATTCTGGCACTTGAATTTTAGGCTAGCATTAGCATATTCCTGGATGAAAAGCCATGCAATACTACTTGAGTTGGAAGAAGCCAAATAGGAAGGAGTGAAGACTGATTTGCAGCTCTAATTACTCCAGCAGCTGTAGGCAAGTTTTGGATTGATGAGTGACTTCACACTCCAGACCAAGATCTGTGTCGAGACTTTGAAGTCTGGGTATCAAATATACTGTAATTCAGCAAGGTTTCAGCAGAAGTAAAGAAACTACCTGGCAGCAGTAGACCACTCCTAGGCACTAACGTAGCCTCGTGTCACTTGCTGGTGCAGGTAACGGATGTTAGTTAGGCAGTATCATGTAACTAGTGAGCAGAAGAGATCAAATGCGCCTGTTCCCATGAAAGCCTGAATTCTAACATTTCAGCTTTTTATAAAGCAATGCTGCAGTCTTCATTGACAAAAGGTGAATTTCAATTGGTGGATTTTATCAAATGCTTAACAGACTTTTCAATTTTGCGATTCAGTTTAGATGACAATATTGGGGTTTTACCATGGCTGCATCAAACTGTTGTAATACGTTTCCTTAAGTTAAGTAATTCATCACTTGGGTAAGTTCAGCTTCAGTTCTGTAAGCATTCTTTCCTCTGCCGTTCTACTCCCCCTGGAATACAGCTAACGACTTCCTGAAGAAACAGACTATCTGTTCACTAAAAGCCTTTGTGCATTACCAGTTTATTGATATCAGGAAATCATGGGGCTCTGTGTTTAGAGATTACTGCAGAAGTGTGGAAATATGGATTTGATAAACTAGTGCCTATGATTTACTTAACTTATGTTTGATATAGTAGTAAGGGTTTTATGAATGTGGATTACTTTGTGTGCCAACAGCTCGGAATTGTTGTATGTATGTAGGCAGAAAGACTTGTTCTGCTTCCAAAGTTATTTAATTTTTTTTTGTGTTTGAATGTTTTTGTAAGTGTTAAAAGTGTAAAAATATATATATAAAATATTCTTACCACAGAATACTTCCTGGGTCATTATTTTTACAACAAACTTTATAAAAGCCTTTACACATCTAGAGGGTATTGTTTTAACAGATTTGGGCTTTTTTTTTTTTATTGGTTAGTCTGTTTTTCAAGCACTGCATTCATTTTTTCAATACTTACCAACATCAGCTACTGCCCCCTGCAATTCATGAAGAGACTACAACACCGCGTTTGGGTCAGATCTGTGATCTCATGGGTACATCGAGGAACTTGTGTTGTGCACAGAGGCCTCTGCTCTGGAAGGACACAGCATAATTCAAGTAGCATGAAAAACTATATTCTGAATTTTTATGACAGTGATTTATTTTGCTCATCTCTTCTACCACTGCAGTAGGTTGGAAATCATTGAACCTCACAGTTCGGAAATAAATATAACCCTTTGAGTAAGATGACTGGAAGAGCTAATCTACAGGCTTTCCACAAACTCTTAAAATGGAGATTGTTACAGGGGAGATGCCACTTAACAAATCTGTAGCAATAGCACGGCTGTCAGGTTTGGTAAGCCTGGCTCCCTAATATGAACGCACCTCTGTGTCACGAGGCATCAGTATGGTTACGTTAGCTTTAATTCTGGGTGGGGTGGGTGCAATGGTAAATCTGTTTAGCAAAATTCAGTGAGGGTCACTGTTAATTGTTTATCCCAGTGTAGTCCACTATTTTGTATTTTATTTACTTATTAAGTAGAACAAACGTGAGATGAGATTTCTTTAAAAAAAAAACAATCGTGGCCATTCTCTAGTACAAGACTGACACCTACAGGTAGCCCGTCTGCAGTCTCATTTCAGGAAAATAAAGCTGGGATGTGGGCACCGTGGAGTACACGTGTTTTACATAGACCTTCAGCATAGCAAAGACACTTTCACTTCAGAGAGTCTTGTGTTAATTCCCTAAACTGAAAGGAGCAAAGATTACGTTGGGCTCACTGGCCCTAGAACTGTTCTCTAATGGTATTTTCAGCCCTGGTGTGTCACACAGTTGTGCTGTGCATCACTGTCCTCCACGTTAGATGGTAAGCTCAGCTGTGACTATGTTAAACACTCGCAGGACACAAAACTCCACTGGAGTGACTGAACCAAGTTCCAGGTCTCAGCAGGATTAAAGGCACAGGTGGCTCAAATGGTTCCCTAACAGCAGTGGTTTGTTAGCATAGTGCCTCATCCACACCTGCTGCAAACAGTGAATTACAAAATATATCCAGGTGTATTTAATGCTTTCCACAGGCACTGCACCTTGGCCACGGACAGACAGGCTGTGGGGCTAGACAAGGTGTCCCCTGCTGTAATATCTACTGCACAATCTTTGTTCTGCAAGCAGAGCTCTGTACAAATTAAAATTACTGGCAAGACAGGCATAGCTTGTGACAAATCCTCTTCGTGATCCTCCTTCAGAAATGAAACTGAAGCAAGTGCTGCCTTTTGGAGTCTCCTCACCGGGACAAAGTGGGTGAGGACATCAGGCAAGCCCTCTGCTCCTCAGTCCCTGCCTTAGCCTCTAATTTATTGGCTCTGTGGTTGTCCATTTATCTTTACTTACCCAACCGCAGAGCCTACAGCAAGGTTATGTTGTTTCTGTCCATCCACTCCAGGGCTAATGCAGACACAAAACCACTGTTAACACTGCTTCAGCTGACTTGAATAAGGAGAATTTTGTCCTGATTCTCCTCCGTTTCAAGAAGTGCCTGGATGTCAGCGGCAGCAGTGTGGCATCACTGCTGTCACCTGGCCTTGGGGTCACAAAAAATCATTACGGCACAAGACTGGGATAGAGGGCACTCCTTCAGTTCCCTGCTCTGCCACAATTTCTGATTGCGCTGCCCGTATGTTCCTGGGGCATGTTCCTGTGGCCCTTCATCAATGCCACTTGTGCCTATGTGCCTGGAGAGGGGGGGCAGGTGCTCTGCTATTTGGAGAAAAGGGTCAGCGATTTGTGTCATACCTTGGCTATGGCAGTGGGGTAAGTCACGGATGGAAATTTGGCCAGCTTCAGTTTATAAGACCAAATGTCACAGAGCAGATAATGTCTACTGTAAATGTCAGGATCGGCAGAATTTTTTCTTCCTGGGGGGGGAGGTGGAAAAAAAATCAACAAAGACTTAGTTAATGTATTTATGCTTCCATTCACACAGGCTTAGGTGAACTGAGCTCGGATGGTATTGCCCGGGCTGTGTTCAGGTACATGGGCATCCTGAGGGACGTAACGATGTGCACATGGCAGAGCCCCCAAGCCTGGCTCCATCCAGGAGCAGAGCAGCTTTGGTACGGCATAATCCTCTGCTCAGGTCTGGCAAATTCAGCCTACTTTCTCCTGAACAGAGAGCAGGGATGTTAGTGGTATCTGGTGGTCTTCTTACCTCCACCATTTCTCTCCACATGAAACACTGCAATCCAGGATAAATAACAAGCACATTGCATGGCGTAAGAGCTTGAATGAAGGAGCTAGCAAGAGCCCAAGGCACTGAGACACAGGCTGATGTGCAAGGCTTGCACCTCGCCAGCCATCATGGCTTGTGGACCACTGGCAGCAGGAGAAATGGAAAATGCTTCTTCCAAAATAACTTACAACCTGCCGGTCAGGGCTTGCTGCACCATAGCAGCACCTCCCGACTTCTAGCTCTCATTTTTCCTTACCTCAACAGAGATGCCACTTCGGATCAGAGCTCCTAAATCCGGGCTGAATACCTCAGCTGTACAGCTAACGTATTACAAAGTCGTTCTCATCTTTGGTCTCAGGACCCGTGGCCTTTACAGGCATTGTGCTTGCCTCAGCCCAGTCCTAACACTCCAATCCTGTTCTCCTGTGCTGGTGTCCCAACCAAGCTTTTTTTTCGTTAGCAGTTTGTTTTTATCAGCACGTTCCCACTTCCTGCACGCTCCTAATTATGAAGATAATTAAATAGCATTAATTACCAAAGCAAATCGCTGAAAGCTGTCTACCAGTAACCTCATCTCAAAAGTCAAAACCCGGTTGGATTACATTTAAAGACCATTTCTGCACTCTGCTTTCAGACCTACTTTTCTGTCTTTCATGCTTTTTAACTCATAAATATTGCTTTGGTTGCTTTCTTTTTGTTTTTGTGTTCTCAGGACTCTCCAAACACTAGAGGGTGTCCTTGCTTTTGCTGCAGCTTTCTCTCCAAAGTTAGGTGTGGTTGGGTTTCAACTCACCCCATTGCCCTCCACTTAGGTAAAACTCTTCTTGGGGTCTTCACAGAATCACAGAATCACAGAATTTCTAGGTTGGAAGAGACCTCAATGTGAATTTATCCCAACTGCATTTATCCCAGGGGTGCTCTAGTCTGAGGCAAGACAAAGCAGTGCAGAGCTGGGCGGGAAAAGCACTCCTCTCATACACGTGTCTGACTTCATCTAACACAGAAAAGAGAAATTTCTGAGTCTCTCCTACACTTCGCCCTTTGTTCTTAGAGAGGCCAGCCTATTCCAGATGTTGTGACTGACCACTTCACCACCATCCCTGGCAGTTCAGTCTTGTAGAGTAGTTTTTATGCTTTAGGGCAAGGACTGCTCCTTTGTTTTGTCTTTCATCCATATCACAGAGACTGAAATAGCCCTGCTAGACTTTACTCACTGCCAGGGTAGACCTAAACCTCCTTGGCTGTTTAAGAGCCGAAGAACAGAAAGTCCTTGCGCAGAAATCCTGGTGCCCAGTGATCAGAGCTTGCTGTAGGAGAGCAGCAGGTCGCTCTCGCCATGGGTCCTCTGGGTGAGCAGAGCGATGTGGCTGCAGAGATCGGTTGCTTAAAGCCTGTCCTGCTGAGGGCAGCTGCACTGCTGCTCTAACACGTCAAGAAGCTACAACTGAAAACAGGCCCTGTGGGTGCTTATCAGTTGTAGAAACACGGTTCTCCGTGGAGATTTGTTCATAATGAAGAGCTCATGGTGTGTATTGCTGGGTTACTGCTGCAGCCCTGGCAGTAAGGTACAAATCCCCATGTACTACTTCAGCTACAAATGAGCAGCTTGTTTGGAAATTATATGTAAAATGTGTGTGTATGCAATGATTGTTATAACTTTAATACATTAAAAATAATTACATTTCTAATATTTTGTTTTCTGTTATTACCATGGATGGAACAAAGGCAGCAAGCTCATAAGTTACTCATTCTGTACGTGTTTGTTCCAATGGTGTTTCCTTTTTTCCTTGAATTCTTTCCTCTGAAATAAAGGTCCGGGGGCTCTTTGTTCCTTCCTCTGAACATCTGACCTTCAAACAGTCCTGCCTGCTTGGCAAGCACCGTGCAAAATGCCAGCTTAATAAAAGTCACGGGAAGCTCTGGCCACGGGCTTCAGTGCTGTGCTGAGAACCTCTCCTGCCCCTGCCAGCTTGGCTGCGGGCGTGCTCCTGCACCAACTTTCACCAACACAGCTTGGTGTTGATGGCTCACAGAGGAGGATGAGGCATCAGAGGCTCAGGTACCAGGAGGCCACCACATCCCACCATGCCACCCCAGAGCAAAACCTGCATCTCCTGCCATGGAGATGTCCCCTGGCCTTTTCTGTGAGACCTCCACAGCCTCCACACACCAGCTTGTCCCAAGCTTCAGTACCTTTATTTTTTGCTTGCCCTGTCCATATCTCATCTGAATCTGCCTTACAGCAGCTTAAACCCACTGCAGCTCCATGCTCTTGTCAGGTTATTTTCCAAAGCTACTTCAATTTATTTCCTACCCTCTAATCGCTCATACCCCAAAGCAGCTGAACATAACCCCCAGGCTGGACATTTTTGGCTGATGTTAGAGATGGCAGAAACACTTAAGAATATTACATTTCCTGAGACAAATTAAACTACTCACAAACTCACAGCAGATTTGATTAATTCTTTAGCTGTAAAAAAAAAAATAATATATATATATATGTATATTCATATTCAGCTATATATATATATGTCAAATTAAAAAAAAAAAGTGCAATTACATCTCATTTAAAAGTTGGCACGTCTTAGAAACAGCACAGAAACACAAAGGTTAATGAAAGATTTCAGTAGATCCAATCTTTGGGTAGCTTTGATTTTACTGTAAAACTGTTTGCTTTTTAATTTAGCCTGTCCTAGAAGTGAATTTTTGCTAATTTTGGCTACAGACAAAGAATAACCCTTTGTCCGTGCAGCAGCTGACAATGGGCAGTGTTGGTGTCTCCATCTGCACCCCCTGGCGAGGGGAGTCCTCTTGGGGGCTGCAGCATGGACTGGAGACCTGCAATGGCTCCAGGTGACACTTCTGGCATTGCTACATCCAAGCCAGCTGCTAAACACAGCACACCAGTGACAATGCTGCTAACCTGCAGCCAAAACACAGAAGTCAGCCTGCAGTACGGTACGCAGGCCAACACCAGTCCTGCACCCTCTTAATCCTCTGGACTCGTCTCGCTTCCATTTGTGAACTTTGGGTTTACTTGTGCTCTTCCCCATGACCATAAAAAAGGCTATTTGCTCTTACTAGCAATCTTCTCCACATACAGGTAGTTAGAAATGGTGGCAAAGTCATCCAGCAGCTCCAACTCAGATGCAGAGCACCAACCCTTTGTTGTAGGGCCCATTTTCCAAATTCAACCAATTTTCTTTAGCATTTTAAACATTTCAATTTATCCAAATTATTTTTGAAGCTGAGACCCCAGAAGAAAGCTACCACTTCCACATAGTGGTAGGGTCAGCACCTCACCCAGGAAGAAATACCACCCTATGCTTCATAAACAGCATTCTGCTCATGCACCCGAAAAAGGAAGTCAAACATTTCATTGACTAAGACACAAGTCATCTTCCTGGCAAATCAACAGGGCTACAAAGTCCAGAGTACATCTTCCTTACCTGCAGCAACATGGCAGTCCTACTAATACCATAGATTCAACATCAAGAATATTCTTTAAGTAATTAAAACACATTTCTGCTTCATCACTGTTTTAAAAGTGTCCATACACTCAATGTGTCAAGCCTATTTTCACGGGATTCATATACAACATTATCTAGGACAGGTATTACAAGATTACCATTATGTTTGAGATTTATTTCTTCCCATTCATCTGAGATTTCTTTGTAGATAGTTTGAGATTTAATTTAGGTAACAGCATACCTGTTCTGAAGTCTGTGTTGGATCAGCCCTGCAGATGTTCATTTTTATTATTCTGTAAAACTTTGCCAGCAGAACAAGCAGCATTTTTATTCTACATTTATAAAGCTTCTCACACAACACTCAGCCCACACCTAGCAGCCTTAGACGCCGCAATACAAGTGAAAAGAGAGGGCAAAGATTTCTTTGTGTAACGTGAGATAGGTTATTGATGCTGTTAACTCCTATCTTTCCCACAGGGACTCACTATTGACATCCCTTTTAATATGGAGAAAGCTTGGGCAGGAGAGAGACATAATTTGTCTTTGGGGTGTCTTTCTTCAATTAGGTTAATACTCCATAAAGCAAACAATGCTGTAGGTATTATTAAATTTATTTCTGTATTTTTTGACATTTAAACTGTGCTGTTGGACAATACAGGCTTGGTGTCATTTACTCTGATCTGCTTGCTTTTTTTTTTCAAAAAAAAAAATAGATTTTACAGGTACAAGACTACATTTGTGTGCTCTACCTCATTTGATTTATGACCCTAACGCTGGTTAGGTTCCTGCATAGGAAATTAAGAGGGGGCTGCAAGCCTCAATGGGAAACGGAAGCCTATAAACGCGGTTGGGCCTGAGCCAGTGACTGTACGCGCATCCCCACCCACCACCATTTATCACTTCTTGCACATCCTGCTATCAGTGCGCCGCATCCATCTCATTCTTCCCAACGAGCGCCTGTAGCACGTCGAGTTTGTGTTTCAACCCCCCCTCGACTCCTGCCCCTGGCTGATTTTGGGTGGTAGATGCCCCGTGCCCACGGATGACAGAGTGCACCCACGCTCACCCGCGGTCTGCCTGGGGGAGCCCCACAAAACCAGGGCTGTGGCATGGGGCACCACTTGGCCTTTAAGGCCGAATCCTGCATCTTCCGAGGCAGCCCCATCTTACCCCTTGTCCCTGCCTGGCTGGACAGGATGCTAATTCTGGCTCTTCTGGACTGAGCCGTGCATTAGTCATCAGGTCATTTATTTTATTACGCTTTTTCATCATGATCCTGATAATACTCCGACTCAAGAAAAAGATCACAAACAGCAAGAGAAGGGAGCAGTGCCTGAGGCAGAAGGGTTTCCTATCTGAACTCAGGTAAACGTATCTCACACGCAACATTTAGTTACTAACGAAAATTCGCCAAGGCAATATCTGAATGTACGCTACCAATAAGGGCTTTCCAATTGCAGGCATACAGCTGCCTCAACAAATGTCCACCAACAATCAGTTTACAGGATTAGTCCTCCACAAAAATGGGCCAGAAGCCTGTTTATAATGGGATGGCTGGCAAAAGATCTCTTCATCTCGTTTTTGAGAGGCGGACCACGTAGCTCTAAACACTTAGTCCTGATGTGAATTATTGGAACATCGCAACCTGAGTTCTGATGTACTTCATTTGGTGATTAATGGACTTGAGGCACTTTAAAAATAAACATGGGGGAACACCAAGTATAACAGTACAGTTTTATTACAATAATAATTTCTGCCCTGGACTGCTGACACAGAAACAATCTGCAGGTCTGAGCTGAAGGGATCCATACCCAGTCAATCAAACAAGGGGGACACAAGGAAGATGGTGTAGCCAAATATTGAAGCTTGTGCTAATGCGTTCAAGCTGTGCCCATATTTTTCCCTTCCACAACACCTTGACTTTATAACATTTCAGATGTTAAGAATGTCAGAGTATTCCTCTCATGGGAGGAACAGAGTGGAGACCATGAGTGTGACTGACTGAGGCACTGGCACAGGTTGCCCAGAGAAGCTGTGGGTGCCCCATCCCTGCCAGTACTCAAGGCCAGGCTGGATGGGGCTTTGGGCAACCTGGTCTGGTGGGAGGTGTCCCTGCCCATGGCAGGGGGTAGAACTGGGTGGGCTTTAAGGTTGCTTCCAATCCAAACCATTCTGTGATTCTCTGATTTGAAATAGGAGTCAGAGGGAGAAAGGGACAGGACTACCACAAATAGGGAGGTCAACTGAAGAGAAAAATGCTCTGGTGGGCACAAGGAGACAACGTGGATGCTGGCCCCAGGGCCACAGGAAGGCTGTGAGGCCAGGCAGTGTCACAGAACAGGCACAGGATGAGCCAGAGAGGCGCAAGAGCAGAAAACGCACTTGCATGGGCCAGGGCGAGTGCCGCTGGTGAGGCCTTGCAGCAGGGGCCTGCACACTGCCCACCCCCTGCCACCACCTCCCTGCCATGGCAACAGCTCCTGTAAAGGAGGGTGGGAAGGGACAGGCACCCAAATTTCCCCACCGTGAAATGCAAGCCCTGCTGTTGGGTTAGGGAAGCCAGGTCTGTTGTAGCCATTCCACCCTAGGGGCAGTGTGTGTGTCAGGGAGGGCCCTGCTGCATCCTAGCACCAGCCAATGCACAAAAATAACCATGGAAGAACCGTCAAAATCAGCAGTGTGTCCACATAAACGAACCCTGATTCCTAATTCTCCAAAGCCACAGAAATAACCGCAATGGATCTATGTTATAAACAGCAGTAGGAGCACAGGTTTTGTAGAGTTGGCCTACCTGTAGGGTGTAGTTTTCCCTCCCAGTCAGCACGCCGCACACCACCAGGCCCTGTCTCCTCCGGCCATGCCAGGGAGAGGACAGGCACCATTTCTATCCACAGCCTGACTGAGCAGCACGTGAAGTAGGAACAACAGCACGTACATCTCCTAGGAAGCAGCAACGACTCCTGCTAGGCCTTGCCCGAACATCGGGGTCACAACAGGACCATGTCCCAGCCTCTTCAGTGGCCTCACTGCCGATGGGCATTGCCACCACAGCAACTGCCTTGCAGGGACCTCACGGCGTGCCCATGATGATTGCAGCTTTGCTATCACCTGGGACTAAGCCAGGCACTTTTTGTGGAAGCAAATGATTTGAGTGACGTCCACACACGTTGTGCTGGAGCATTCACTGACTGAATGAACAGCAATGCAGCTTTGGTCATTCCTTACAGTACAGTCAATGCTGGGTTAAAGCATGCCTGTTCTCCTTCAGAAATCAAGCCTCTTCTGTGAATAATGCAGGGCAATATTGTCCTTAAAAGTTACAAGCTGCAACGCACATGTATGTCAGTGACTGCTTTTCTTCCCTCCTCTTGCTCTCACTATCTTTTATCCACTCATGCAATTTTCGACAGACGGAATAATGAGGAATAATTTGAGAATGATATACGATGGGTTTTACATGCCAGGTCTTTTTATACGCTAATAGTCGATCTGGTACTTCCTGTAACACCAGGGCAGCTAGCGCGTTTTCTCCCGCTCTCCACAAAAGAAAACAGAGAAGTAATGACCCATTGATTTAGGTACGCTGCAGCGTGCACTACGCGCGAGCCGGCTGCCTCGCAGCCAGATGCTGCACAACGACTTAATACCACTCCAGGCTCCAGACTGTACCGTAACGATGACATATCATGAAAGCCTGCAGCGAATTACAGAGACAATAACCATGCTCAGAGCCAGACACAACATTTCTTCACTCCATGCTCCCAATGTGAAAATACACGAGGTGCCATCCAGGGTGCCGGGACCCACGGGGCTGACAATCAGTGAGGCACATCAGCTGGGTTCCTGGGGCCTGCTGACCTCCTCCTGTCACCACAACATGTCACACGTTGTGCCATAAAACTATCTTCCCGTGAACAGCGCTGCTCCAGCAGGCAGCCTGGGGAGTGCCACTGGCAGATAACACAGGAGGGTGGCTTTGGGCCCTTCACACCTGCTGGATCAGCTTGTGCCCCACACAGCTTCAGGTCGCATGCCGCAATCCCCCTCTGCTCCAGCAGCAGGGAGATGGTGTGGGCACAGTGGCATGGGGGCGGTGCGATAAGCAACCGAACTACATGCAGTGAAGCCAAATGTTGGCTACGTGAAGGACGAGATAAGAACCATAGTGGTAACACTTCACAAAGCACACTTCATACACTGCAGATGCTTTTGGACCTGAAAGTTCAGTCCAAAGGACGCTGCTGGCTCTGAAAGCCGCCCTGACCCTGTGCTCCCCTCAGCTAGCAGCATGGAGCCCAAAATATGAATGAACTGAAGCAGGCTGGATCCTGTTTGGCCATTTGGCTCCAATGACTCATCTCCCCTGTGCTCTCCTTAAGCTAATGACAAGGAAACAAACACGGATGGAGTGATATTAAGCTCACATCGCTTTGGCAAAGTTGCCGTTCCCCGTGGTTTTGTCCCTAGGCACGACTTGCCAGCCAGTTGCACCAGGAGTAGTAATATGACAGCGTGGCTGTGACCCCTCTACATTGCTGGGGCAAAGAAGAAAAGATGGTGCCAGGGTGCGGGGTAAGAGTCAGGAATGCACAGCCTGTGGGGGGGAGGCTCCTGCACACCAGCCTCCAGCCTCGCTTCCCATGCTGGTGCCGCAGCGTTTTCACTTCTGAAGGACTGAGGCAAGGCACAATTATTAAATTAGAGTACGAGGCAGTGGAAACGCGGCCGCTTTAGGCACGATTTTATACCTGCCTCCACCGTACCCCTCTCAGACCGCCTTGGGGTGCCGGGGTCCGACCCCTCGCCCCTCCACACCCCCCCTGGGATCCCACCTGCGTGCAGCAGCCTCTTCTGGGGGGGGGACCGAGGGGGTGCTACGGAGCCCCCCCATCCCCTCATCCGCGCTGCGGGGCCGGGGGGCGGCGCTGGCCGCGGGGCGCTGCCGTCGGGGCCGCACCGAGAGACGCCGCCCCCGCCGGGGGGGGCCCGGCCCGGCCCCCGTGGGCACGGCGACACCGGCGGCAGGCGGAGGGCAGCAGAGCCGAGCCCAGCCCAGCACAGCCGGGATGCGGGCTCCGGCCGCCGCCCGGCTCTGAGCGCCCCCTCTGCTCCCCCCGGGGCTCGTCGGGGCGCCCATGGCCGGCTCGGAGCAGCCCCCGGCGGCGGCCGGGACCGACGGGGGGCTCGGGGACCGCTCCCTGAGCCAGGGCTTGAGCGTGCTGGTGGGGCTGGCGCTGTGCGTGACCATGCTGGGGCTGGGCTGCGCCGTGGAGCTGGGGCAGCTGGGCCAGCAGCTGCGGCGGCCCGTGGGGGTGCTGCTGGCGCTGCTGGGGCAGTTCGTGGCCATGCCGCTGCTGGCCTTCCTCCTCGCCCTCCTCTTCGCCCTGGACGAGGTGACGGCCGTGGCCGTGCTGCTGTGCGGCTGCTGCCCCGGGGGAAACCTCTCCAACCTCATGTCGGTGCTCGTCGACGGGGACATGAACCTCAGGTAGGCGCCCTGCCGAGCCCCCTGCCCCTGTCTTGAAATACCCCAGGGAGGGGGTGATCTGGCGGCGATCCGGCGGTGATCCGGCGGTGATCCGGCGTCTCTGTCCCTCGCAGCATTATCATGACCGCCTCGTCCACGCTGCTGGCCCTGTTCCTGATGCCGCTGTGCCTCTGGGTGTACAGCCGCCACTGGATCAACACGGCGCTGGTGCAGCTGCTGCCCCTGGGGGCGGTGAGCCTGACGCTGGGCAGCACCCTGCTGCCCATCGGCCTGGGGGTGCTCGTCCGATACCGGCACCCCCGCGCCGCCGACCTGCTGGTTAAGGTAGGGACCCCCCCGACGGGGCGGCCAGGGGGGGCACCCCGGGGACGGGGAGGGAGGTCCCGGGGGGGCTGTGGTGGAAAGTAGTGGTGGAAGTGAGAGGGAAAGGCAGGGGAAGGGCAGGGGGTGCAGGCTCAGCCCCCGAGGGGAGGCTGCCCGCTGTCCCTGCTGCACTTGGGGCTGGGGAACCCCACCACAGGCACAGCCACGCTCCCTCAGACCATGCGGGCAAAATGGCCTCGCGGCGAAAGGAACGGGCAGCACGAGCCCCCTGCTCTGATTTCCCATCAATTCACCCTGAAGGACAATGGTCAGGGACGATTTCAGCCCCTTCCCTTCTTGGGATAAGAGCAAAGACCTCCAAACTCCAGGGCAAGGAGCAAAGACAGGAACAGCAGCACAGCCACCCTCTGCAATTCACTCTCTGTCAAGCCTCTAGTTGCTTTTAAACTAATAACCCCTGTGTCATTTGTCAATGTCTGTGTCTGTGCCAGATCTCCCTGTGGTCCCTCCTGGTGACTCTGGTGATCCTGTTCATCCTGACGGGGACCATGCTGGGACCAGAGCTGATGGCACACATTCCTGCATCCGTCTACGCCATCGCGGTGCTGATGCCTCTGGCGGGGTACGCCTTGGGATACGGCTTAGCCACCGTCTTTAAAATGCCCCCGCACTGCAGGAGAACGGTCTCGTTGGAAACAGGGTGCCAAAACGTCCAGCTCTGCACCGCCATCCTAAAACTCACCTTCCCCCCGCAGCTCATAGGGAGCATGTACATGTTCCCCTTGCTTTACGCGCTGTTTCAGTCGGCAGAAGCGGGACTCTTTGTGCTGGCGTACAAGATGTACGGGAGAGACAGCTACAAACAAGAGGCGCTCGGCGAAGAGGAAGACACGGATATTTCCTACAAGAAGCTGAAAGAAGAGGAGGTGGCCGACACCTCGTACGGCACGGTGACCGCGGAGGAGCGCGGCTCGGTTCCGATGGAGCCGACGCAGACCGCGCTTTAGGCACGACACCGCGGTGACGCCCGGCGCTGGGCCCACCGCTGTTCCAGCTGCTCCCATCGTATGAGGTGATGTGTGTGTGTGTGTTGCCGTTGTGTTTCCTCAAACATGTGTATAAAAATTACAAAAAAAAGAAGAAAAAAAGGAAAAAACTACCATTGCGACGTATCCCAGTGACCATACATCTTCGTGCAAGGAGGCGCCCATCCACCTGAGCACAGCAGGAGCGGTGCGAGGAAGGAGCCCAGCGTTTGGAGGAGTCAAAGTGATACAGCAGGGCGGGCGGGTGGGCAAAGCACCTTGCACGCGTGTACCCCCCGTGCTCCCCCCGCTGTAACGCCGCCGCGCTCCTTGTCCTCCCCGCAAATACACGGCCGAGCTGAGCCAAACGTGGTCCCCGCTGCTTCATCCCGCGGGGGGCTCGGGCAGGGAGGAGGCTGCGGGGCAGGCGCCGTCGGGGGCGGGCGGGAGGGGGCCGTGCCCCACCCCGGGGGTATTTAAGGCCCCCGGGGGGGCAGCGGTGAGCCCTGCGCGATGTCGGAGGAGGCGATGGAGAGCTACCTGTACGCCACCTACCCGCCCTACTCCTACCGCTACCCGCAGCCCAAGGGCAAGGCGGGGGCTGCGGGCGGCTGGCGGCCCCGGGGGGGCGGCTACTTCTCGGCCTACGGGGAGGCGGCGGCGGCAGCCGAGTACTTCGACAACTACCAGCGGGCGCAGCTGAAGGCCATCCTGTCGCAGGTGAACCCCAACCTGACGCCGCGGCTCCGCAAGGCCAACACCAAGGAGGTGGGCGTGCAGGTGAACCCGCGGCAGGACGCCTCGGTGCAGTGCTCGCTGGGGCCCCGCACGCTGCTCCGCCGCCGGCCCGGCCCCGCCGCCAGGCTCCGCGAAGCCGATCCGGAGCAGGATGCGGAGCGGGATGCGGAGCGGTACCCGGAGCAGGAGCAGGGCAGCCCCGCCACCACCAGCACCCGCGCCGTGCGCTTCCCCCGCACCATCGCCGTCTACTCGCCCGTGGCGTCCCGCAGGCTCACCGCCTTCCTCGAGGAGCCCGAGCAGGAGCCCCCCGCCGCCGGGGAGGAGGCGGCCGAGAAGCAGCAGCGGGAGGCGGAGGCGGCCGCCGTGCGGGCCAGCTGGGAGAAGCCCCTCGAGGGTGAGGGCGAGGCCAAGGCTGAGGCTGAGCCGCTGGAGCAGCGCCCGGCCGCTGCCCCGGGGCCGGAGGGGAGCCGGGAGCAGGAGGAGAAGGAGCGGGAGGAGCAGGAGAAGGAGCAGGAGGCGCGGGCAGAGCCGCCGGCAGCCGCCCAGAAGCGGGAGGCGGCCCCGGGCAAGACCCGGCTGCGCTTCCAGGTGAGGGGCGGCGGGGAGCGGGGCGGGGCGGGTCCGGGGCGAGCGCCCCCACCCCGATAACGCCTGTCCCCGGCAGTTCCTGGAGCAGAAGTACGGCTACTACCACTGCAAGGACTGCAACATCCGCTGGGAGAGCGCCTACGTCTGGTGCGTGCAGGGCACCAACAAGGTAAGCTCAGCCCAGGGCCCCCCGCCGCCCCCATCCGCCCCCCAAAACTTGACCCCCCGCCTGCCCCGCAGGTCTATTTCCGCCAGTTCTGCCGGACCTGCCAGAAGTCCTACAACCCGTACCGCGTGGAGGACATCACCTGCCAGGTAAGGGGCGTCCCCCCCGCCTCGCCCCGCCGTGTTTGGGGTCAGGCACCGACCGCTGCCTCGCCCCGCAGAGCTGCAAGCAGACGAGGTGCACCTGCCCCGTGAAGCTGCGCCACGTGGACCCCAAGAGGCCCCACCGCCAGGACCTCTGCGGGAGGTGCAAGGGGAAACGCCTCTCCTGCGACAGCACCTTCAGCTTCAAGTACATTATCTGAGGGGATGAAGGGGGGTTTGCATTGGTTTTGGGGCTCTTCTACGAGACTGCGAGTAGAGCAGAGGTTTTTTGTTGTTGCTGTTATTGTTTGAGGATACTTAGCGAGGTGTAGCTGGGAAAGCATGTGATTAAAAGTATTGCAAAGCACTCTCAGGTGATCAGGTGGGTTTGTGCCCAGCTCAGAGGGTTGCAGCTTCCGTAACTTGCATGAGGAAAGACTCTACAAGTAATGTTTTGCAAACTAGTGGTGGTCTTGGCATCACTGTCTTGATGGTAGCACCTTGTGGAATGTCAGATGGGAAAGGATGTCTGTTACTGCTCCTGCACTGGAAGCTCAACCGCTTGAACATCAAAACATTACAGTAGGCAGTAGAGCATCACTTGGGAACAAAATGCCCAGTTGTAATCACTTACTGGGCACACTGGTACTCCATGCAGCAAGTCTGTACCTGCTGTTCATCTCTGGCTAATGGTGGAGAAAAGTGCTCTGTGAGAGCTAGGCTGCTGCTACTGGCACAGCCAGTCTGTGCCTGGCTCTGGCTCAGCTGGTGGTCTTGTGCTGTAGATTAGGGCCAAAAATGCTTGTGGTGGTCCTGAGGCATCTTCAGGGACAGCTCTCAACTCCCTGGGGAAAGGAGTCACTGGTGTTAGAGGCTTCTCATAAATAGATCACACATCTTACTTCCACTGGGTTATCAGGAGAAGTGACCCTTCACAGGCCCAGAAATAGAACACTGCATCTCCCTGGCTTCCCTCTGTACCTGCAGATGACACACAGAGCTGTGCACTTGGTGGCTTTCACTTAGATCTAGAGGTGGTTTTGCTGTCTTTTGTCAGGAAAGGACCAAACCCCTGCACCCTGCTGGGGCTCTTGGTATAGTGAAGGCAGAACCAGCAGTGTCCAAAGCCTGTTTTTGCTGTCAAGGGCCTCAGTGGAGAGGCAGTAGTGTTACAAGCTGGCTCTGGCACCACAGAACTGCCACCTGAACAGACTCATGAATTGGTTAAAATTCTATGCCCTCTGCCTCATAGCTAAGGAGCTGGGTAAACTGATGGGACATGTACTTTCCTGAGAATGCTAATAAAGCTGTGAACTTTGAAATTAAGCATTATGCTGGCCTAAGCCTCTTGGAGAACTCTTTAAGGTAACTCTTCTTGGGAAAGACTGATTTCTCCATCAAACTGACCTGTGCCTGCACCTGGCTTGTGTGATTCCCCCCTCCCTAAAGAGAGCCTGTGAACAGCTGCGGTAGCTGCTTTTCTTAAGGGAACTTGTATGGCAGGGTAGGCACAGGTTGTCCTCTGCACCCACGAGTGTCCATTTAGAGGGGCAGGGTTAATTCTGTAGCTCAGCTGGAACACAGAACTCCTCTTGCTGTCAACTCCTGCTTTATTTTAACGCGTCCCTTGAACTTACTGCAGTAGCTTCTCATAGTTCTGGCATTCAGATCTCTAGCAGTAAGGTATAATGAATCACTGCTAATTTATCGCATAGTAATTTTATTCTTGCTTCACTACTTGCTATAGCAGCCAAACTCATTCTGGGAATGAGTAGCAGACCCACCAACCCCAGAGCAGGAGCTGTCTTATTTCGTGCTTCCCCTAGAAGCACTCTCCCCAGTATCACAAAGGATACTTTACTAGCTCACTAGAAGACTTTTGGTTCCATCCTTGCCATGTTCAGCTTGGAAAGTAGATGGTGCCTTAATCCTGCCTACGGCTTCAGTGCTGGAGGCAAGAGGCAGGTCTGTTCTCCTACCTACCCACAGGCTACCTCAGCTCCCAATAGTAATGGTGATCTGGGCTGCTTTTTTTTTTATTTTTTTTAAGTTTTTCCTGAGCATATTTCCCTCAAGGGATGTTTGTGTACTCATTTTCCTGTTTGCCTCCCCTCTAAGAGCTGTAGTTTTTCCTGATGCAATGTGTGAGACTGACTGTTACAAGTGTTCACTGTGGTAATGACTTTGAGAAATCGTTTTGTGCCGTGTCCATATGAAATGTTATGGCAGCAAACAGAAACATGAGCAGTTGAGCACTTCCTACTCATACGGATATCCTCACAAGCATTGCTTTGAGGATTACTTGCTGTGAACAGGCCGGCTCCTGTGATCATCAGTAACAGCCTGGAGTGGAGCTGAGCATGCCTTAGCACTGGTCTCTATCAGCAGCTGTTGCAAGGTGTGTGGCCGGAGGAGCAGCGGGTGCAGCTGGTCAGCGCTGCAGGTGAGCTTCAGCAGGGTTCAAGCAGCTGGCTGAGGGCTGGGCCTGGGCCGGCCTTCACCTGTTGTGAGGTTTTGGGCCTGGGCAGAGTGGGAGTGCAGTGGGCAGGGATATGAAACGAGCTTTCCTTCGTGCTATGGCATTCCTTAATGCAGCAGTAGCTCTGACTGCCCATCCTCTTATGTAAATACATTCAGTGCTTTTACTTGATGCCACAGTGACAATCCTGTACCCTGTTCTGCTTTACTGCTCCATCATGTCCTTGACAGCAGATGCTGTGTGTTATGGGCACTGGGTCCTAGATCCAGCAGAAAGAAGGAAAGCTGATGGTGACCTCTGTGATTATGCAAAGCAGGAAGGAACAGAGCTGTCAGTTCTTCAAAGATACCTTGAACTTGCCCTGTACGGCTTCTTCATGAAGAGTCTTTGCAGACATTAGCTCAGTCAGTGCTGTGTTCAGCACATCCCACAGAGGTGTCTGACATCTTGCGGGGTTTCAGACAGCCTCTACTGCTGAGAGGTTTAGCACATACCTTGCTTGGGGTGGAGCGGCTGGCAAGCTGTGCAGAGGGGAAGGATCTGGGGGTTGGTCAATGTGTGGCAGAGCATGAGCCAGCAGCGTGCCCAGGTGGCCAAGAAGGCCAACGGCATCCTGGCCTCTATCAGTAGTGTAGGCAGCAGGAGCAGGGAGGTGATCGTTCCCCTGTGCTCTGCTCTGGTGAGGCTGCACCTCGAGTACTGTTCAGTTTTGGGCCCCTCACCACAAGAAGGATGAGGCCCTGAAGAATGTCCAGAGAAGGGCTGTGAAGCTGGTGAGGGGCCTGGAGCACAAGTCCTGTGAGGAGTGGCTGAGGGAGCCGGGGGTGTTTAGTCTGGAGGAGGCTCAGGGGAGACCTTAATGCTATCTGCAACTCCCTGAAACGAAGCTGTGGGGAGCTGGGGTCAGTCTCTTCTCACAGGTAACTAGTGATAGGACCAGAGGGAATGGCCTCAAGTTGTGCCAGGGGAGGTTTAGATTATAAATGAGGAGATGTTTCTTCTCAGGAAGAGCTGTCAGGCATTGGGGTGGGTTGCCCAGAGAGGTGGTGGAGTCACCATCCCTGGGGGTGTTTAAGGAAAGTTTGGACCTGGTGCTGAGGGATGTGTTTTAGTGGGTGATAGTGGTGGTAGGGGGATGGTTGGACCGGATGGTCTTGGAGGCCTTTTCCACCCTTAGTGATTCTGTGGTACCTGGCACCAGGCAATGCAGGGTGACAGCTTCTGCAGTAGTCAAGAGTGAGTAACTTTGGAGAAGTGGCAACCAGCAAGAACAGCGCTCAACCTGGCCTAATGCTTCCTCTATGTGGAGACCTGTGAGCAGCTAATAGCAAAGGGCAGGACTCTGTACAGAACAAGCTGTGCAGTGGATGTTTGGAAATAGTTCTTGAACTTCTGTGAAAGAAGGAATATCCAGATGACAAGGTACCATGATTTCTATTCCATAAGGCAGGCCCCATTTCTACTAGCCATTGTAAACCAAAGAAGATGTATAACTGAAGAATTATGTATAGAAATCCAGGCTTCATTTGCCTTACAAAACCTCTAATGTCCTCAGAAGATGCCTAGGAAAATCCTTTTGCATTGATAGGACACAAGGGGGGGGAAAAAAGGAGTTTGGGGCTCCTAGTCCTCTGTAGTCAGTGTTTAGGTACGTACTTTAGCACTCCTAAAAGTACAGTATGGACTTCTAGCTTGTAAAAATACACAAGATGATAGATACAATGTCTTTTATTTTTACAAAAAAGCTGGTAAAAGATGATGTAAATAAAAGTGTAATGCACCACTAAATAAAACTACTTATCCCCCCCCGTAAATACTTATTAAATAATTAAGAACACCATCTACAGTACCACAAAACCATCAAAATAATTCAATTTTATCAGGGTCAGAGAAAAAATACAGTGATTATGGATGTGCCTTGACCAGTTACACAGCTTGTTAGGATAACAACTACTGTCAGCAGTCCAACAGCGTGCACAGTGCCTTCAATTAATGCGTTTCAGCATAATTACATTTCTAGTGGGGTCCAATTCCCCCAAAAAGGCAGAGCTAAGAACTTCAATTCTACATTCTAAACTCTGGAATTAGAGCCCATTAAAAAAAATCACAGTGGGTAAGAGATGTATATAAAAATACTGGGTGTTCCTTTCAAATCACAGGAATTGTGGGACTACATTCTTTTTTATTTTTCTTTTTGTTTTATTTTTATTTATTTATTTATTTATTTTTTACAAAATGCTATTGGTTTCAACAGAATCCAGTTTGTTTTATGCTACAGACTTTGACACTGAACTATGAGTATATTGCCTGTTTGCATGGTTTGGTAGTCAGTCTTTTTTTCTTCTATAGTCCCAATTCCTTAGGCTTAAGTCGAGTCATGAAGATGCATGTATGTGCATTCAAACTCTTTGAACCCTGCAGACTGCTCAGACTGCAAGTCATGTATGTGACTACCACCAGGGAGAGCTCCCCTTCCCCTCATAGCTTTATACACCTACTGTCTTAACAGTGCATTGCACAAATTTACAAGAAAAATACTGTTTTTGCACTATACAGTTTCTAGAATATATACAGAATAAAATAAGTTAACTTCTAGTGAGAATTGCTGATGGGCAGCATATATCTTTAATATACATTTTAAGTCTCTGCAGGCAGCTACTTTTTGGTTAGTTGTTATCAATATTTGTAACATAAGCACTGATCAGAGAACTGAGCAGCATTCCAATAAAGTTAAC
Organism: Aythya marila; assembly: GCF_965140915.1. Classification (NCBI taxonomy): domain Eukaryota; kingdom Metazoa; phylum Chordata; class Aves; order Anseriformes; family Anatidae; genus Aythya; species Aythya marila. The sequence goes on along the minus strand of NC_139045.1, from coordinate 49,861,741 downwards.
AGATATATTATTTCTTTTAGAAACACTGGGAAATCCCAGTTTAAAATATTATTAAATGTCCTAACATTTACACACTATGAGGATTAGATCTAATAAAATAAAATTTCTTCAAAAATAATCTTGCAGCTCTTTTAAGCATGCTCTGAGACCTTATTTAACAATCATCCATACCTTCAAAAAACAACTGTCACGTAGCCATACATTCCAACTCACACACATCATTTCCTTGTTACAGACAACAAATGCAAATAAAACATTGAGAAGTGAATGTTTTTTGCAGTCGGAAGTCATCCTGCTCGTGTTCGACCGCACATTCTTCATGACGTTGCAAAGTGTCTCAATAGGTATTAGTTGATGATTATATCTACCGCTGCTGGAAAGCCAGGAAGCGTTGCAGGTCTTCAGCCAAAATAAACCAGCCTTGATTTTAGCCTCATCCCACCTGCAGCATTGGTTCAACCTTTAGAGGCTGTTACTGCAAACACCATTTATAGTTCTGTTACAACAGAAAATAATGCATATGTATGCATTACATTTAAGCCCTTTTCCTTTCACGGAGTTTTTATACATATATTTAATAAAAAAAATACTACTGCCACACAGCTACTGTGTAGAAAGAGCAGTCAAGTAAGATGTTAACTTCAATTTTTAGATTTTTCCTTCTGATGGAACAATTTCTTCCTGTGATGGAACTCTGTCATATTTCAGGATTGCTGGAACGTATTTTTTTCATTCTTTCTTCCTTTTTTTTTTTTTTTTTTAAATGAAAGGTGCTCAATAATAGTTTGAAGTGTCCTCAATATCAGTTCTTTTCTAAATGATAGCTGTTCAGAATCCAGTGCTCACAAGGTTTACTCCTGGTTTGATTTTCCCTAGAAGCCGACAGGACTGCACCATACGTAGAGACTCTCGAATTTCTAGATTAAGTTCCATCAGCTTTGAGCTGGCCTCTGACATATCTTGGTTGGAGCCTACTACTGCAAAGCTGCCAGTTTGACCAAGTGTCTGATGACGGAAGTATATGTGCAACAGTGTTTGGATTGGGTCATCTTCAGAACTGCCAAAGATGTCATGGGGCCAAATGGATCTGTGAACACACAATTTGTATTTAAACATTAAAACGTGAAGTATTTAAATATTTAAGAGTTCTTAAAACAGATATCTGAACAGAAGACATACTAAAACACAAGAGGAACATTTCTTCTGTAGAGTCCTAGGAGTTAACAGTATCATTTTTCTCAAAGACAAATTCCAAAGAACAAATATTACTAGAATTGCCTTTTAAAATCACAAGATGTATATGAAGAAGTAATGAACAGTAATGAATCAACTGTTCTTGTTCTTTCAGTAAGAACATCTAGCAAGAGCTGAAAAAAAAATTGGAATAGTGCCTATCCCTATCTTTTAATTTAAAAGGTCCATTAGCAAACTCAGGCCAGAAAGCAAAATCCTTATGCATTTACCTGAAAGCCTTGACCTGTGCTACAGCTGACACAAACTCCTTGCTTCTCAGGGTTTCAATGAGAGAGTGAATTGCTGTTTCTGTGCTAGCTTGGGAAGCCTCTGCAATTTCAATTTCTTCGATGCCACTGTCAGATGCAGACTCAGCCTCTTTCAGACAGGTCTCCAGGACAGCAAGTTCTTCAGACATGTTTATGACCTAAAACAAATGCTAGAGTGAGCTTTTCTAGTTTAATTATATTTTTAGCCAAATTAACTTTCAGCAGATCAGAAACGTACATTTTTCCTCCTTGATGTAATCCTAAATGAGATACAGAAGAAGTAAATCCAAATATTTGCTTCAGTTGTTTACGAATACAGCTAGTTTAATGGCCCAAGTACTTATGCCAGGTATTTGGGCTTTCCTTAACAAGTTTCCATCTTAGTCCTTTTAAAATTCATTTTAAAAAGTACGTTTTTCTCCTTATATCACTTAACGATGATTAAATTGACAAGAAGAGTTAAACACTTTGGAAAGTACAACAGAAACTGTGTTATTACAAAGATGACCTAAACATGGAGGAAAAATCTGGAAGACTGGCAGCCCAGCAGAGTAACTGTAATGCAGCCAATGTATATAATAGTATCTTTGGCTTTAGTTCCAATGTATGAGTAAAAGACAAGGGCATACACAGAATATGATTTACAGCTGACTTGGAAACTCAGGCAAGAAATGGAAGTGAGGTGATGCTGACCTTCCATAACATCCTCCACACAAAATGAACTCACTTATTTGCAGCCTCTACAAGAATCTGGAGATTTAAGTGAGGAACATGCTTTTTTTTTTTTTTTTTTTTTTCCCAACGTACTCCTAAACCAAAGACTTCCAGCCCTATTTTTTGTTTTCCTCCCTACTACATCAAGCAAGACATTTTTTTTAAATGCTACCTCTCTTTATTGCATTACAGTTCCAGGGGAGAACGTTGAAAAGACATTAACAGCAGCATAACTCACTCAGATTAACCTGATTATCATCATACATGTACCACGTGTGCACAGCTGAATGACGCATTTCACTTCTAAAGTTAGTACACCTAAAAATCAAGCCCAAGATGTCCGGGATGCATTACTAACTACGCATGAGTTGGGGGACTAAGGTTGCAGTGAAACTGAATGGTGGCTGATGTGATGCACTTATGCAATCAGTTGGTAGTAAGTTACTGTGCTTGTAACAGGAACCACTGGGGTGACGGAAAAGGGCTTCATTACAGAGCTCTGTTGATTGAATTTGATGTACCTTGATTGCAGCTTGATTAGAATACACCAGGAGTGCTAGTGAAATATTTAAAGTCCTGGACTCCCTGCATTCACGTCTATGTAAGGGCTTTCAGGTTGTACAAAAATCGACAAAGATAATTGAATGTCTCAAAAAATTCTTGCAAGTTCTACTTAAATCTATTATTAATTGCTTATAAAACAGCTGGTACCCTCCTTCAGCTCACCCTAAAAAGATGTCCTGCTGATGAACACATTACCAAAATGCATTTTAAATGGTTTAGCTTTGAAATGTCAACAATAAGTAGCTAAATGGTGTGATTTGCCTTACCTCTGCTTCTTTTTTGATTGTGTTTACTTGGCTGATAAGTTTGCAGTAGGCTTGGAACAGAAGCAGCAACTGGAAATGCAATTTATATAGCCTCCGACACAACTCCAGCTCCTACAAATGTAAACAGCGTTATTATAATCAGGAAGTGCCAAACACCTACAATCCAATACAAGAAGCAATAAATGACAACTTCAGAATAGAATGTGCAAAATTAAAAGTAGTTATTTGGTTACTGAAGAAAATGCCAAGAAGATTTGCAAGCTAATGTAGCAAGACGCTAATGAAAAGCAGATGAAAGCTTCATCCAGTTCTAGATTTATAGGTAGCCTCTCTCACACAGGTTAAAAGTTTACTTTTTAATAAGTAGTCACATTTCCAAAAAGGAACAAAAAAAAGTGATTGAAGAGGCACTTTAAAATGTCATGTTTCAAGACAGAATATCATACATCCCTTACTTCTACTGTTGAACTTTTACTGCTATAAATTCAAGAATATCCAAAAGAAGTAGCTGTCATCTCTAAGTATGCAATCTTTCATAAACACTACTATATGTAAGCATAGTCTATAACCTGGTCTTTAGTTTACACCTGCCTGATGGAATAAGAGGGAAATATTTCCATTCTTGGATGTAAGAATAATGTTTCCTTTGTGAAACATAGCTCTGTTTCTATTTTAGAAAATACAATGACATATTTTAAGGAAACAAAACAGCACAGTCTTGCTTCCATTTTTACGCATCTAAAACTAGTGGAGGTGCAGACTGTTAATACTGCTTTACATACAGACATAAAAGCTAATTCTAATGGAATAATCATCTCTAAGGTTCTACTAACTACAGGATCCTATTATCTACAAAGAACCAACAGTTCAATGCGTTAGATTATGCAAAACTGAAGCACACAGCATTTTTGTAATAGTCTATGACAAGACATCACTACGTCACAAATGGACGAGACAGATGGAGACCAGTTGGTTGACTGGCATGGTTAAGTATTTGATAAATCAAGAACCATCACTTACTGCTAGAATTTCCATTTGCTAAGCAAGAAGATGAGCAGGTCACAAAAATACAAAGGAAGAAAAAAGATCAAGAATTAGTGTAGGAAATCATTTTAATTAGGGTAAAAGATGTCCCAGGCAAAATGGAGGATGAAATACAAGTAATATGCTCCAAATATACCCTTAACAACAAAAATTAACAGACTGAAGTGAAATTACCAAGCACTCACTCCTTTAACTAATAATAGATAACACTGGCTTTGTTGTCCCACAACAGGAGAAACATTACAACCCTTTCTGAGCCTTTACATAGTGAATAATCTTCAATGTATGCAAAATTAAGAAATCAAAAGCAACGATGTTTAGGTCTGGATATGTCTTCTTACTTGTTCTGTAGCACTATAGTTTAAGCTTAGATAACACTTCTTAAAATTTGCAATGTTAATTTGAGATGCAATGTTAATTTGAATTCTGATTTTTTTTTCTTGTTTGAACTTTTGTCTGAACTTTTTTTGCTTGTTTTTAAGATTTTAGATTAGAAAGTTCTTCATTTTGCTAAACTTTATTATTAACATCTCATTGTGACAGTTTTTTGGCTAAATTGCACTTGGTTTTACAAGCAATTTCAGAAAAATAAATGTTCGAGAAAGGGACAGGGAGCGAAAACATCAGAAAACATATTCCTCAGGCTAGAGACAGGAACATAACTCCTGTGCTTTGTACAGCGCTGAGCATATTGGTGGCATTTATGCCATGTACAATGGTCACACGTGTATGAAGATGCAACTGATTCCAGCAGGCAGAAGCAGTTAAGCTTTATTAAGCACATAACTATGCACTACATATATAATAATTTATAGTGTGCTTAATAAACTATAAACGTGTATTTTTGTTCTGTACTCTGTGCTGTCATTCACACAGCACAATTATATAGGCATAAACTCTTGATGCACTCAACATTGCAAAGAGATAAGATCTTGAACTGCCGAAGTTGACAAGAATTTTATTACTTATTCCAAAGGAGCACAGAGAGTCAGACTTTGAGGAATGACAGGGTCATTTTTTTCTTTGTTTAATAATATTCAACATTTGTTTATATTTAATAATTAGTCATTAAGTCCCAGTGTCCTTCAAGCCAAGTCTCAGTATTGCTGTAAGCCATAAATAAGCCTTCCCCAGTCACACTGACAGTTATTCTAAAAAATCAAGAGAGATTTTTCCTTAAGAATAACATTATGCTGCTTCAGTGACTTTCACATAATACTCGACCAGTTGTCAAATAATCTGATTTTTCTACCTGCCAGTCCTGTAAGAACAGTGTAGCCTGTGTCCAGATGCATTCTTTCAGGCCTGCATGTACGTACTAATAGCAAAAATTCAATAATTAGGTTTACTTGCAAGACTGCTGGTAATACATGAGCCAGAACAGAATTCACCTCACTATTCTTAGCTGTGTTTACCACAGTGCTAAAAATTAGTAATAAAATCTTATGTTGTTAGTGAATGAAAAATATGTGTTGAATGAAGCAGCCCTGCTTTTCTGAGCCAGACAACACTTAAATATTTTTAGCATTAACTGGTTGACTGGATAGACTTAGCACGCTCCATTTACAAACACTTTTGAAACAATGCTCTTACACTTGGTAACTTCTCAATCTCCATGAAGTCACTGTAAAATTGTTGTGAATAAATTTCTCACTAATGTAAGGAGTACATGTTTATGAAGCAGAGTAACAGGACTCAGCTTCCTCAATGGATACTATAAGCTAAAATGGTTTTCAATGAACCTGCAGTGCAAGGAGCACATAAAGAAAAAATTGCCAGCATGCCTTGCAGGCTAGGACTGAAACAAAACAAAGCAACCAAAAAACAAATCCAAAACAGAACAAAACAAAACAAAACAAAAAACAACAAAGCAGGTCCCCACAAATAATCAGTAAGAACTGGTCACCCAGCACCTTTTCTGAGGCTGTCTTTAACCACTGCTGAATTGGGGAGGAACAGATAAAACTGCCTCACCGACTGCTGCATACTTTCTGTACGAGCTGAATGAAAGCCTGCATGTGGCTTTCCCTCCCTTTCTTGTTTTGTCTCACTATATAGTGGGAATAGTAGTATTTAACTTCATGGTAATGTCTTAACAGTTTCTTAGTGTATCTAAGCAACATTCTGAACTGAAATACACAGAACTGAATACACAGACTGAAACGCATAAATGCTGCTTTTTAAATCAAAATATAGAACATGTACTGTTTTGTAATGCTGAGTGTTGTTACATATTTCTAAACATGTGCCAGTCAGTATACGAAGATGTAAACCAAGTGTAACATATACCAAATGTTGTGATCATAGGCAAAGCAAAAGCCCTTGCAAGTGGTAGCTAGCAGAAACCTAACTGACTGCATTAATGAATAAGTTTGACTAAACAAAAGGAATAAATTTTTTCCTTCCTTAGCCTGAGTTGGGGATTTTGTCAAAATGTCATTGTGAAATTGTGAGCTAGCCTGCTATCTGCAATTCTTTCTTACATGTTTCACTGTTCTTATTACAGGCAGATGTGAATGGCAGGTTCCTTGTACATACTAATGGCAGGTGTTGGATCTGCTTTTTTTAATCTACAGTGTCAACATGATGCAGCTATTGTTTAAACAAAAAAGCCCTGGTCCACTTGGGGAAAAGCTGTCACTTACTATAGCAATTAGTAATGTTAAACATAGATGATGTCATGCAAATACATACGAAATATCAAGCTAATAGTAACAGGTCACTTCACCTGTTGTTGTTAGATGACAAAATGTTGACAAAAATGTTTCATGAAATTCTTGCAATACTGCTACTTTATTCCATGTTCTTTTGCACTCAAACAACAGCTCCAGAAAGGTCATACATATTTATATAGTACTAATTATATTAAATTCAGTAGAGATTTTTGGCTAGACAATTTATCTGAGCTTCTAAGCAGAAAGCTAATCTTTCTTCTGCTAGAAACAGCTGCATAAAAGTGGACTTGCTGGTACACAGATGGTATCTAGTCTGCTTATCTACTCGCTGTTATTAAGCCTAGAACCGAAGACTGGTCGCCAGCTTTTATTAAAAACAGCCCATTTTATTAGACCACTACTTCATAAGAACCTGAGTTTCCAAAAGATAGTATGATAACTGAAATGAAAAGCTTTTCATACAATTTTAATCTCTCTGCAAATGTTGGAGTTTTTGTGCAACAGATATAAGAGTGTTTTTAACTCTCATATCCACAGACTCACAAATGAGATAAATGAGATGCACCTACCTGGGCATCTGTGTTAGTGCCATGAATACCATCATCAGTACCAAATGTTCTTTTGCAGTCATCTAGCCACTGGAAAAAAAAAAAAAAAAAAAAAAACATAAACAAGATTAAATGTCTTCTGAAATAAAGCAAACAGAAGACTGTGGTAAAACTGCTTAAGACACTTCAGTAAGTCTTGGATATTCTCAGAGTATGTAAGAAATTGTGATATGAAATCAATTGTTCACCAATGTTGTTTCCACTATTGATTTCCGCTCTGATGTACCACTTTGCAGTTTTTATTGCATCCCTTCTGTTGCAAATTTCATGTACCTTCATTATCCCAGACGGGAATAGCACACTTCAAAATAATTTGTGATTAGAGTACTGTTATATGGAAACACAGATAAGGGGGCAGAAAAATGGCATTCATTAAATGAGTTTCTATTTTCTCTTTAGTGGCTGCACAAGGTTTACACCAACATGATTTCCCAGTATTTAAAATATACCACTGATTCAAATTACAGAGTAAGAGTAAGCCTGCTGTATTTCTTGGGACTACTTTCACAACAGCAGGAAATACAGTTCTGTTGTGTAACTAGATGCAAGTGCAGCTTTACTAGATGGAATGAAAAAAGCAAATTCTTCATTGGGAGTTTAGCATTGCCTCTGGTTTATACAAGCCAGGGAGATGAAGCGTTCTCACATTACACAATGTGAACAGAGATTCCACCCTCTTCCACAAATAGAAGGCTGTATTTAACTTCAATTCCTATAGCGCACAACGAATATTATTAATTTCAGTAGATAATCTCTTCTTCTAGCTTTGAACACCGCGGAAATTTAAAAGTGTTAATGTAAAGCATCAGATATGTTCTGCTTGGACAATGTGACCTTGTCATCTCATCTACAGAGTGCTCAGCATCTTCTTATGTACAGTGAAAACAGCAGCAAGCATGAGGTAATTTGGGCATTACTGAAACAGTAACACGTCATGTTGAGATAAAGTACAGATTATCCTCTGAAACGAAGAACGGGCTCTATACATCCAAGAAAGAATAATTCAGCACACCATGTGCTTTATATCGTAAGTCTCACAGGAAATCTTAGTGACCTTTTTCTAACCTCTGTCTGATGCAAGAAAAAGAAAAATGTGATTTCCCATCCGCTCAATTTAATAAAGGTTACTTAGTGAATTAACCAGGCCTGTGTGCTTATCAAGACGAGAAATGGAATTCTCTAAACACTGTGGTGTCAGCTTCAATTAGTGACATGGATACCGACGTACACAGCAGACCTCATTTTTCTTTTTATCTGACAGCATTCATCAGTAATAATGGAATAGGTTTGCACTGGAACAACTGCAACAAAAACAGGGAAGCTAGTAGTTGTTTTCACACCCTGCCCTTTTAAAATTTTTTAAAATCTTAATACCAGACTCAAATAAAGGCTATGCCCAGAATTTTATGATACATATATAACCCTGTATTTTCTACTACCTTTATCTGATTCAGTATCTTGGTCCCTAATATACAAGTCAAAAGCAGCTTCCTTGCCAGGAAATAGAATAATACAGTGTCACCAGAACATTGACAAAATTGATTTGTTAATTTTTTTGCAAAGAACGTATGTTCAGCACTGCAGAAAGACCTAAACTTTCTCTTTAGGATCAAAAATAGATTGTGTGACAAAATAATCTTCTTTTTATGTTTGCTTTACACCAATGTGTTTTTCCTCAGGTAACTCCTACAAAAGCGTAGGGTGAAAAATGTAAGATAGGGAAGTTTGTGATTCCTCTTGGTTGGTCAGCCAGATTACCCCTAAGGCAGACACCCCCCCCAAATCGTATATTACAGATACCTTTCTTACCTCAGTGCAGAGATAAGAGTTTCAAGCAATTGCAGCCCAAGCCTCTTACTGTTTTGAATTCGATTCACGTGAATGGGAATGCCAATACTGTACACAGCACTGATAGTGACAAACAGTGTCTATTATGGCAAATTTTAAGTAACAATTTTTCATAAAGGTTAATGTTAAGATTTTTCCCATGGTCAATTCCAGAGGATACTAGATGTGAATTTTATTTATTTAAATGTTTGTTAATTTGTATGTACCTGATTAGACAATATCCCAACCAGCATTGTATGATAATTTTCCGCATGTTTCTAAGAAAAAAAATGAGGATTTGCAACAAGCTCATTACGTATTTTGCCTTAATACTTTCAGATTGAACAGGATACGTGTCACAATTGGTTGAAATTACAAGAAAAAAAATTGACTTGAGAATGTCTCTTTCAATCATTTCCTATATTCTGTTCAGTAGGATAGAGTAAGAAAACAAGTGAAACATCTGAGAATTAGTTCTGGAGGACACTTGGTCTACAAATAGTATGTAATACACACAAAAATTGAGGACTAAGAACAAAAGAAATCTTTCTCCATGGTATTGCTTCTTTCTATTTATGAATGATTCAAGAAAAATAAAAGCTGGCAAAATGCTCTCAGCTATTTCACAACTCCTTTGATCCAGAGAAACCTTTTTCTTGCTCCAGTCATTCACAAATACTGTGGCAGAAGACAAGCTGACTACAGAAACACTACGAGATGCCCTTCTGACAGCTTCACTACAGAAAAAAACATTCTTTCACAATGACATAATGACAGCGGCCACCAAACTGATATCCAAAGTAAAATAAAATGTAAATAAGCTCGTAAGATCGAGCATGGATTTATATCTGTATGACGCATTGCAGAGCAAAACTAGTTAAAAATAAGTGAATTCACAGCCATCTAAAAGACAAACAATTTCAACTCATCACCCTTTGAGACAAATAAACAAAACAAGACTATTTCTTATTGCCAAGACAAAACCGTAGGCTAAATGAGGAGTATGCACAACCTGAACTCCTCAATGTCTGGAAGGCCACTGCTCCACACACCTGACTTCCTCTCTCATTACTCTGCCTCAACCTTCCTGTCTATGTTGCAAATCGGTTAGCCTCGGTTGGGCTCTCTAAAACGAGGAAAGAAATACATGGTTTTCTTACAGGACTTATGCACTGGAGGTTGTCAAACATTAAATATTATATGGAATAAGGTAATCTTGGTCATTAGATGAGGGCTTTGTTTCTGATTAAGTCTAAATGGCAAAACATAGCTCATTATATCAGACCTCATGAATTAAGTCTCCAAACAAATTGTTATTGCTAAATAGCAGGGCAAAAAATGCACCATCTCTTCTGTAGAAGTACTGGCTTGGATCCTAAAAGCAGTTCATCTCCATTAACACAATGCTGTGTGGCATGCTTTAGCCTTGGTTTTGAGGAAACTACATTTCCACACGAAAAAGTAGACTGCTTTTCTAGTCAACAGATCAGCTGTCAGCAAACTTTACAAGGCACAGGCCACAGCTTCTTAATAAACTCAGTGCAATCAAGAAACAGGGAACCACTTGTCCTGCAAAACACAGCTCTGCCAAGATGCCATGACTTAGAATTCTGTTTCTGTTCTGCATCACTCAGACTTGCCTGTGTGGCCACTGTCACTGCCTGAGATAGGCTGCTGGCATCAGTAATAAATTCCTTCAAACGCATGTTTAATTTTCCTAAGGATCATTTTCTCTCTACAGCAAAAGCCTCATATATTCTCTCTCTGTAACCTGCAAAACAGATTGTAGATCCATGTTTTCTTTTGGTTCTTGAAATAGAAATCTCATCTGTTTCATTTTTCTGAAGTTATTATTTTCCTTCCTAAGCTTCACACAAAGGTTCAGAAAAAAAAAATACATATACTGTTGCTACAGAAATTTTCAACTTTTACAATTTTTGTTTCTTTGCACAAAAGACACTACCACTAGCATATACCTTGAAAACTAAACATGTTTTTCTAAATAACTGATATAAATGCCAGTTCAAATGGCATCCAGTTCCAGGATGAGAGACCTAATGTTGCTTGTTAAACCCCTGTTATTGTCAGTGGAGTCAGTCAATAAAAAGTCATCTAAAGACCTCAGCTGAGCAGCAAGTTGATATCTACGTTAGGATAAAATACATTGCTCTCTTGGTTTCTTTTACTGTATTGACTTCATCCTTGAATACCATGGGTGTTAAGGCTCTTCATTGGCATAAAGATAACTATCTATACATGTCTCAACCTGGAGGCGAATACCACTCTGCCAGCCTAATCAAGAAAGCTGTTACTTTCATAAGAAAAACAAATATATATATATTCATGTTAAACATTAATCCTTTTTCCCAATTCTAGCATGTTTATGCAATGTTATATATTCCAAATCAATTCCAGAATTACATGCAACAAAACCAAGTCACACGTAACAAGAAAAAGAACACGTTCAGGTTACACACAGAACAGTATTAAGAAAAGGAAACACGATTTTAATTCAGATTTTATACAGTTTACTTGAGGTATCTGTGTTGAGGGATAAAGACCTGGAACAATTCCTCAATGAATATGTTCTAGTGTTTTTTGGTTTGAAATACAAAACAGACCCACCTGTTCTGCAGCCTCTCTTTTGACATTATAGGTATCTAAGTGTTCTTGGAGCTCTAGAACGCTGAACTTCAATGTTTCTAGCAGGCCACAAGACATTAGCTGAAAGATAAAAAGTCAGATAGCATCTCAATCTATATAGTCCAATATTTAAATAATTATATAATATGAAATTTCAAGGCCACACTTGGAGAAAGCAATCAAACTAAAATCAGTTAGACACACACTCTGAATTAGTGCTGGGTCAGCTCAAGCAGTGAACTGTTTTGACCCCAAAATAAGGGCATTACCTAGTCAACAACTGAATGAGAGATTTCAAAGGGGTTTCTAGCTTTTTCAAAAAGAAGAGTAATTTCTGTCAGACACACAGCTAGCATAAATAGGATAGTCTGCAACAAGAAAAGCATATTGCTGGATTTCTCCTGTAGCAACCAGTGAGCATCCAGTGAGACTTACTCCCCCTTTTCAATATGCAAACTATACCACCAGCACAGGCTTCAGCCTGTACAAGCCAGGAACTATCAAAGCAGAAACTGTTGCATATTTGAAGAACTTTCTACCACTAGTGAATTTCCCCCTTTTCTTGAGTTTCAAAATCTCTTTTTTTCCCCTCAGGCTCTGCTACCTCAGCTTTGCTGTACACCATTTCTCCCTGGAGCTGTTTTTCCGCTCAGTTTAGGTTTTCTTATTAATCCTTCACCTATTGCTTCCTGTAATAATCATGCCATTAATATGGTGCCTTCTTGCTCACACCGGTCACCCCTTGCACACATTAACAGTCCTGTTCTTATCTCTAATCCCTGGTGCCTGGTACCTCTTGATTAGCTTGCAAGCGCATGTGCAAGGCTGTGATTAAAAAATTGGGGCAGAGGGAGTGACAGCATCCCCAGTTACTCTGTAGGGTTGGGAATGATGCTAACATGTATTTCCAAGTGTTCCAAGACTATTGCTCTGCCACCACACTAAGACACTCTACTCCCAGCCTCAATGTCCACATCAGCTGAAAGGCAAATCATGGCTCTGTGGCACAACTCAACGTGTACTCAACGTGTGCAACAACATGGAAAGCAAGGAAAACATTGCACAGCCAGAATCAGCAAGAGGACAGAATCACTTGTGAACCAGTGCTTTGAGGTTAACGGGACATCCTTCTGCTGAAAACTACTTTCTGAATGATTCAAAGGCCAAATTTGAATCAAATGTCACTCTTGCATGCATGAGTAGACATCACAAAATCATCACCCCATGTTAGAGCAGGGGCAGAGAGTGGCCGTGAATGAGCAGCAGAAACCAAGTGTTAGGGACTGACCGCAGCCTCCATTCCCGTTCCCCTGCGCCTCTCAGGGGGGAGGAGGTAGAAGAGTGGTTGGGGGTAAGGTGTTTTTAGTTTCCTTTTAGTTTCTCACTGTTCTAACCCACTAGATAGGTTAAAAATTATGTTAACCTCCTTATGCACAGTCCGTTTTGCCCATAACGACAACAGGTGAGTGGTCTCCCTGTCCGTATCTCAACGCTTTAGCCCTTACCATCATGTTTTCTCCCCTTTTTCCTTTGGGCGGGGGAGTGAGAGAGCATTTGTGGTGGAGTTCAGCTGCCGAGCAGAGTAAAATTATCACACACTTGTGTATACTTCTATATATGTATATATTGTGTTATGTGTAGCATTATATATACATACAGACATAAATATACATATATGTACACACCCATGCTGTTCTAAATATGCACTGGTATAGCTATTCTTATGTCCTCTTATCCAAAATAAAATTTATTTTTTTGGTTCATTTATAGTGCTTTTAAAGTGGCATAAGTTAAAACATATTATGCCTGGTTCCCTTGAAATGCACTGTCCTTATCATGCTCTTTTAGTTTCCATATTCCAAAGCAAGAGCAAAAGAGCAGAGATGCCCCTTAGCAACAAGGAAAAAAGCAGGTCAAGAGAAGAGCCTCATACTGGGGCAGGCCAAATATCAATCTACCTCAGCATCCCATCTGACAACAGCTAATAGCAGCTGCTTAAGGAAGGGCGAAACAGAGCAAGTACGTGGTGAACAATTTGCTCATTTGTTCCAGAATGCTTTCTTTGCCTCTAACACGTTGCTCTATGTATTCAAAAATTTACTCAGGCTATTTTTTTCTTGAATTTGTTTAGTTGCTTTTTGAAAAACATGAACACTATGCTATACAGAAGCCTGGGGTTTCAGATATTGATTATGAAGAACCACCTCTCTTCGGTTTTGTGTTTTCTAAGCCACTGCTAGCTTAATTTGATCCCTTTCAACATCAAATACGACAGCTATACAAACATTTATGTACAGCTAACATTATCTCCTAAATGGCCGAAAAATCAGCCTGCATACTCATGTCTTTCTTATATGGAAGTCATTCCACACATCTCATAATCCTTCTGATTTTTCTTGAAACCATTTCCAGTTCAACAGTGTATTACTTGGGAGCAGTGGACAAGAACTACCCAAAACATTCAGGATATAGGACTATCAGGCATATGTATATTAATTTAATGATGCATTTTGTTTTGCTGTCTCTTTTCTTAATTACACTAGCAGTTTTGTTTTGTTTTGACTGCCCCAAAACTTTGAGCTGGTTTCTCACATCAGTATTTATTATAACCCAAGATTTCAACTTGCATAACAACAAACCATTCAAAGGTTTCATTACTTTTAGTCAGAAAGTCTTTTTCAGGCATCATAGAATATATGCATAGACAACACAAAAAAGGCAATGATGCTACGGGGTAAGTGGTCTTTGAACAAGAAGATGAAGAAAAAGGATACAGAATAAATATGTACAAGCAAGAAAGCTGAAGAACAGCAAGGGAATTTAAACAATATCTCATCAGTTTACTCACTGTTAAAGCTGGAGGTTTTTTATGGGTTGGGGGTGGCTTTTTTTTTTTTTGGAGAAAATGTATTTCATACTTGTGTTTTCAAGTGCTTATGATTCATAGGGCCTACTAACATTTTAATTCCTTTCTAATTTCATTTATTAAAAAGCATCCTTTTTTTTACATAATTGTTCAGATAATGTTTCAATTACCGACATGAGCACAACCTTTCAAAAGGCAAAAATGTAACTAACGTTTTATTCAAACCTTTGACAATGTTCCCAAGCATTGCTGTTTTTTAAATGTTAAATCATCATTTTATATTTTATATAAAAATGTGTAAGTAGACTTGTATTTAAGTATTAAATTTGAGATTTTTACCGTTTCTGCATCCACAAAGACTGTTGGGCATTCTGAACACAACATCATCACTTCCAGTGAACTTTTAAATTTCTTTCCAATGCGTTGTAGACTTTCACCCAGAAAGCTGACTGAATCGTTTGTTATAGCAACAAACTTCCTTTGAATGCTCTAGAAAGCGAATCAGGAAAAAAAAAACAAACATTAACTTTATAGCACTATTCTCCTCATATGGTGTTTTAGATTAAGCATTTCATGGCCAATTTCCATTATGACAGCATAGTTTTAGACATTAACGTACAAAGTAATATATAATTCATGTATTTATGTAAAACTAGCTCTAAAAAAGTAATACATGAGTAAGTAAAAGAAAACAGCATGTAACTACGAAGATAATTATTCCTTTCATATCCAGTCCTTTAACATCAGGATATCTGAATGACTACTTGTCTTTGTGCAGTACAAATAGTTCCATTGATTTTCAAGTGCTTGTGTTCCAGAAGGTTATACACAGAATTTTATGAGTCAGGGTAAGACCTGTGTAGTATCATGTGTGTCAAAAACTGTCACCTGCAAGGTGTTTCACCTTCTTCAAAAATCAGTCCTATGTATAACATGTTCAATTACACGGACTGTAGGCATGGCCTAATCTGACACTTTGCTATACATTATTTCATAAACGTAGAAAGTTACATGTAGAATAAAGTTATATGAAGATATTTATGGCTGCAAAGTTAAACACAGTTAGGAGGGCATAATGGAAAGGCCCAGCCAAACAAGGCCTCCAGGGTCCCATTTTATTATTTTAACCCTTCTTTGTGCTCAGTAACAACTTCTCAGGAATGCATCTTTGCCCAGACTTCAGCCTTGTGTTGCTGCTTCCCGTTCTCCCAGAGAATGTGCCTTTCCAGCTGACTGATGGCTACTCTGTCAAGCCATAAAAGGTTTTGCCTTTCCTTCTAATGCCCTCTTTAACAAGTATAAGAGAATATGAAGTGCTATCTGCGTAACACTCCATTTTCACCACTTTCAAAAAATGAATGGTTGTATAAAGCTGCTAAACTTAGCTGTTATACAGATAAATTAACCCCCTGATATCTAGATAAAGCAAGATGTCAGAAGTCTAAAGCTAATAAGAGAAATTTCACAGCACTGTGGCAAAATGCTTAATTCTACTAAAAAAAAAGGGAGGGGTTAATTCTGTAAATAAGGCAGAGTATGAACTCCTCACACAAATTACTTCGTGGTACTGACCCTAAACCTGCTCATGGGATAAAATGGTAGTAGAGTAGTGTGGTAAAACAAAGCAAGCCTTTCACTGAGAAGTTTATTATGGCATACCAAACAGCAGGCAAAATTAGTTCTGGAGAAATAAGAAAGGGTTGGAGACAGAAGGTCTTGGTTTGTAATACTGAATCTGCTATTAGCTCACTTGGCATTTTGCCTGTAAATAAAATGGCATAATTGTACTCCTCCCATCCTCATAAGAAGTTGCCAACAATAATATACATCTAAGTGGTCCCACTTTGAAAACATAAAAAACGCATCCCCTAAACATAAGGAGAAGGGAGCCAGAAAAATGAGATCATAGACATTTCATGTTGGATGCTAAATCTGTGAGGTAAATGTAACTTCAGAGACATTTGAAACTTCCAGCTTTAATGGATCTCCTGGTGTTTCAATTCAAGAAAAACTCCTTTTCTCACAAGACAGATGAAAGATAAATTCATTAGTATTTGTCATGTTGTGATTCCACAGTACTGAGCCCCATAGAAAACCCAGGAGGAAATCATTAATCCTGTAATCAGCACAGAGCTTGGTTGATGTTCATAAAATAAAAAAAGGAACACAATGCGAACTAAGAACTTAGAAGAAATACTGAATATGTTTTTTTTTTTGTTTTTGTTTTGTTTTGTTTTTTCCTGAGCAGGATCTAACTCTCTCAGGCAATGAATACAGAAGATACCCCATGGAAAAGTAGCATATGACATCTACTTTTAGTAATGTGTTTTGTTTGTTTGTTGCTTTGTTTTTTTTGGTCCACTTTTGATTTGCTCTCTAAGGCTTCTTGCTACCAGTCTTAACATCTTTTGCAGTTACAGAGGGGAAGAATAGTTTTGAAAGCAGGAGGAATGGACTTCAACTAACCATGAATTTGCAATTCACTGACCTGAAACAATCTTGAGAAGACATGAAATGTATAGACAGCACAAGAACCATCTGTATCTGACAGCATTTGATTGACGTGGCAACGCCAGGCTTCCTCTTCATCATCATATGCCACTGGTTGGAAAGCTGCCAATATGGCAGAAAGAAATGGTGAAGGAGGTGGGGAAGTTTGCACTTCTGGGAAACCGTCCTGTTCTTCTTCATCTTGGCTATAAATAACAAACAGAAGTTAACCCCCTCAGTAAATTTTCAGGAAAAAATAAGACTTCAATATTGTGTTTTGTATAATAAATAATCAATCAACTAAGGTAACTATGAACCAAGAAAAGAGTAAAGTAAAAAAAAAAGAATAAAACCTTTTCTACTGCATTATAGAAATATAAAAAGTCATTTATAACTTCAAGTACCTCCAACATTTATTAAAACATGCTATTTCTATGCACAGACAAAGGGTTATCTGCAGGTTACAGATAGCTATACACAGCACTACATATGTATGCATACCACTCAGAAATTGACATTTTTTGTGCCCTCAATAACAGAATTAATATTCATTGCTTTAAATTTTTATTCATCTAAACATAAAGTCCACCACTATCTATAACAAATTCTAGCTTTCCTTAAGATAAATGATCATTTGCCGGTTCAATAATATTTTAGAACTGTCTTAAGTAATACTCTTGAGTGAATGGAGATAGATTGGAACACTTTCATTTTTATGGGCAATCAATTTAACAGGCCTTTGTTTTAAGAGCATTCTGCAATCATACTTTCCATTAGGCACTAAACCTCCAAGAAAATCAAACTATGAATTAATCAATATTACTAATTACAACTATTAATTTAATTGTTAAAATGTTCTGTATTATAAGGAATGATACGTTTCTTTTACTCAAGTATTCTCATCTTTTTCCTGCATGGCTGTTTCCCTACACCATAAATAACTTCTCTCACCACAGAGAAAAATTTCTCTCATCAGAAAAAGAAAATTACTGCGTTTATTTGCTTAATAGGCAAAAACAATCATTAGATCAGATGGGCAAGCACTGTTTTAGATGCCCGTACTGTGGGATTAATTAAAGAAACTGTGCCATAAGAAAAATTACCTTGATTCATGCATTGATAACACACAATTTCTATTAGTTAGAACTAATGTTAGTCTGACCTAGACAAACCAGAGAAGTCAGCTTCTTCTTCTTCACATCTCTCATCCAGCTCTTTCAAAGCAAGAGTGACATCCTCTTCACAGATAGATTCAGAATAGCTCTCTGGAGCTGCAGGCTCTGCCAGTTCTGGAGTCTCTTCCAACTCAAGAGGTTCATGACAGACCAGACAGTCCTGTTGTTCTTGTAGTAGATATGACCCAGTGTCTTCACTAGCAGTGCTAACCTGTTCATCCCTTACTGCTGAACTGCCTTCCTGTGAATCAAACAGAATTTTATTACTTTTATCATCAGGGCTTACACTTTCTTAACAGCTTTTATTACAGTAAAGTAACAGACTGATAAAAACAAATGTATTTATGTATTTCCATTTATACTTTAAACATTCATCTCTTTGGATTGTTCAGTTTTACTTGTCCAAAACCAAGCAGTCTGTTTTTAACGTTTGTAACATGATTAAGTTGACTATTCTAGAATATGACTTATTAATAGCAAATACAATGTCTCAGACACATTCCATTAATTCTGCTAGGACAACGCTCCCAGAAGAGTATGTGCAAATAGCCTCAAACATATTTAGATCACAACAAATACATTCAAGACCTTCATGTTTTACTTGTCCAAGTAAGGACCAAAATCACTACCTCAGTGTTTGCCTCTGAGGTCTGTTACCACTACAGAAAGTTTCTTTCCTTTCTACAATCCTTTTGAACAAGTACTTAAACTGTAACTGAATAACAGGTAACAGAAGAACAATGGAAAGGGACATTCCACTACTTCTGTTATTTTGCTATTATTATTTAAATGGGAAGCTTTAAGGGTTTAACTCTGAATCTCTGAACGAAGACTTTTGATCACTGGCAATAACAAGGAGATGATCTTTAAACTCAGGAAGGCAGTATTAGACTGACCCTTTCTCCCTTCTCTTTCCCTCCATTAGCATCATTATATTCATTAAAATTACTTTATTCAACAGATGAACTTAGATTTAGTTAATTTACGATGAATTCATCTGAAACCTTTTACTGGATTTTTCTGTGGAATAAAAATGACACCTTCCTGTAACTGCTGTTTCCTAAAGGCACAAATTATCGCCCGTTTTCATTCTTAACGTGTTGTTCTACCTCTGCTTACATAGTGATGACTAGTGAACAAACTTTTGGGCAGCCTCTAAGCATACACATCATTTCATGGCTCTCGTCAGTCTAAACATAGCCTTTGACAAATAACTACACGTATACTAGAGGAACAGACAAATCAGCTTTAAACAGAGCTACATAATTTTATTTCATGGTGGTCCTAATATTATCTCACTTTGACTGTTACATTTCTACATGTGATACTGCTGTCTTTTGACACAGCTAGTGACCCTACTGCTAATGCCTCTTCTGTACAACCTGAATCTGGAATTTTACTGCACAAACCAGCTATTTTGTTGCACCAAGCAGCACACGGGCACACCAGGCATTTTTACAACAGCACAGCAAAATAACTTGGATCGAAGCAGTGGTTCATTCCTTTATAGATGTTAACATATTACCAACAGTCAGTGAATGATACACTTAAAAGGATCTTAAAAGCATGATTTAATATGATCTATATAGCTGATAACTCCATGGAACCTAATGGAAATTACTTCTAGTAAACCATTCCTTCATAAATCTACACTACAGGTGAATAAAATAGAGAATTGTTTTAGTAAGAAACTTTCATATACTTAAGCTTGTAAAGCTTATTGTTCAAAATTGAGATATTCTTGTAAGCTGAATCAAATTGCTAACTGGAATGTAAAACACTTTGTCTTCTTTGTAGAAACATGCTGTTACTGGGAATTATCCAAACACATTAGAATAAAGTATTTACTTAACTCTTTAGCAACCCTATAAAGAGAAACAAGGAATTCAACTGCATCTAACCAGCACACACACACACATGCTTGTTTTTAAATAATAGCTTCATTTATTCTACTTTAGGCAAATTTTGATAAATATATATCTGCATAAAAATATTTTCTGTAACAGACACTTGATGTGCAATGAAATGCCTGTATTGAAATAGCTATACGTCAAGCGTATGAGCACAGGAAAAAAGAACGGCACCACACTGTGAGTTGCACAGTTCATGAATTCAGAACAAAATTTGTTTTTCCTGGCTTTAAGATTTTTTCAAAGCGAATTGATAGTACGTATATTTTCCAGCTCATTCTGTCAAAAGACAGAATTTTAGCAATAAGCTAAACAGCTAATTCTTGTGGAAAGCTAAATTTGAGTGTTTGACTGAATCCCATATTCTAAAAAGCACAAAATAAACGTGGAACACATCATAATTAGAAATCACATTCATATGCATTTGCAGCCAATATTTTTCCCTTATGCATCGCACCAATCTTGCCATCAGTCTGTACAGCTGAGCCCCTTCCCAGAAGGGAGCTCCATACATGTACAGCTAGATAATGCCAAACTCTCATTACTGCCTGAACTTCATCAAACTCTATCAACCATATAAGGTCCCAAGAACAAACTCAAAATACTGTGAGTAATTTTTTTCTCATGGAATCTAGCACCTTAAATGCAAGACTTAAAATTTAAAAAGCCATCTAAAAATGACATTATTTTTTCCTTGAAATTTCAAAGAAACAGCTGACTTAAAAGTTCACTGCGAGGCACTACGAATAAAGAGCAATGACAAAAAAAAATCCCAGATCCACACATGCTGTATATGAAACACAAGGCTTCTGCTTTCAGTTTTAACATTGTTTTTTTTTTCAGTCATTCAGTCATAGATAGAGGACTATATTAACTGACTACACACTCTGAGGTAAATATATAGAGCTACTGTTACACAGTAAAGTGCAATAGAGTCTTACATTACAGACCTAGATCTTGATTGATATTCACAGACTTCTGTACCACTGAGGGCATATGTCTATTTCTGTGAATTTATTTATGAAATACACTGACCTTTAACTATACCATCAGTGGAGCCTTTTCATTGCACAGATGAAGAAAAAAATCTCACTTATCAGCTGTTGCTTCTGATATAGCACTTTTTGCTTGATGATGCTTAGTCATGAAACAATTTTATGGCCCAATTTAAAGGTATGAATTATTTTTAATGCTTTCAATATTTCTAATAAAATATTGCAACTTTTTTTTTTTTTCCCATGAGCGCTTTTACTTGGATTATCAAACGTTTAGTGATCTTATAAAGGGAGCTGCAGAAGAACAATGAAACCAAATTTAAAGGCAGCCTTAGTAAGAAATAAGAAAACAAAAATGAGTTACAGCTAAGAATGTACCACATGGGCAAACGACAAAGAAAAGTTCTATTGTGGTGAATTTGATTCTATTAAAAATAACACAAAATAACAGCAACAAAAACTTATATCTTGCTTCTCCCTTTACTAAAGGAATGATTTCAAATCTTAAAATAACACATCAATGTATATTGGAAAAATACTAATCTAGATTACGGGTTCTTCATCACTCAAAACTCCACTGGAACAAAAACGTAGTCGTAGATAAACAGATGTAACAGTAATAGAACAGCCTGATGGGCAACCTAAGCACAGGTGCTCTAAAAAAAAAATTGAGTATTTATAACAATTTATCAACTGCAATATAACCATATTCCAATGGCAAAACATGAAAAATGTGGGGAAAAGCTGCTTTATGGGAGTCACAGTATTACATTTCTAGAAGGTGAAGATTTTACCACAGGATAGCAATCACTCACACTTCCCCTCTGAAGTATGTTTTTTGTTCTTTCAATTATTTTCTTTAAATTAGCTAAGTGGTTCGCTTGCTAAAACAGTGTTTTTCTAAGTAACAAACAGTTATACTATAGGATTTGTTCAGAAACCCCAGTTAGTTGAACTAGGAATGCTTAAACCAAGTTGGCTGAAGACATTCTTAAATGTACACTAACGGTTATTCAAATATATATAGGGATAGGTTAGTTTTCTGAAAAACTCACTGAAACTGAATGTTCTGTTAAAGTAGGGATTAGCAATGCTTTACCAAACAAAAATAAGATTGCCAGTCCCATCAGTATTTTTTAAACGAAGTGATAAAAAGTCCACCTAAAACTAGCCACTTCAAATTTATGGAGGAAAAAAAAAGCCAACATACTGAGTTTTTACCTACAACTGCTAAATATCATAGGAAATGTAGCAGATTATAGTTATTTCAATTGAGTTTTGCTATATTAAAATATTCAAAAGATTTTAAAAAACAAAAAACTGAAGTACTCACAGATTTGCAGGCGGCCATTAGCTTGAAAACTGTCTCACTCCACACAGGCCTTTTCCAAAAAAGTATACCACTAGCATCTGTGGTCCTTTTTAAAGGATTATTTAATTGAACCAACTGCTAACACAGCTGGCCTGAGGTTTTTATTCCCACATAGCACCAATCACATTAACCCAAAGAAAGCAAACAAAGGAAATAAAAAGTATTTGAAAGAAAATTTTGCTCAAGGAGGATTTCAACCATATCAAGGAAAAGCATCATGAATATTAGCCTATTATCATTTGGCACCATGAAATGTTCATTATCAGCCCTTCAGGAATATTTTTAACCTGTGGTAAGCTCCCTGAGTCCATCACATATAGTTTTCATTCCGAGGGAACATTTTGTAAGAACATTCCAACAGGTTAGAAATATTAAAAGCAAATCAAACAATCAATGTAACAGATGAAAATTCAGTCGAAAAGAAAGCAAAAGTTGCTACTAAACACTAGAAGGAGCCCAAATCAGCCATGCACCAGCCCACATTTCTCCCCACCTCAGGCAGCTGGTTGCTAGAGTTATCTAGAGAAGCCTCCAAACTTGGGGTCTCAGTTCTGATTTGAAGCACCTCTTCTGTTCCCACACTGCTAGTGGAGTCTTGAGACTGAAGTGATAAACCAGCATGATCTGATATTGTTTCATCTATGGCAGAATCACTGTTTAACTAAGAAAAGAAAGAAACAAATTCTTCAATTCATCAAACATAAATAACAGAAAAAAGAAACATTAGTTTTAAAATCGGCTGTTTCAGTATGGTTAGCTATTTGAATTTATTCACAAGCTTAACTCGATACTAAAAACACTGCAAGCATCACATACATTTCTGCAACATTTAACTTCAAAGACAAATTTGAAGTTATCCCTGAGATCCTGAAAATAACTTCCTTTCTTCTGAAAGGTTTTTGGCATGGGTAAATTTCTAGACAAAGCACTGATCAGCAGAGCTCTTTGTTATGGGAAACAATGCAGACTTTACCTCAAGCCTGAAAAGGGGCATACTATCTTTACTGCTCCCTTTTCTCCCACTTTTCTTCCTAATTCATTTATGTTATGCAGAGAGACTTCTGAATAGCTTATGTTCTTGATTTTCCTCATTTATACGTAACACACACTTCAAAATGCATAATTAGATTAGCAATTTCAATAGTTGAACACAATTGAGGCTCCCATGGAATCACTTACTGCTCTTGTCTTTATTTATTATTTTTAGTGTTTTTTTGAAGCTAAGAATCCGCAAAGACACATACTTCATATGTAACATGCAATTTTACACTTATATTCGAACAATTGTTTTAAGTGTAAAGGCACTGAAAAGATCATTAATTTACTATAACTATAAATCTGTTATTTACTAAAACTATAAATCTGTTATGTACCACTAGCAGATTAACTCTTTTCCTTCAGTGATGTTAAAGTGAAAAAGTATCATAGACATATTAGTTTTATTCAAGGCCTTTGTTCCTCTGGATGAGAAGTGTGAGCCATACTTAGTCACTAAAAATGCAGGTAAAAACTTAGGTTCTCAGATTCCTTTCACAGTAAAGTAACTTACCATCTGTGATCGAGACAGTATCTGACTTGCAGTCAGCGCTGCTTCTTCTTCTGAAGACTCATCAGTATCTTCCTGGTTGGTCAAGTTCAAGCTGGGTGTGCTACCAGAGTACTGACATTCTTGAAGAGACGGTGTGTCTC
Organism: Aythya marila; assembly: GCF_965140915.1. NCBI lineage: Eukaryota > Metazoa > Chordata > Aves > Anseriformes > Anatidae > Aythya > Aythya marila. The sequence continues at coordinate 49,837,401 of NC_139045.1, read as the reverse complement.
CTTTGTCAATACTGTCAAGAGAGCGCCTACGAACACCCCAGTTGAAGTTGTCCATGCTTTCACCCTGTAATAAAAAAAGTTTGCAGACATATATTATCTTGAAACTCATACATATAAAATTAATATACAAATGCAACGCAGACAACACAAGTACGAAATGCATTATGAACAGAGTTTCAATCAGCCCTTTAATTTTATTAAAAGTTTAAATGCCTTGCTAAATGATGTTTGTAGAGAAATTAAAATATATGCTAAATGAAGTAGAATTCTTTTGATTATCATCTTGGGGAGTAGCTTAACCTATAACCTATATCAGTACCATTTTATGTCTCTGACTAGAAAGTACAAACACACCACAGACAACAACACATGAACAAGCCAGGGCACCAGGCTGCAACTTACCTGCAGCTCCTGGTTAGCAAAAAGGAAAACACATATAATTAGAAAGAACGAGGACAAACACTTAAAGATACTCTAGAACCAGGGAAAAATGTTTTATTACATAGGATTTGCAAACAGTAAAAGACTGATTCAAGCTCTGAAAAAAGCTTTAGTCAAAAAAGCTAGTATTTAAAATAATTTTTCTTTCTAATGGGAGACTGATTAAAAATAAACTGATGACAGAACACCAAAACCAACATGCTTATGATACATTTTTCTAGTGTAACATGTAAAGCCACAAACATTAGATGAGATTCTTTTAACTAACACACATGAATCTAAAGTGACCACATTCAACTGACAAAGCATCATCAACATTAATTATTTTCAAGCTGCAGAAAAACTATCTTCATTAATTGTTCTATCAGTTACTTTGCATCAATTTTATGGAAAGCACCCTAAACATCAACAGCTGGATCCTTTCTAGTTTTCACATTTTAAGGCTGGCATACTTAGGTTGCAAACATCCAACATACTAAGTGACATCCAGATCTTAAAACACACTACTTTTTAAATCCACAAGTACAACAGTCGTATTTGATTTTCTCAAGCATTTTGTCAACCTTCAACAACACAACCAGTTAGATGGAAAACCTGATCGTTTCACTTTGCCAGTCTACAGCCAGTTATTAAAACATCACATCTAGTTCCAAGTGTACAAGTATGGGTTCCGAAACTGCTCTAACAGAACGTCTCTTGTGGCGAACTGAGATAGTATCACTATATTTTAAATATGCAGAGTCAACTAAACATTTTGTAGTCTCTTTCCCTCTTAGTGATTTGTTTTGCTCCACAAAAGGTAAAAACTTATGCCAAAGCAAAACAATCCCAACAACAATAAGGTAGCACTTCTGTAGGCAGAAGCACTTAAGTTTAATTAAGCAACAAGGAATGTTCTGCATTTCTGGTGAAAAACTAGGCATCTCTTGTATCAAGTGCACAATTTATATGTAAACTAATATGTAAACCTTAAGTGTGTATGTTCTCTGCCTTTTTTTTCCCCTTCAAGTAAAGCACTGAATGCTGCATACAGGCACATAATGAGAAAGTTGAAGAGTAACTTTGTTTGGCAAAGTTTTGAACTTTTGGCATCCTACCTGCAAAGCCTCACCTAGATGTTAATATAATATTTTATTATTGAGCCTTGGCTCTTAACTATTTGAGCAGCATTCAATATAGGAAATTGCATCTGTATAGGTTGTGGTCACGTATGCAATATGGTAAGGAGCCTATACTTCTAGAACACGCAAATAACTGGCTTGAAGTGAAGCAAGCAGGAAGAGAGTGAGAAAAAACTGAATTATTATGGGGAACAAAGCAAGATCTTGTATAAAGGGATGGATAAACCAAGAGGAGAACAATTTTAGGTTTATATAAGCTGATATCTGCCTAGGTAGTCTGTTGACCCATGACCTGCAAGGGTCACCATTACTAATTCACTGCTTTGTATAGACTGTAATAAAAACATTCAAAGAAACTGCAAAGCATTCAATTTCTTCTCCCACTTCTCCTCAGTCCTTTCAACCACACTTTTAAACTTAATCCAATTCTGGTCTGAAGCCTCTTATTTATCCCAAATAAGTAACAATTTGTAATGTAATTGTTACTATTTCCTAAAATTCAATTTTAACTCTCCTTCACTTTTTGTGATAGGGGGAAAAGTGTAGGAAACATAACAACTGCAACAAGCCAGATATAATGTTGAAGTCAGAATGCAAGCAATTAGTATGACTGAATCAATCATATATAATTAGTATAGTGTACAGTTTACAACTTTGAAAGCTGTTCATCTTTTCAAAATGCAGAAATGCCTCAAGAACAAAGATTATATTTTCTTAGCATACTGCTTCACAGATTTCTGCTGCATACTACTGTTACTCCAGAAGTTTTCTACTGCTTTATAAACAGGTGTTCATCTTGTCATTGGCTTATACCATCACATCACTTCACTTTCAGATTAAGTCACTTAACATCACCTCTGACAAAGAACCTCCTCCCCCTGAACAATTTTCAACAACTGAACACTGCAAAGTTTAAGATACAAGTTTCTTTATCATGCAAGTTCAATTTAATCATGTTATAAATTCTTCCCAATTGGATTAGTCAGAAGAGCTGCCATTTCCTTAGAATTGCACCAACACAGCCTAATTTTAAGAACACTCTCAAAAGGAAATATACAGAAGAATTCCCAAGGTCTCACCTCTGCATCTTCCAATTCAACATCTAAAAAGTCAAAGTCTTTAAAAACTCCAAATTGTTGTTCACTGGTGTTGTCCTCTACAGCCACTTCCTCCTCTTGAATAACTTCTTCTGTTGTTGAAATAAGACTGGTCTGTTGATCTCCAACTTCCAAGTCTTCATTAGAGGAAAACACAACCTGAAGATATGGGTAAAAGTACAAATAAAACCTTCCAACTTCTGAATTCTCGTTTTTCAAATTTAAAAAGCAAAACAAAACACTACCACCACTTACTGAAGGATTCTTGGGAAGACCAGATTCTGGACCACACAGAGAAAGCACATTCATCAGCTTCTCCCTGGTTCTTCTCTGGAAAAATGTAACAATAAATAAATAACAAAAAATAATAGTAAAAAATCAAAAAGCAAGGCATCTACCAGAAGTCCAAATAAAAATGTAAAATCTCTGCATTTTTAACTAGTCATCTCACATGCTATCATCCTCTAAAAATAATTTTACCATTTATCCTCTTCATCTGTATTAGCTTTCAGCTTATGATATATTAATTTACTGTTCTGCTAAGACATCATGTAGATTTCAAATTACGTTTCAACAAATACCTTTATCACACAACATTCGTAAACAATGCCTATTTTATAAGTATAACGTGCTTGAGACACAATGTACCTGAGATAGCTGTGGTCTCTTCCAGCTGACAGGAACTAATGCATTTGAATTGGAGCCTGATGAAGTTGAAGAGGTGCTCCGGGTGACAGCAATGACTTTTGGTTTCCCATTTCTACCAGCTGCGCTGTGTTGATCACCGTATTTATTGCCAATAATTGGTGTCTAACAAAGACAACACATGCTTTAGTAAAATTCAAATCTGTATTAATAAAGATTACGCATTTGATTTTAGAAATTAGTATTACACTACAGAGGGCTTTTTTCTTTGTGCCTTCCTTTGCTTTGTTTTTAGAATTCTATGAAGTCCATGCCTAATTCACTGAGGACATCACTGATAACATCAGTATATTGGGACACACGAAGTTGAATACTTCTACCCTAAGCAGCAGACTGCCATTCTGTCCATTTGTATTTTTTGAAATATACTAGTTTATGCTAACAATCCAGTTATATTTTTAAATGCACTTTTAAAATAACTACATTCTAAGTTTAATAGATGATAAATTTCTCTGTGGGTGCACTCATAAACATCAAACTATTGTTTCTACAGTCCAGCAACTTCACTAGAACAAACACAACTTCTAAAAACCAGGGATCAAATCAGCTTTTCTGACAGGAAGTACTCCTCCAATGAACTGTGTGGGAATTCACCTGGTGTCTTGCTTATTTACATGCAATGAAATTTCCAATAAGCAATTTAAGGAGAGGACTCTACTGATTTAAGTAACGGCCCAAGACATGTACAACTCCAGCCATTATTTAGGACCAGTTTCAACTATTCAACTTATTTTTGAATCCTTCTAAAGCCTACAGTTTTCAAATCCCTATATTATACTAGTCATATGCTCCCCTCTTCATACATACAAAGAATATCACCTGTATTATATTATATTTAGCTCTAATGCATCCTTTCAGTATAACTTTAATTATGCCTCACAAGTGCATAACATCTTCAACATCTTCTGTTCTTAACAATTATATTTAAGACATATCAATGCAGAAGGCTAACATAAAACATACCCAAGTTTGAAATAGAAAGTCATTATTGCATTGTAGTTTAAACAGAGTAATTACCTCTGATATATCAAAATGAAAATCTAAGGTCTTGCCAGGTAGCTCCTTGGAAACATTATTAAAAATTTTCGTGAAAGAGATTTCAGGAGAACCTATGTCACCTCCGTAAGACTTTGGAATATCGTTAGGTACAACAAGGCTTGCTGATCGAGACACCACCAGTTTCAAAATATTAAGAGCTTCCTTCCAATATGGACTCTAAAAAGAACATATGTAAATCACCAAACAATCACTTCAAATAATACATCAGTTTGTAACGTACAGTAGGATTCTGCATTGATTTATTTCAACATTCCCAGAGCCAAAAGCTCTAATCTATATGTGACTGCAAGACACGAACACAGGCAGAAGATTTGAAACTGGAAGCACCAGCAAGGCAGCAGTGAGGCACTGGCTCATCCATCCCATGGCCAGAGGTCAGAAAGAGCAAGGCCTGCTTGGTAGCTCTGGCTCACAGTGCCAGCCACACCAGACTGTTCCATGTCCCTTGCTCCCAGTATTTACATTACAGGTTGCTTGTTTATTTATTTTAACCATTATCTGGAGCACCTGCCCTTGGTGCCACAGCATTAAAAATCAATAGTATTTCAAAGGAAAATAACTTTCACCTACTGGCATCTCTAATTATTTTACACTTAAGGGCAGAGTAAACTGAATTTGAAACAGACAAACATGTTTCATGTTTTGTATCTTCTCAAGCATTTGAAAGATCTTAAAAAAAAAAAAAAAAAAAAGAAAAAAAAAAGTTTATGAAGTATTCATATTGTATCTAACTGATGGAGTGCTTAAAAAAACAAGCAAAAGTATGAGAAAATATGAGGCAGAGTCTGAGCTAAGTGCACCGTCCTTAGGAAGATGATTAAGGTAATGTAAATAATTCAGCAGTTTTAGTTGCAGACATTGTAGAGTGGATAACAAGACTTACATCAAAAGCAGCACCTGGGGAAGGTTAGATTTATGCTTCTGAAAATGTTAGGATTTCACCTGAAACTTTAATCTTCCAGTGTTTTTGGAATGAGCACAATTTATTTTTTTTTAAAGTATGATGATAAGTTTGTTATTATTTTTTAATGCAGTAAAGAAAAAAAACCACCACTTTCAAGGCTCTAAGTAGTACCTGCTTCTTTCTAGGTAATGATGGCCTTCAACTTCTTTAATTTCTGTACATCATAAGCATAAAAGAACTATCATCTCAAACCTGAACCATCCTGTAGCAACTTACATTTATTAAGATAAATTGTGATTGCAGAAGACTAGAAAATCTAGAAAATTGTGGTTTAATAGCACCACGATTAAACAAGAAACCTTATTTTATGAACTTTGCTTTTGTTACCCAAATTAATGTTTCGTCCTATGAAAAATGCATGTCCTTCTCTGGAACATTCTTTCACGAGTTCCAGTATGTTGATGGCTAACATCTTCTAATTATGACTTCATTCCATGGTGGTGTGGGCTTGCACAGAAAGCTCAGATAAAGGTTAGAGGCGAAACGAGCAGATGTCAGGCTATTTATGAATGTTAGCTGTTATGCTAATCATTCCATTTTGCCTAATGCACTCTGACAGGAGCACAATATCTAAAGTACATATCCATCAATAGCAAAACGGCCAGGGAGCACTACCTTTCCTGGTTAATTATGATTAAACCATTTGACTGAACTACATTTGGCAATAATGGAATTTGGGGAAGAAAGAAAAGGAGAAAAATAACGAGAATGTTGTGCACTGAAATGGTTTTGTGCTCCAGGCATTTGTATAAAACCTTTCAGCAAGATGCTAGATTTTCTTCCACAAAATAGATTTTCAGTAAATTGTGTTCAAATTACAAAGGATCAAATTACCTAAGGCAAAACACTGGTTCATCTTTTGGGTACTTTCTTTAATAATAACAAAAAAAAAAAAGCACTTGAATTCCTTACGGTGCACCTCAGTGTTCCTCACTTGAACAGATATATTAGTGAAAATGATTTAAACATATATTTACCTATACAAACTTAGTTTGAAAAAGTATGCACTTAAAATACATTTGGACAGTATTTAACAGCAAACATTTCCATATTTAGAGTTATGTAGACATAGTAGATGATCCTTTGATTATTAAAATGAATGTAGAACTACCTACATCTGTAAATAAACACACTAAGGTAACTTGTTCCACAAGATATATATCAAGTTGGACAAATGCATAAGCACATAACGAATTAAGGGAAAAAATACCATGGAACTTTAAACCACTATTTTCACATCTAAAATATATTAATTCTCAAATAAAAATCAAGTGTAATTTCACTTTTATAATAACCAGAAAAGCTTTTTTTAAAATAGTTTTTCAGAGTACCTACCTGAACATATTTACCAATCACTTTTATGATTTCCAAATTAAACTGCTTCACTGGTGCTGTGGACAGGTCAATATGACTCAGAAGACTATAAATGATCTGCAGTAAGGATTGTTGCATACTGGATAACCCTTTCTCTAACAACTTTAAAAAAAAAAAAAATACAGACTCTAATTAGTGTCTTTAATAGTAACATGAAGTGAAAATAAACATTAAAATATTCCACAGATGTTTATTCTTCCTCTCAAGAAGCTTTAGCATACCACTTCATATTTTTCAAAATGTTGTTTTAGCTTAAAAAGAAAATGTAATGCAATAGAACGTTATCTGTTATAATTTATTCTCCCCCTTGAAGTTCAGCGTATCTGTTGGCACAGATCTAAAATACATAATAATAATATAATAATTATCTAATAATAACAGAATAATATTCCTCACTAAATAAAGGGTTCAAATAAAGTCAAAATCACAAAGGCGCATGGAAAACAATGACTCCATGACCTATGAATGAAACAGTCTTAGAAATGAAATAAGTTTATATAAATTATAATGTTCAAATATTTTTTCCATTATCAGTTTGAAGTAATCTTCAAGGACGAACTCTACAGGTTTTTCACACAATGTACTTTTTTCAAAGTAACAACAGTTTTTCTGTATGAGTGGCTGACAGAATCATACACTGAATTTTATATTTAAATTATTTTTGATTATATACTATTCATTACTTTCAACTGAACTTTGAAAGTAGTTGTTAAGTATTGATAAGGGCATCTTTAAATATGTACTTGGCTACAAAACATGTTTTAAAATTTGCACAGAGCATTATTTTGCTAAAGCCAAGTCAGTGTACATAGACTATTCACGCAGCATAGAAAATAAGTATCTATTTCACAACACTACTATTGTAAAAGGAGATTTTTCATTGGAGGTATTATTATTTCAAGGTATACTCAAGTTGTTGCACTCCAAAATGGCAGCAGTCATTCCTTTTCCATATCCTAGAGCATTTTATTTTTATTCTCCCATTGTAGAAGGTGTGTTTTTTCTCTCAATATTCAGAATTGTAAGAAACAAGGAATTGGCAATGACTAAATGTAACATTTATTGTCAACATGAAAATGTAACATTGATTGTCAACATGAGATACACCTGCATTAAAAATTTACCTCTGCAAGATAAGTTACGAGGTTAAATGTGGCATCTGAGAAGGAGTCATGCAAATATCTACACACTACATTAATCCAGTTAGAGCAGTCTCTGGAATAACTGTGTGTACTGTATAAACTCATCATATGAGCCAGATTGGCAAGAGTTGGTGATTTCTCCTCCGCACAAACCTGGAAAGCCAAAAGTATAGATAATTATATTACAGATGACAAATTTTTAACTTAAGTACCCACAAGTCATCACGCACTTTTCCCAGATTTCACTCTATTCCCCAGTAACTGGAAATGAAGTAGTCATATGAGCAACATCTACAGTTTCTGCTGAATTTTGGAGCCCGGTAATTCGTCAAAGAAGTAGTAGAGAGAATTTGCTGTGATACTTACACTGCTTTCTCAAATACATAAATAAATAAGTGTGCCAGGTAGCAAGACTGTTTAAATACTGAAAATGGCTCCACACTCCTGACATGACATGTTGGGACAGCAGTAAGTTTTAGACTTGCAACAGGCCATGTATGACTCTGAGGTGGCCTGCACACTACTAAGTGATATATGTATCACAATTTGGGAAGCCAGAGGTCTGTGTTTGCATTTCCTATGACAGACAGCACTTTCTTATTCCCCTTTCCACATTTTTCCTTAAAATTCAGGCTGTCAGACCAGCACTCCCCCAGCCTGGCTGGACATTGCTGGTGTGCATTTTGAACTGCTGTAACAGACACTGCAGTTCATTAAGCAAAGAAAATATTCCGAGGTTAGCTACGGTGTACAAGGGATAGAAAGAGAACCTTTTCTTCCTACCTGCAAGTCTGAAAGGTAAGGATTTTTTCCTTATCACAAATAAATTAGGAAGTATGCTTAAGAATTAATTTAGTTTACATTTAGCGTTACAAGCTGCAAAACCAGACGGGTAAGAAAAAGTAACTGATATCATTGATAACAGGTCAATACATTCCTTACCTGCAAAGGTGACAGAAAAAAATCTATGTTTTCTCAGTGGCAAAGAGAAACTCATGTGCTAATATGAAACCCGACTATATAAATGAGGACTGGGTCACAGTTTCAAAATAAGATATTTTAGTTATCTCTGTATGTCTAATATAATCATGTATAAATTCTACATAAGGAAGTCGAAAAATACGGAACTAGTGCTGGTAATATAAGTGAACTCCTGGATACTCTGCAAGAATCATTTTACATACCTTTGCTATCCTGTCAGCTGTTTCTTTACAGAATTGAGTTGGGTTATCAAAATGTTGGATCAGATGAGGAAGTAGGCACAAGATGTTTAGGGGAAATCCTAAACACATACATAAACACAGTTATACGAGCCCTAATGACTTTAATATGACTTAATTTAATGTAAAGTATATGTATTATGGCTTTCTGATACTTAAGTACCCTTAGAGTACAATACATGTACATTCAAACAAATATATAAATAAATATACACACGTATCTAAGTGAGTATATATGTATAATATAAATGTTTGTGTGTCTATAAGTGTGTATACACATATGCATAGTATGAAACCAAAGTCATCAATGGACCTCTTAAGCAAAACTATCAAGAAATGTGACATCTTAAAGCAGTACAGTAACGTTGTTTCTAAAACATACAAATGTTTGACATAGTACTAATCGAGCTGTTTAGCACAAGATCATGAAATTAATAAAGATACTCTTTAAATGTCCTTGTCAGCAAGTCTGAAGTAAGTTAATGATCAATACTTAAAGTTTTTGTGCAGTATTTCTTGGCAGATAACCATAGTCTGTAATGTATTCCCCCTACCTAACATTGCAACATCGACAACTGCAAAATTAATTTAACTGAAGGGTGCTTTTTAAGGCAAATACATAACCACTACCAATTTTGATTGCACATCATTTGAGGAAAAAATACATTTTCATTACAAATATAATTACTAAAGGTACCTGCTAACTGAGAAGGATCCACCAAAGCATGCCTGGAAATTGTGATGAGTTTACTCAGGAGATGAACTGTCATTTCTTGTGTGGATGCTGAAGTAAAGCCTTTTAGGAAGAGCTGCTGAAGGCCTGGGAAGTTATTCCATTTCAGTTTATTCTGCACCTTTTCTATCTTTTCTCGACTCTCTGATTTATCCAGAGGCAAGTGAATAAGAAGCTTGTTGAGTAGCTTGAGAGCCAAAAGGTATTCATACTCATAATCTGACTCTAGCAACGAAGTTGCAATCCAAAATATGGTGGCCATCAGATTGACAGGATCAGTAGTGGGCTGCACATCATACATTCCTCCCTCTCTCAGGGAGGAAAGGCTTCTAGTCCTGGCCAAACTTCCACCATGATTTATCCTTCCATCCATTATATCCAGTGTGTTGCTCCGTCGACGGTCACCTCTCCGCTCACTGATTAAATTCAGTCTCAAAGAATTACTCCTTGCATTGCTGTAGTATCCCAAACAACTGCCACTATTAATGGGACTTGTGCTCAGATTTATCTGTCCAGTGCTTTTCCTATTAGCTGCGTACTTGTTTCCCATTACAGAATCATGGTACGAGGTTCTAAAATAAAACATTGCAGTTTAGAAAAAGAAAAGAAAAAGATTTGACAACAACCACATGCATAGACAACTTAGTGAATACTCTAATTCATCACTGGAAAAGTATTACAATACATGAAAATACCCTAAAGAGAAAACTTCTCTGTATGCTATAATATTTTTACAGCACAAGAACAAAACTAGAGCGTCCCATTATGTGTGCTACAAAATACATTGATTACAATCACAAAATAGTAAAATAATTACAAAGCAATTCAGTAAAGTCAGGAATATTAACCTAAAGCATGTAAAAGATGATCTTTTAATCAAGGTCAGTAAGGCCTGATTAAAAAGAAAAAAAAAAACAAAGTCCTAAAACTACTCACAGTGCTCTTATTTTTGACAAATTTCAGAACTAATGACAACATTTCAAAATAAAAGCCATAAGGTGTTTTTTGAACCAAGAGGGTGATTTGAACAGACAGCAGAGATCTTTTCAGAATATCTAGATTCTTATGAGTTTTGCTTGTGGCAGAAAGCTAAAAATACCAAAAATGACCAAGTAACTGCTATCAAGAAACAACTATTCTGCAAATATAGTAAGAAATAATTTCATTACATATGTAATACAGATCTTAAATAATTCAAATATATAGAAATGTATAATGTAGCTTGACTAGTAAAAGAACTTACTGAGAAAGGGCAGAAAGCAGATCGTAATGCTTCATGGTTTCAGCCAACGTATCAATTGCAGACTCTAAAGTCAGAAGCAGTTCTATGACAAAACCCTGCGGAAAGCCACAGGTCATTATAAATTATGCAGTATATACAAGGAAAATCACATAACATCTAACAAATAGTGATATAAAAATATAAAATCAGCATCAGTAACTAAATTATTATTCTCATGCTTCATTTAGAATGTAACCTTGAAGACAGAGCTCAAACTGGCCATAGCTTCAAGACAGAGGAAAACAAGTAAAATGAGAAGACCTTTCATTTATTCCTAAATACAAAATAAATAAATAAATAAAATAAAATAAAATCCACTCTGACTTGCATTATTTTTAAGGATGGCCTTATCCTTGGTTGAAAGGTTAGATCTAATTCTTTAGATCTAACATGCCACCAGGTGGTTTTAGCACTTACCAGGTTAAGTCCTTAATAAAACAACTAAATTATTTTTTATATGGCTGATCTCAGGAATCCCTAACTATGAAAGATATGGTGTTTTCGGGAAACAGATGTATCAAACTGTTTGAAATTTCTTATGGCTCTAGAAGAAAATGTGCATGGCTAGTCTCATTTCATTAAGTGAGAATTCAGAAAGTGTCATGACTAAAACTTCTCTGATATATAAAGTATCTTTATTTAAAAATAAAAGCAACTGAATCCAAAATGATTTTAAATTTTGCTATCATTAAAATAACAGCATAAGTATGTCATTTAGGCATATTCACCTTTCTAATAAAATAAGAGGAAAAATTCAAATACCTGAGCTTCTTCCCCTGCATCTCCAACAGTTTCTACTAATCTGGAGAGAACATCAGAAAGTGTAGATGCAGTAAGAGGCTGCTTCAGAGCCCTGAAGATCTGAAAGGACCTCCCAGCATAATGTCGAGAGGAACACGAAAGTGCAGTTTGCAAAGCAACTTCACTGAGACGGTGTTCCAATTGAAATCCTACTATGAAAGCAAATAATACTCAAATAGCACAATGTTTCATGGGGAAAAAAAAAAGAAAAAAAAAAAAAAGAACTTGCATTTCTTAGACAGTATAATTGTAAAAGTCATTCCTAACTTTAAAATATGCTCACCTCCTGCTGTTATCTTTAGGAATACTCCTATGAAAAATCTTTCCAGACATGAACTCTATTCTACAATACTTAACACTTGAGAGACTTGCAGAGAGTAGAACATTTATGATTTGAATGTTAAATGTCCACAATAAATTAATAAGATATTTTATCTAATTTCTGGAATATTATATTTAAATCTGATGCAACAGATTCATCTGATGCATGAATTGTAATGTGCAACACACAAGAAAAATCTCTATTATTTAAAAGCAGGTAGCTATAAATGTGATTTTATAAATCATCTGTAAACTTAAAGTCCTTGAAAAAAATCATGTAGTTCAATGACTCAAATATTCTATTATGCATCAAGCGTTTTCAAACATACCTGAGCTAGACTGTTTAAATATAGCTACCACATGCTTTAAAAACACAGTTAACTGTTCAGCACTCTTTATATTAGGGTTCTTGGCCGAAACATCTTCATGATTCCAGAGTGGCCCTCTTTTCCTAAAAATATAAAAACAAAGCAAACATGATAGAACATAAAACATAGCCTTTGTCATTAATGTTATTGAAATGTTATTTTTACCTTACATAACTGCAAAAAAATCTGCTACCTACCATATAAATGACACCATTTAGAACTACTGACACAAACTGGAAAGAAGTTTGACAACTAACTTTTCAATATTATACAATACACATGAAGGCAAGGCAAGGTGAAAAGCAAGATATCAAGTGTAACTGAAGCAACATTGTAAATTTAGGAAGAGATGCTCTTTGTTAGTTAACATTTAGTTAGCTAACAAAGACACAGTTACAGCTACTACCATTATACACTTCATAAATCAACCTTCTTTCTTATCATTTTCTTCCCATCAATACACCACACTATTCAAATCCTAGGGCCATGTAAAGCTTTCTTTGTTGACATGTTTTTCATAAATTCTGATTAAGCAAGCTGGATTTCAGATTGACACAGCCTTGAAAGCCTTCTATAAACTATCACACAAACTGCACAAGTGTTGCTTGTTTTACAGATGTTCCTTGCCACTAATCCCCCCGCCTTGTTTTTTCCAAGTAGCCAGATTTCTTCTATTAGGTAATCCATAACCTCCACACAAATCTTGCAATTTCCTAATCATCTTTCTGTATTCTAGTCTAACACTTCAGGGTTAGTCTTGATATTCTTAGTGGTGATAAAACATTTTTCTTGATAAAAATAAAAACTGAAATCTTACCTTGAGGTAATGAATTCTATGAGAGTTTTCACTTTTTCATCCTGCTCTACTGAAATGTCAACCTCATTGAGGATGGTGGTGTGCAGATGAGACATGGCAGCACTTGTATTTCCTAAACTGATGCTAGAAGAGGTAGAACTTGAACTAAGCCCTGAGTCTGTCATTGGGGAGGGCTGGTAATCTGGTATAAAATCATGAACACCTGCTGAAATAAAAAAAAAAATTATTATGAGCTCTTAAGTTGACAATTCAATATTAAATTAATAAAAAGAAAAAACAGCTCTCTAAAAATCAATAATTTAGCAAATGTAATGAGAATAAATTCATGGATGCAATAATTTCAAATGAAATCAATCAATATGCAAGACTTGGCATGACTGGACCTTTAACAAGGAACAGGCAGATCCCTCTTTAAAAATCACTGCATTCTGTTTGATTTTTTGTATTGGTAATATGGTGAAATGGCAGCTCAGTGAGGCATCTCATCGTAGTAAGTTGAGACAAATGATACAAACTGCTTCCAGATGACGTTTCTGTAAGATTTTCTCTCCATCAGAACAATCGTGTGCCTGTAAAATGCAACTGAAGCAACTCCTATTATGCCTAAATCTATGAGGTGCTGGGAGAAAGCAAACTGGCAAAGGAAAAGAGTCATGAATATTTGACTGTAACAACTGTACATAAACTTGAGACTTGCTGATAGCCACCAAAAAATTTTGATCTATAGAGCTGCATGGTTTGGATTGAGGCATTACCTGGTTCAAAGAAAAATTTTTATCAGCTTGCTTTACCTTGTGCTAGGCATGTATACTTGTAATCACCTCATTTTAATCCCCAGCTGGAAATAATTGATAATGATCTCATTCCAGTTCCTATTAGATATTTTTGTTCTAACAACAACAGCAAAATATCCTGTCACATTTAGACAGTTTTACTCAAAACTGCAAAGATTAGGAATAGAACGGTTGTACAGGAACATTGATAAAGTTCCATTAATAGGTTTACGTAAAATAATTTCTCCGCTACATTCACTTTTTAAGTCCTCATTATCGTGAATATCAAATGCAGAAAAAGATGCACATTTTTTGATTAGTGACAAAATCACCTCTGATTTGAACAGAATAGAAACAAACCGAATGTATAGTAATATGCTGCCACCTACTGAAATAAGATGAAATACTAGGTTTCAGCAAAATGAACTCTCACTTTTTTATAGAAACTACAATAGGCTCACACCTATTACTTTCACAGTTACATATAAAATGCATAACTTCCTGTATCATTGCAATAATGTTAACATTAAGGTGAATATTAAAATGCAGGACCTCAAAAGAATATTCTTTTGAATAAGATTTCTTTTGAACAAGAATATTCTTTTGAAAAGAATAAGAAATTCATAGCCTATTAAACAATGACAACAGACTAAAGTCAGAAATGCAAAGATCCTGTGCACAAGAAATGTAAATTCTTGTGTTCTTTTTTTGTTTGTTTTTTGTGTGTGCTTTTTTTTTTTTTTTTCATTTTCAAGGGCATCATAAAAACTGCTCTATTACAGACCCAAAAACGTAGTTTCCTTTGTTTTTTCTATTACTATACAATTGTTCAGCTGAGCTCCCAGCTCTTATGACTAGGCACAAAGTGCTAACATGAACTGTACTCGTTTTGATTTAATTAAAATCTGAAGAAAGTCATTTTAATCAGTCAGACAGGGTTGAAACAAAATACACTTTACAAGGGCTCCAGAAAAAAATATTAGAAATAACAGAGATCTTAATAATGCCTACAAGAAAATTACATTTCCATGTAATTTTAACAAGCCTAAAGCATACCTGTAAAAGTATAATCTAGATGTGTAGTTTGCTTAACGGTAAGCACCCTGGATTCATTGAACTCTCTGTTTCTGAGCAGGACAGAGGCAACAGACTGGACATTACTACTGGATCCCATCACTATCAGAAGATGCAAAAGCAGTCGTTTACAATGCTCATAGACTTCAGGGTGACAGTGGTCAAAACCTACCAAAAAAGGAAAATGGAAAAGTTTTATTAAAAGCAGAGGGCACATATAATTCAACTATTAAAATATAGCAGTATTCAAACTGGTATGTTATACTTCACCAAACAACAGACACATAATTCACTAAGTGAACACAGGATTCTTGCTAGCTACAGAATTTAGTTCTTTCATCTTCCCTTAGATGTTTTTTCAGTGTTTAAATATATACAAAAAAACAAAACAAAACAATTTAACAAACACAAAGATGTTATCTTGTTTCTTACAAGAGTAAGATTAATCTGTGCTCTGTATTATAACTACTAAAAAGATAAACAGAAAAAAGTTGTATTTCATTTTGTCTTCTACACAGAAAATGTGGGAAATGTGGCTCCATCAGAAAGTGCTTTTGAATGGCTACAAAACCTTCTTTAATTATATTCATATTAATTAAGCTGAAAGATATTTAGGCGAATGCTCTTTCAAAACAAAAAGGAATATTGTTTTTATTTTTTGAAAGTGAACTTTCAAATATTCAGGTCATAACACCTTTATATAAATCTGCATTATTTAATAACACAGTGGTCCTTTCTGAGTTCTGTCCTAAAGTTCTGTTTGTAAATAGTAAGAGACTTAAATACAACTGGAAACAGTAATTCCAGTGTGTAAAAGAACAGCTATGTAAATAGCTACTGTTTCTAAGTAACTAGAGATATTTCTATAACAATTTAGTTACCTATAAAAATTGCATGAAGCAAAAGATGCAAGTATCCTCCCCATTCTACCTTCACACTGTGGTCAACTATCAAGTCAGTCAGAAGGATCACTGCTATATTGCATCTAAAAACAAAAATAAATCTGTTAGAATAACATAACATACAACCTTTATAAAGAGCTGCAAAAAGCTTAAGCTACTTAACAGTGTTCTTTCAAGCCTATAAACATCAACCCACCTGGATTAAGGGAAATATGTATGCGCACAATGAAGACAGAAAAACTCCAGTCTTACAAATTTAAAGGCTTTAAAATCTAATTTTTAAACCGCTAAATAAGTAAAACCACAGAAAATAACAGTACCATCTTCATCTATTATATTTAAATTGACTACCTTTAATCTGCTATGTTTAAATTATTATATTTGTACAATGCAAATTAAAAAGTAATGTATTGTTAATAACTATTAAACAGTTATTTAACAATATTGCTAACGGCTGTTAAACCAGTTACCTGTGAAGAGACATGCCCGGAGGAGAAGTTTCAGGCAAGTAATCCACCAGTGGTGACCAGCAACCTCCAGTAGGTGGAAATGGTAGAGGCTCTCCTTGATTGTGCTCCATCACCTTCAACCGCCAGTTTGAATACAGAGGCATTGAATCACCTAACGCAACAGATAATTAAACCAGAAAAATAAAAGTGAATGAAAACAAAGCATGTATTTCTGTATTATATAGACAACTAAAGACTGTTATACGATACAGAAATAATCCATTTCTGTATTACATAGTCTTCTAAAAAAATATTTTAAAATTCTTAACAAGCTGAACAACAACAAAAAACCAGCTGTAAACAGCAGTTGGACAGTTAAGGATGATTCTACAGAAGCCAAACACATAACGTATATGTGCAGAGTAAGATTTTGTTGAGCAAGTTCATAAACGTGATGGAGGCACATAAGGAACAAAAGACAAAGCTATCAAGTAGAGTTTCCTTGAAATTGAAACCTGATGTAAGATAGAAAGTTAAGACTGGGTCCCAGGACAGTACATAACTTGACTGGAAGAGTTGCATTTTATTATAGGCTAAGGATATATTTCTCAAGAGTGTCTCTTTATAGAGCTCACTAGCAAAAATACATCAGTCCTACAATTTCCTACAGGCCTGATATATGTGGTAACTCAGAACTTGCCACTTTTTCAGCATCTCAGTGCTTGAATAAAAGTCACTGGCTTAGAAATAAGTACATTTTTCAAGAAGACAAAGAAAAACAATTAGTTTTTGATTAAGAGTGTTTCAAAAGTCCTTGAAGAAACACATCAGTTATTTTGTATGAGAGTACACTGTGTTACACGTGCAAAATATTCTTCTGTTTTTAAATGAGACATGTTAGATTTTAGAACAATCTATTAAGGGCAGAAACAGAAAGGAGACTGCCTCAACTCTTCAGTCTGTCAGTGATTCTACCAGTTGCCCTTTCCGAAGCGTGGCTACAGATGTTTCAGAAGTTCACACATGTATCAGCTCATTATCACCTTCTTGACTGGAGGTGACAAACTTCTCACTGACAGAACATTTGAATTATCATCTGCTTCAGCATACCCAGTCTTGCTACCATAATTAGCTAGCAAAAAATAAAAATGACCATGACTATGATATTAGACACTGCTCTTGCAAGCAACAAATAACACACTGCCTACCCAGAAGGTCCACCAACCTGTTACTAACCCAAAAGTGACAAAAAGCCATAAAACTTTAGCAAATCTACATGGCCATGTCCAGACTTTACAACAAGCTCTATAGAGGACACTATGTTCCATGTCCTTGAATGTGACATTAAGAACGACCATATTCATTCTAAGCTTTGTGGTCTACACAGACTCAGTTATTAAAGAGGCCATTTGGATTAATACTGGACATTGTTGCTCCAATAAAACATGTGACACACTATACTGACATGCAAAGCTTTTGGGCAATGATAATTTGACTTACTGTGGTAAAACAGCAGCCACAGTTAATAAGCCTGTGTTTAAAAAAAAAGGCCTCCAAAAATAGGAGGAGTTTCAGAAGAGATTTTAACTACTTTCTTTACCCCTGTACCTCAGAAAAAAACAGATCATAGATCACAAAAAAATAAATTAATGAATTAAAACAAGTTTGAAAATTAATTGCACGTACAACACAATATCCTTCTTCTCTGCTGTTTTTTCTTTTCCTAAGATTCTTTGAAAATTTTGTATGTTTTTTTTCAACAGGACAAATACTGCTATTGTTTAAAAGAATAATTACTAATTTTATATATATTTTTTCCTTTTCTATCATCTTTTTCTCATTCATCTGTTTTTCCTCCTGCTAGTCTCTCTTCTGTTTTTTCAGCTTAACCTGTCTTTGGTGTTGGTAGTGGCAAAGAAAATGAAGTGAAACTGCTTCACTTGGGATGATGTTCAAAACTCATTCTAGAGGCCAAGGGAATGAAAGAAAGCATGGTATATTCCTTGCACTTGCTATTGTAAATCAAATGTATGCTAGATTTCAACAGCGGAAATAAGGCTGGGGAATGTAATAATTTTTTAAAGGATTCATGCAAAAGCCTCATTATTTGTCACTGATATTACCTATTTCCTCATGTTTTACAACCTTCAGCAAAAGTATTAATTTTTAAAAGTTCTATTTTCTACACATAGAAGTAAATTTAAATTAAAATATTACTTTTTTCCTCTTCATATGATCCTCCAGAGCTGCTGCTGTAGCGAGATTCTAGTCTGTGGTGCTGGCGGTTTAAGTTACTGTTCAACCCGCTGTAGATGTCTAGATGTACATAGCTGCAGGAACAAATAAAACAGCACTAGTAACTGACATTCTGTAATAAAAAATAATCATTCAGAGTCTCTTAGTAAAACTGTATATCAACAACACCATTATGCAAAAATATTTGATCTTACAAGGACTATTATATAATAAGGCACGTCTCCCACGTGCCTGGTGACAGGACGAGGGGGAATGGGCTTAAGTTGAGCCAGGGGAGTTTTAGGTTAGATGTTAGGAAGAACTTCTTCACTGAAAGGGTTGTGAGGCATTGGAACAGGCTGCCCAGGGAAGTGGTGGAGTCACCATCCCTGGAAGTCTTCAAAAGACGTTTAGATGTAGAGCTTAGGGATATGGTTTAGTGGGGACTGCTAGCGTTAGGTCAGAGGTTGGACTCGATGATCTTGAGGTCTCTTCCAACCTAGAAATTCTGTGATTCTGTGATTCTGTGAAGATGGCAAAATATCTCAGTTGTATAAGACCTCCTGCAGCAGTGCTATAAAGAGGATTCAAGGAGGTAATCCAGTACAAATTGTATTTCTGTTAGAACATTCCATTAACATTTAGATATATTAATATGTTTTACCATTATACATTCTTCTCAGTAATAATGAACTGATCATTTGATCTGATTCTATAATCTGGCGCAGAAATAAATATACATACAGTCCAGGATTGTCTTACTTCATTAATCTGATAAACTAGAACAAAGTCAGAGAAATGAGAGAGCAAAAAGCACAATTTCCAAGTTGTTTTGACATAGTTTCTATAATTCCCTCCTCTTTGCAAGTCCAAGATATACACAGTATATTGTATCAAAAAGGGAGCCAAGGGAGGTCTTTGACAACAATACAACAGATGCTACAACTTGCATGGACTTTGAAAACTGCGTTCATTACTTTAAAAGCTTCTTCATCTCCAGGCCTCAAAGCAGCCAAATACCTGTCTGTACCTTGCTAGGCCAAATTCTGGATGACATCATAGATTTAACAATCTTTTATAATTTATTTCCATCTTCTTAAAAAGCAATTTATTTTAATTCAAGTATATTTAATTGAAGAATTTAAGTATTGCATATGTTTCTGTCAATATACTTACTAGTATAAATATATTTATATAATGGTCCCAGAGAAGAAAAAAACATTCCAACGGGAAAGTATATAAGTACAGAAATACAATTACTTTTGTATATCCTCTAGAAATATTTACTAAGGTTCAGAAACAAATCATCACAAAATAAGCTGATTTGTAACCTACCACATCACACCTACTATACAGCAATGGCCTGTGTGCATATTTTTCTGTGTGCATGTTTCCTCATGCTAATTATAGAATCTTTCTTTCGCTGTAAAGTTGGCTAGCTCACATTGAACACACAATGAAAGCAAGCCCATAGGCGATTTTGAGTCCACACCCTGACTAATTCCATGTCAGCTGTTTGCCTTCCACCACCCTCACACCAGTACCACTGTTTGAGAAGTTTCTCCAAAAGATGACTCTAAAGAACCCCAAAAATTAGAGAGGGAGGCATCTGTTTCTCAGCTAGCTGCAAGGGATCTTGCTACACATAGCAGAGATTCAACTATTGTAAATGGGAGAATAAACTGGCTATCAAAACATGGGAACTGCTGATTTCTTGTGAGCTAGGAAACACATCTGTGAATTGGCTATGTTACTAAAACGGTAACATTTGCCTTCAACATATCCATACTCACCTACAATATAATCACTCTCATGTAAACATATACAATCCAGTGTAATAAGTAACTAATTTAGATATCTTCAACAATATAGCCAAAGCAATGCAAAGACTGACCTGGATTGGTACCTTATTTTATTCAGCTTCCTGTAAAGGTTTTAAAGTTCAAATTACAATTAAGGCTGCCCATGTTAATTCCAAATAGATTTCCGATTCTAAAAACACATTGTACTCACACAGTTTACACACATGTATTTCCTGCGGTGTAGACATACTTAAAGCCACAGACATGCTATTTATAGCAGCTACCAGGAATTCTTGTAATTCAACTAGTAACTGCTTTTTGAGGAGATACTTACTTCTCTTCAATACTGTCTTTTATATGTTTACTGTCAGGGTTGCCATCTGTGGGAGCCACCATTGTATTGCTACTAGAAGTGGTACCTATGAATTATGGACAAAGAAAGAGATTGATAAGTGAATAATAAAAAAAAAAAAAGCAGTCTTAAGCAACACACGATGGCCCTTATTTACTTGTCCATGCTAAGAAGCACAACCACACATGCACTATAGCAACAAATACAAAATGAGCAGCAGAAACCACTTTCACGTGGGAGAAATAATGTTGTTTAGATTAGAAGATTCTGAACTGCTACCATAGTTTCACCAACAGGAAAAAAAAATCAAAAGAATTCATTCTAGGAATCTCTGAGTCTTCAATGTAAATTAAGTAGAAATGTTTGTTTTCAAAGCAGGATCCAGATAACTCTTTCTTTCCTTTATGCTATATCCTATTCATCTGTAAAATGCACTTGGACTTTGGTATGCAATTTATTCAAATGACAAACAGATTAGGGATTAAAATTTATCAGCAGCATGCAGTGAAGCCTGCATCAATCTTTTTTGAAGAGAAACTTGCAAGCATCACGCATAATAGATGACCATAACTGGAAATAATTTTGCAACCTCTCCACATTTTGCTATTCTCAATATACACTTAAGTGCAAGTGCCCCATGATTTTTTTACACTGTTTAAACACTTCCACAAACAAGTGTCAATGTACCCAACCTTATGATCCAGATAACTGCCCTATAGGTGATAGCTGCAGGCTACTCTAGAATACTGGCAGCTCTGCAGCACAAAAGCTTTAGCCTTGCTTAGATACCTTCACATCGAAGACCTTTGGGGCTCACTTAGAAAGATGCTTCACCAAAACTATACAGCTTTTCCATGTATTTCTCAGCATGGTCTTGGACTGATGTATGTGATAGACACTTTTTATATTTTCAGAGATATTTTTGGATGATTTATCTATTGCATGTTAATTGTTAATTATTTCTAAATAAATCCTCCTAAATAAATTCACTTAAACATCCTCAAATACATTTCTATAGATGTAGCTTGTCTATCTAACATTAGTTTATATGGATTTGTAAATTGCTTCTGTTTAGCTGAATGGACATAAAAGGGTATTAGGGTATTATTGAGGGTATATTATATATTGAAGGTAAACAGTGCAAGATCTGAATGCAAAGTCTAACATATACACTGATACAAGGCTATTCCTTGTGAGATTATCAGATGTTCTTTAATGAGAACCCTGGATACAGCAAAAAATGCAAATCTTGTAGATTTGTACCACAGACCTTCTAAAATAGACTTTCTACTGTAACTTACTTTTAGAAACAGAACACTGAACTCCTACTAAATATTTACAGATATTTAAACTGATTGATTATAACATATTTATCATTGACAGCAGTAATAGCTTAATTCTCACCTGAAGTGACAGAGGGTATTTTATAGCTGGAAGTAATGCGGTAGTATGGTGGATTATCCATGTGAGTGACTCCTGAACTGACAGGATCTGTAAGCTGAAGTTCACTCACTAGCTCTTCCAGCAGTTGCATTGTTTTGTCTCTACCCAAATAAACAATAACTTTCTTTACCTGACAACAACAAAAAAGTATATTTATATAAAATAACATGTAAATAAACTAAATTCTTAAGGTAGTCAACTGATTAAAAAAAAAAGAGAGAGAGAGAGAGATTTGAATACCTCAACTCATCACAATCAGGATCTACCTGTATTGCTAGTGATGATACCTGCAACTGACTCTTGCTCTGCAAGTAAACAAAATTGCTTTCACAGCTGGAAAGAGCAGCAAGCATCAGAAACATCATAAAAATAAATCTTAGTTCAGTAACAGTTTGTTAAGAAATGAAAAAAAATAGATTCTTCTCACAAAAGTTTCATCAACATCTCAGATTAAAATTATACAGGATGATAGTACAAAAAGCCAAAGTAAGATGTGTTGTTCTATCATTTCTTTTTGTACTTCACTTACATGTTTTATAGAGTTTTTGATTTGTAATGAAAACAATGAATGTTGATTAAGAGTTCAATCAACAAACTAAAGATTTCCTTCGTAAGAACAGGATATTATAGGTCCTGATACTTGGCACAGATTTCTCTCTCTTCCTGCATTTACATGATATCTACCTTTTTGAACTATTGGGAAAACCTATTGTAATTCTCTAATGAAAATGTTATTTACAGAACTTAATCTTAATTCCTCCTAATGAACAGAAACCATCTATTGTATTTGATTTGCATACTATGAAGGAAAGGAGCTGCACAGTAGACTGATGCAGACTTAGCATCCTGAGTAAATTGTGATAATGGTAAGTTTCATGAACAGAAGACTACCAACACTAGAGAAATTATTTTCTCAAAATCTTTTCATTCTTATTACAAATATTTCTATCATTTACCTGATCAATGACAAGCCTCTATAGTTTCAGAGGTTCTACAAGCTGATCTTTAAGAGTTTCAGTATACCATGTATTAATTACATTGAAAAGTATTCCTTGCCTCTGGAACTTTTAACTGAAATAGCAAAAGGTTTTCTTGCCAGGGACAGGGAGCATCCATTTAATCCTATAAGCTTATTTCTGGAATTAGTACACTAATCACAGAATGGCTTAGGTTGTAAGGGACCTCTGGAGGTCATCTGGTCCAATCCCCTGCTCAAGCCAGGACACCCAGAGCATGCTGCCCAGGACACGGCCAGGTGGCTTTTGGGTGTCTCCAAGACTCCACAGCCTGGGCATCCTGTGCTAGTGCTCAGTCACTTGCACAGTGAAGAATTGCTTCCTGATGAGCAATTCAGAGGCAACCTCCAGAGCTTGGCTCCCCCCTGTTTGCACCTTTCCTTCACATTGAATTCCATTTGTTCATAGTATTCAGTGGTCATAAAATATGGAATGACAGTATTAAGCTGTTAGAAGTCTGGATATCAGAAATCCCGCCTTAAATTTTTTTGATTAGTGGTCTTTACTGTTAGAGACCTGAATAATTTTTAAAATACTGGTAACGCTAAGGAGACTCATACCATATACTTACATAAGGCAGAAGGCTGGGTTCACTGTTCACTCCACAGATACTGATTAGGAAGTGCAGAATTATTTTCAGATTCTTTGGCCAGCTGTCTGCCAAAGTAGTCCAGACATTTTCAATCTCTGACCAAGCCACTTCATCACCATACTAGAAAACAAAATAAATATCTCTCTTGAAAACTCCAGCAGAAAATAATTTTTGAAAGTGGTCTGTACTAATCTAGTGACATAGTCAGAAAAGGAGACATTAATCTTAGAAGAAGCTGTTGCCTTTTTAACATTCCAGAACAAAGTTATCATATTCTCACTTGCATAAACAAATTCTGGAAAAAGGTATGTATTTATTCATATTTGTGAATATGTATGAATATGGATATTTTAAAAGTAGAAAATTTGGCTAAACGTATTTGTATTAATTTTCAGTAAATATATATATAAAATGTACATTTTATACACATATATATTTTACATATATATAAATTTAGCAGAGACCCCCCTGTCCCAGTTGCTGACAGTTCTGAGTAAAATTCCATTGACAACAAGATGAATAATCATTAATTTGTAATTTAAAACATAATTACACTTCAATAAGATTCAAAGACAAAGAATTGGCAGTAACACTGCAAGTGAACAATACTTTTTCTCTGCTGGAAATTGCTATGACAGGATGGGTAAGGGTCAATCAGCCTTCACTTAAAAAATCTGTTCCAAAAATCCATTTTGAGATCATAGGTATAGAGTGAACTGGGTATTATCTATCCAGCCAGATGTCTATATTGAAAAACAACCTATATACTGTTACTACATATAACACTTACCATAACATTTATATTACATTTTTTCTAATATCTCAAAACTATCTGGTATAGCCTAGGTAAGTAAGCCCAGAAATATGAACGGTAACTCTTAAAAGTTTGTAACTATCTCTGAACACAATGCCCTGGAACACTATGTAATTAGATTTTACCTTTGCAGTCATATACATCAGATTGTTCAGAACCATGGCTGTAGCCTGTGGAGATCCCCAGCCTTCTCCTCGTAGCCAGCGCCTACTGTTCACCATCATTTCTCTGTCTTTCAGAGAATCTTCTTCATCTTCATCTTGCCGCCGAATGGTTGGCAAAGGTTTCAAGTCTACCAACTCGAT
Source organism: Aythya marila (assembly GCF_965140915.1). Classification (NCBI taxonomy): domain Eukaryota; kingdom Metazoa; phylum Chordata; class Aves; order Anseriformes; family Anatidae; genus Aythya; species Aythya marila. The sequence continues at coordinate 49,812,199 of NC_139045.1, read as the reverse complement.
GTTATTCATCCATGGCAGCAGATAATGCAGCATCACCTGTCTTCCAGCTGGGTGAGCTGTTTGGATTCTCTGACTTACTTCTGTTATTCAAAAATTACACAGATGAATTGCAAATAAATAATTAGAATTGTTTTGGTAATAACAACAACCACCACAAACCCAGTAGATCATTAAAAAAATATTAAAGTAATGCTGGTTACTGAAGTTTTCTTTTTTTTCTTTAGATGACTAGTGCAATTTCGTAACGATGAAGACAGTCTTCATTAGAGCAAATTGAAGACTGCTGGTTAATACTATGGCTTAAAAAAACTAAATTAGTTTATGCTTATATACACGCAACTATACACATACAGAGTTGCATGCACAAACACAGAAGCGCATACTGGGTTCTGGTAATTCTATAACCGTAGATTGCTGGAAGTTCTGATCAGGTAAGCTTAGTATGTATCTTTCCACTTCCCGTTCATCTCATGTATCAATTTTTACAAAATTTAAGCTAGTTTTACTCTATTAAATTTTTTTAAAATTGAAAATTGAAAACAGAATCCAATCACTATCTGCCAGTTTCACTTGTGTAGAGAAGAAGGCACAAGCAGTGCTTTCCAGGGAAAAAATGAACCATGAGGAAAATGACGTGCAGGACAAGTTACACCCACACAGTGAAAAGCATGGCAAACCAGACCGATGAGTAAGGTTCCAGCACTGCACATGTATTATATAATTAGTAAGGACAAACCAATTTAAGTTACCAAATGGGAACCGTAGAACAGCCTTTTGTGTTTAATAAGTCTTAAGAATTAGTAGCTAGAGCAAAATTCCTCTAATTGAGGAGAGAATTGAAAACCTAGAGCATGTAAAAGTATACCGATTTTGGCCAAAAAAAAAAAAAAAAAAGCATTTAAAAAGTTTTTCTTACATTAGTCATAGTTGTTTAATTGATGCAATAGGTTACTATTTTGCAACTGTTTAAAAATGCTACGGAATATTATTTTTAAGCAGGCTGCAGTAAACAAGGAAACACTAGAAAGAACAACAGAAGAACTTTGAAAATCCGCTGGAAATGATGTCACTAATAAATGATTTCTCCTGGATATTAGAGAGTCAGTAAAATATCTTTGATTCCTTGTTTCCTCCTTAATGTATTCCAAATATGACTAAAAAAAAAGTTACTCAGTAAATTCCATTATCCCCATTCATTATGAAGATGTTACCTTGTTACCCTGATTTTAGTGCATTACATATAATTATTGAGAAACAAGAACTACACATTTTGTAAAATATTTCTGACCCAATGAACATTTTATTTATTTATATTTAAACCATACCTGAGAAGATAGCAAGCGTTAGTTCAGGATAAGTCCTTGCTAATTCTTCTGACAGTTGATAATATGACACAGAATACAGATGTGGTAAAGGAGAAGGCTGACCCAAAACCCCATCCGTCCTCTGAACTTCCAGTTTGTGAGCATAACGGAACATCTTTGGTTCCAAAATCTGTAACAGTAATGTTCAGACTTTGACGCTATGTATACAGCTATAATGGAAGTTTTTATAAAAAACACTTAAAATTAATGTATCTACTGTCTATCTAGATAGATCTCCATATATTTACTGTATTTGCAAACACTGAGGCAATTCCACAGAACAGTGAATACTTCATTTGATGATCCTCCAGTGATAAGTTTCAAAAGTTTGCCTTCTCAAAACAGATTGTTAGTAAATACATACTTTACGCTCTCCTATTTTTACTCATTAAATACGTATTTTAATATAACAAAACGTAACATACTATTGAATATTTGTATTTCCAAATAATATAAATTCCTGCTCATGAGACAAGGACAGAAACAATTTGATGTGCCAAAGATGTAGCAGGAGGCTAAAACAGTTTACACTTAAAATTAATTTGGCTGATCTTAAGTAGTAGCATTCACTTGAGAAGAAAGATGAGGCTGAAAGGGAGAATGTTGTGAATGCTGATACATTAATAGAGGTATGACATCAGTATGGACTTCACTGCTGAATTTAGCTGACAGCAAGAACCCTGGGAAAAACCTTTGCTCTGAGGCATAAGTGGTACAGATGCTTATTTTTTTAAGCATCAATGCTGCCTGTAAGAGACAGTTTAACCCAAAAGGATCTTGGAAAGCAATAAACAGAAGTAAACAACTAACAGCAGTTCCACTAATATCTCTCCATGTCAGCAGATGAGATGATGTTTGGCATTAGTGAAAAATTAGAAAACTGTTGTAGGGCCAAATTAGAAAAATCTTCTTTATGGTATGTTGAATAAGCATACATTGTGAAAATATAAGCCTTGAGTGCTTAGTTCTTGAAAAGAGACATTTCTACTGATATCTACTTATGCCAAGTAAGGATCTGAGCTAAACTATGTACAAAAATAGAAAAGAAAAATATATAACGCATTTTCTTATGGAAAGGACAACTACACAATACCAGAAATATCTTTGTGTTTGTTTTTGTTTGTTTGTTTTTAATGCACAGAGACCATTCTTATTTTAAATCCAAAATAAAGTTTAAATTAAAATTAGCTTACAAACCTGTAATAGTTGCATAGCAACTTCATAGATAGCCCTAGTAGAATCAGCTGCTTTAAACAGTATCAGATTTAGAAGGGTCACTGTATCACACTGGTAATCCCTAGGGAAAAATGCAAGCATGAAATAAATAAAATTACATTTGTCTTTTAAAAATTTGAATATATTAATTAAAGGCTAATTCACAGGTGATATGATATGGCACAACATAATATTTCAAAAAGTTTCTCTAGTGACATACACACAAACAGGGGTGATCTCTATTCTTTAGGGGAGGAAAAAAAACATTCTACATACAATTACACTTTGAAAATGCAAGTTTAATGTTTTGAAAAATGCTATAGTACCTGTTTTGGAACACACTGGCTATGGCTTTAAAACAGCCAGCTGCTACCCGCTTGGAACCTGTGTAACACCGATCTACGGCCCAGTACATGAGGTTACTCTGGTCAGGGTTGAGTTCCAAGAGCAGCATAACTGCCTCGCAGCCCAGCTGGTGAACCTGTATTCAGAAATGAACCAATTAAAAATAAAAATAAAATAAAAATAAAAAAATAAAAAAGGCCAACTTATAAAAATGGCATAAAAAAGGAAAATAGATATTTAATCCAAAGTATCTGTAATATTCAAAATTTGTTCCAGCTAAAAATAATGAGATCACAGTTTAAAATAATGAAAGATAATACTATCAAACTGTTTAACATTCAACTGGTATACACAGACATAGATTACTGAAGCAAATAACTAGATAGCTCTCCTGATATTTTTTTTTCTCAGTTCCAAGTCTATCTTGTGCTATTTACTCTTTCCTGAACACTGATCTGAAAACATCAGATACGGGAAAGCACTTAAAAATAAACAGGAATTCCACAGTGGGATACTAGTGAGATTGATCTATGTGGAGACTTACATGTTCCCTTGAGTCTATGTATCCAGCTGGAGCAGTAATTTTATTAAGTCATAGTATCAGTACAATGGAAGCCCCATCTTTTAGATGTATAGCTTGCCTATTTATGTGTAAAGCTTGGTCTTCACAATTCCATAGGACCCCCGATAGACTCTGGTGTTTCACAGACTTCGTGGTAAAAATCTTGTCTCCTTTGAATTTATAAAGCGTCTGCTTATTATTACAACTTAACCTAGCTGATTAGTTCATAAATGCTAAATAGTATGTTTCACTCCTTGGCCTTTCCTCTTCAGTTCAGTTTTGCCTGTGCTTAGGCTGTAATTAGGGACTGCCTTCCTCAACTTTGTGAATGCACAAATCAAGGAAAATGCAAAAATATACGCTACTAAGACAGCTTTGAGTGTAAGCCACTCTAAAGCCTTTGGGCCAAATTGACCACACAACCCATTAACGCATATGCTGAAAGCACTGAGAGTTGCAAACCACTATTTACATTGCCTGTATTACCTTTTTATCCTGTGAATCCAAAATATTATCCAGCCATTTGTATAAATAGCCGTCAGATGAGAGCCCAACATTATCTGCCACAGGGCCACAACACAGTACAGCAGACATAGCCTTTAGAAAGTAATTGAAACACATTACATTTTAGTAACTTGGATACAGCAAATGCGCTTTTATCAAGCCCATTAAAATATCAGAAAATTAACTTCTATTCAGACAAGGGAAGATGACTAAGGCTAATAAAAACTATTTAATATCTTACTCAAGAAATAAAAAAAAAAAAACAAAAACAGATCATACCTTTCTGAAATCCCAAATAGAAAGAATTGTCAAAACCAAGAAGCTGACATATGCAAGAGTTGATATGCCAGTTTTATTGTTAATGAACTTTTACATGAAAGCCTTTCTCCTTAGGCAACTGAGGACTAAAGTCATGGGAAGTCAACATTACTAGTAGTTTTAAGAAATTCCTATAGCAAGTGTAATAGTTTATAGTATGGAAAAAGCCAAGCAGTCAACAATAGGCAAGTAGGTACAACAGAGAAAGAATTAAGTCATAAAGACAACAAGGATGTGAAAACCACCCCCAAAAAGCCCAAATGTTAAATTTGCATTAACAAAATCAAAATGGGAATCTATTTCCAAAATTCATGAATTGCTAACTTACCTTTAATGCACAGTATTGGTGTCTGTTTATTTGCATGTTCCTATCACTGTATCTGTCCAGGGGAGTAAACATGATACTAAAAGGACCTGCCCAATGACTGAACAACATAAATAGACTGTGGCGTAGACTTTGCTGTGGAAAGACACTCCTTCTCTGGTGGACTGTAAGAAGAGCACACACAGTTAGACACACTTTTTTGCTACTGTTTTAGAATAATTGTTTGGGTCTGATTTTACTTTTTGCACTTCAATATAAAAGGAAAAATTAAAGACATACTATTTCAGTAGCATACTAGCTGGATGTAGCTTCATTATTGTCCTGTTGAATGACACTGGCGTACAAAAACAAGCTACTTACTAGTCTAAAAAATCTAAATGCACTGTCAACCAACAGGACTTCTAAATGAGAAAATAACTTGTATCATTCTAAACAGTACCAAACATCCCCCTTAAAAACTCATAATGCTAAAGTTGCACTCAAAACTAGTGATCTAAAATATTTTTATGCAAGTATTCTGAAAATTCAGAATGTTTTTGTTGCTTTTTTAAAAAATAAAATCACTTTATCAGAATATATTAACATGTTTTTACATACCTGGAACATTTTGAATGATATTTGCCACTAAGGCACTAAAATGGCATCGTATATCTTTCAACGTATCAGAATCCTTTTCATTTTCTGCTTCTAGGAGTTGTCTCGTTAGATCAACGTACTCAAGTAAAGTGTTGTTGAGGGAATGTGTTTCATTATCAAGGCCACCACTTGCACTTAAAAATTAACAAAAAATATCAAACAGTATGATAAATTTTATGTATATATATATATATATGTATATGTATATTTTAAGGAAAACAATATTTACTTTTATCTCTTCAAAAGAAGTAAAACATCATCATTGCAAACACTGAATTAAAAGTAATTTATTCATCCAGCTTCTGTTACTAGCATATTCTTATATGCTATAAGCATATATATATTATAAGCATATACTTAGCAGTATATTCTTATATATTAAAACTCACTGAAGAATTTTGCATTCTTGTTATATTGGGTCATAAGAATATTAGTAACTTAACACAGAAGCACAACATATTATCGTCAGTCCTGCCCCTACCTGTGACTAATGACACCAGCATCTGCCAACAGTTCAAATATTCGTACTAGTTGTACTCGTAAAATATCTCGACGCCTGCGTCGTTTCATGTTCTATTCAACAAAGGAAACACAGAATTAGATAAGTGGATAAAAAAATAAAACTGAAAATATAAAACTGCATAGCATATAAAAGCATTATTATATCTCTACTAAACTGGCATCAGTTATCTGGGGTACCAAACTTCTAATATAGGTTACCAAAATTACTAACAATTTTACTAGACCAGACAGTAAACAAAAGCTATCCCTGTTGTAACTGCAGGAGATACATGGTTTACCATTACACATATTATCAAAATAATACACTTTTTATTTTATCACTCTCCCATCAGAAAGTAAGACATAAAACAATGAACTGAAGTACAAACTGCAATCCTCCTACATACATGTACTTACATGCAAGACTAAGAAAACACACTATAGCCCAGTAACATTTTGAAACAGAAGTGGTGTTTCTTCCCATTACTAATACTTAATTACAAATTTATTACTAATATTAGCAATAAATACTAAGAATATTTAAGACAAGTAAGAACAGTTACCACAAAAAACATTGAGTAACCATCTCACCGTATATTACTTCTATGGATACATACAGAGGGTTCTAAACCCTCCTGTAAAACATGCTCTCCATTAGAAAATTTTTAGTCATACCAGTCAGCCAGGTGAGCTTACAGCCATTTTTGTTTTAAAGAACTAAATAAAGCTGGTAGACAGTAGAATTCAATCCTATGTCTTAGGTACTACTAATTGCAGGCACATTACTGATAATATAATGATGTAACAACAATGTAAAACTATGCTCAGGTAACAGGAATTAAAAGAATGTGGAAAAGGTTATAGTAGTTTTTTACTCATTTGAAACAAAACCATGTTGATACAGGAATAATAAAGAATACACACACACAAAAAAAAACCTACCTCTAATATAAACACATCAAAATAATTTCTAAAAGTAATGTTTTACTTTGTTTCCTGGTATACTGACAGTTTTTAGGTGCAGAAGTTAAACATAACTAACTTTTATTTACTACCATTTGTGAGAAGATAGATAAAACTGTGTGAAAGTATCCAATTACCTCTGGCCTTCTTTCAAGTGCTTCCTTAATTATAGGATGTAATTCTTCTATTAGTTCCCTGAATTAAAATAAGAGTTAAAAGGATAATAACAATCATTAAATTCACATCTCAACTAAAAGATATTTCACAGCAACTAGTGTTAAAATTTCATTTAAAACACCTTTAGAGGTTTTCTTTCTTTACCTGTAGCTTTCTGAAATAAATCAGGATTTAAAAAAAGAGATGTTTCTGAGAAACAGATTTTCCTAATTTAAAGACAGACCAAGGATACCAAGGACACCAAATGGATGTCTCAATAACTACCACTAAATTTTAATCTCCCAAGTATTATGGCATATTTCTATTAGAGATGACTTTCATTCATTTGCTTATTCAGGGTTTAACAAAAGCTGATGTTGCAAACAGATACTATAAGGAAAAAAAAAAAAAAGATGTTGGCAGCTTATCATACTATGTTCTTTCAGTTGTCATGATGCATTTAGTTGTTAATAAATGTTGCTTCTCTAAGGTCAGTAACAGTATGCTGACAGACTAGTCAGACTAGTCTCTATGAAAAATGAAAAACATCATGTTTTGATGTTGTGGTTACATTCCCAATTTGTTCTGAAGCTCCAGTCTTTATTATTACTCAGTTCCTTCTGCCAAACTGCAGCTATCTCATGACTCTAAGAGGGAGGACAGAGGACAGGGAAAGAGATCAGTAGATATGAGATACATGCAGACAAGCTAAAAGCTTGGATAAAGCTTACTGATTTTACTTTGATAATTGGTTATCTACTAACTACCTCCACCACTTTAGATTTGCTGGAGCATGATCCACATTTTTTCTACTTTCTGTGCGGTTCTAATTTAGACATAACAAAAGCATAATCCTCTTAAGTTTTCATGGTAAACGACTGACTCCTCTGCCACACCATTCAAAGGTCCTTCTTCAGGAAATGCATCACAGTGTTGGGAAAGTTGCACAAATTTTTGTGGTCTGCTCAATTACAAGAGACTTAAGTATGGTTGTGGATAGTTTCATACTTTCTTTCAGACTAACGAAAAAAAGAATTTGGAATCTTTTTTTTTTTTTGGTGGTAAAACATACTAATGGGTCATCTTTCAGTGGAGAGCACAAGACACCTAGACAAGTTTATGTGATTACTAAGAGAAAACAAAAGAGAAAAAGAATATTCTAGCAGCTTTAAGTGGTGTTATTGATAATGAGTTTCATTACTCTCAACATGATGAACATTTCAAATGTTAATAGTCCATAGCCTGTTTTTTCATAGAAAAGTCTTAAACATCAATAAAGGCATAAAATAATAAAGTTAGTTCAACCTCTTATAATCACTGTCACACAACTAAGTGCTAGCAAAGACAGTGATAATCCATTTCCACGGATATATAATGCTTAAAAAAGCTGCAAATGTCTTTTTTTTTTTCTTTTTCTTCTTGAGCTCTGTTTCCCCAACTTCATAATCAATTAGTATAAAAACAGATGAAACACGACAATTACCTAAAAGCTCCTGGGTTGGTCCTGCCAAGTCCCAGTACAAGGGATTCTGTAATTTCCATGCTCTCAGAGCGCATCATTGGAACTATGTGCTTAAACAAGGAAGAAGGGGATGGAATGCCAATGATCTAAGAAGAAAACGGAAATAAAACAGAATGAAGTTACCTAACACATAGGTGGTGACATTAAAACATGCTATAATTACAGATTCTTCTCACAATAAACACTGATTTGAACTACTTAGGATAAAAATAAAGTTTCTGATCTCTGACACAGACAACGTATTTCTAAAATAGTACAAAAAGCACGTCCTCTCTCTACTGTGATCAAGAGGGCTGAAGGTAATTGTGAAGGCCTCAGAAAAATCAGTGTTTAACTACCCTTGTGTTTGCTGTTTTTTCAGTTAATTTACAAACCTCTTGTGGAGATCTCTTCCCATCTGTTTGGTACCCACTGAGGCTCTCTACTGAGTACATAACAGAGTTGAAATAAGATTATTACTAGATCAGTTCTTCTCCAAGAAGTGCTGGGAGTGCAGCTACACAAAATCTTCACAGTCAGCTGAGAAGCACAGCATTAGATATCTTTGTGATATTCCATGAATTTGAAAATCAAATGTATAAAGTGACCTGTTGGGTTATGTGGCTAGCTTTGGACAACATCTTTCTGAGGCTCTTCCATGTTTATCTTGAAGACGTTCTGACTATAGGCACGTTTCTCTTTTCAGGGAAAATCTTAAATGGGAATTTTGTTAGCTCTTCAATTCCCACTTGCATATTAATTTAAGAGGACAGCCTACAATCATCATGCAAGATCTTTTGGTTCTTTAAAAGAAAAAGTAAACCTGTTGAAATGATGATGATGACTTGTATGTTTAATGTATCTGGCCTCCTTAAGAAAAGGAATTGGACTGCAGGTGTCCCCCTCCTTCTGCCCTCAAAGAGAAAAAAGTTTCAGTCTAAAGTTTCTCATATTTAAAGGGGAGGATCTTGGTAACAAACAACCAGAATAGGCTGCTTCTGCCAAAAACTTGCTCAATCCATGCATTATCTTCACTTCTACTTCATCTTCTACAGGAAGCCAAAATAAGAAAAATAAAAAGCAACAAACAAACAAACTGAATCTGCAGGTGATATGAAGTAATGCAGACAGAAAACTGATTTGTGGTTTGGAAAAATATAACAAGATCCATCATGCCTGAACAGATCACTGCCTCAGCTAGTGGTATGAGAGGCTACTTGCTCAGAATTACCGAGGTGTACTGACAGGAAAAAAAAAAAAAAAAAAGATTAGAAAACAAAACATTTCCTCATTATCACCAGATAAGACTTTGAGACTGGGTTTGCATTTTCATTACATGATTAGATGTTGCTTGAAAAAGCATAGGCAAAAAAGCCTCTACAGCACCAAATGGGAGAAGTGCACTGAAACACTATCCTAAACCAATGAAAGACAAGTGTATCCTAAAATGTGTTTTCAGATTAATTACACAAGCTTTTAAGAATCATAATAATTATAAGCCTTGAATATTTCTCCTTCAAATCACATGTAGTTAGAGGTATTTATAGTAAGCATTAGAAGAACCTACTCTTGAATCAATGCTATAACCACTGTCAGGAGTAGACGCCAGCGTCTCAGGAGGGGAACATCTCACAGAGCCAGTGGAAGTGGAGGAGTTTGAAGAAGATGCTGCACTGCAGCAAAGGATCAGGTAGTTTCTCCAGAGCCCAATGTAGGAGTCACTGCTTGTAGTAGTATTCACTTTCTTTGCATTGATAGGACTGCTGTTTAAAAAAAAAAAAAAAAAAAGGTCAACAGGTTTCATTTTGTTTCTGCATTGAATTCATTTTAAAATTATACATGTCCTTGTTTCCACAACTGTTAACACTGTAAACTCTGAATAAATTATTCAGAATAGACCTGTACATATAATAGTCAAACTTGTTGAACTACAATATTGCCAAAGGCATGAATTAATCTTTACAGCAGATAATTTTTCTTTCAAATAGAACTGCTTCAACTTTTTGTTACATAAAGCTGAATTAAACCCGTAGAAAATATTAGCAGTGCACGTTATCTTACTGAAACGTGATAGCATTACAATGATGATAAATCAAAAATGAGCTTACTTTATATCCACTTGTGGAGACAGCAGATGGAGTCTGGTATAAGCAAACGTCCAAGCATAGCTTACAGCTGTTGGGCAGTGTTTGGGAAGATTTTCCTGTTTCATAAAACTTGAAAGGCTTATAATCCATGGATCTTGGGCTTGAGTCACATGTGCAAATATCCATATATGTGATGGACTGACCACATCAAACTGGTGGCTGATTGGAGAGGAACTCCAGTCAGCCAAAGTTTGTAAATCTATTGAACTGGGACAGTATAGTAAAGTTGTCTGTGTGCATTTGGAAAAAATAAAAATAAAAAAGAGAGAGAACAAGAAAAAAATTATATCCATGCATATTAAATAACATTTTTTCATTGTTAAATATCTAATAAAATCTTGAGTGTCAAAAGCATACTTGGGCATACATAAGGACACATTACTTAATTAAACCTAATTCATATTGTTTTAGAGAAGTTCCTAATATAGCTAATGACAGAAATACACTGCTTGGAAAGGAACTGGATATTAAGTAATTCTAAATTATTAAAAAGGCCTTTTGACTCATGATGACTTATTCTTCCAAAAGATTCTAGACTCTTAAAATTCTAGACTCTTAAATTCTCTTGAATTCCAACTCATTTCCTAAACCCAAACACAGAAAAGCTTCTCTTTGATACTTAAGGTTTAAAAATAAATATATAATAAGGAATTCAGCTGTCATTGATACTTATTATGGCTCTCATCATGGATAAAGGACACAATGCTTGTTAGACACTATATAGCTGCAGAAAAAGGCAGTGGTCTTTGCTTCCAATAACTTGTGATCTGTGAGTCAAGTGGAAAAAAAAAAAAACAGACACAAAGGTATTTGTGTGTGTCTGTGTGGTCTGTGTAATGTTCTCATTATTGATCAGAATACTTACAATGTTGTCATCAGCTTCACAACATTCTTAAATTTTTTTTGAGACCCTGGGAGGGCTTTTTTTTAATGCTTTTTTTTTTTTTTTAATTTATTTATTATTTTTTTTAATTAAAAAAAAAAAAAGTAATTAACAGCTGATAAAATTAGCCTGAATGTAATGACACTGATTTAAAATACATACCATTTATCTGGGACAAACAGATTTAGAAAAATACATCACCTTACATCCAAACTAACATGAAACCTGTCCTACCTGATCAGCCCCAGTAAGATGTATGAAACTCTCCAGGATAGAAGCACTTAGTCTGTCCATTACATCTATAGCCAACTCATCATCACTCTACAAAATACAAAGCATAAAAAACTCAAAGTCAAGAAAAGCACCACCCTTTCATTAAGCAGTTACATGAATATGCCATCAGCTCTTACCTTAGAAATTTCTAGAAGTGTAAACAAGGCCCTTATTTCTCTAAGCACGCTGACTGCTAATCTTCTGGTTGCAGGCCTTGTGCTGCAAAGAATGACCAAAGCGAAGCCTTCCACCACATGAAATACATTGGAATAAAGGGTCCTCTCCAGAGGAAGGGTATGGGCAGTCCCATTGGATACACCACGCTAAGAAACAGATCACAGAAGTTAAACAATTTAAGAAAAAAGTAAACACAGCCAAGTTATAGTTCTTTTAATAGCAATGGCAGAATTAATTAAAAGTTATTTAGGTCTTGTTTGGCTACTAGTCATATTTTACATTCTGAGAATAACATTATATCAGCTACTTGTTATTTTTTGTCTCTCTCTGAATTCAGTCCAAACAAATACCACAAGAAAGTCTTTCTTATTTCACTTCCTTACATGAATTATGTAGCGAAGGCAGAATTAAAAATAAGGAAATGACTCTCTCATACTTAATACCATATAAAATTATTTGAACCCCTTCTATTTGTTAGTGAAAAGTGGTGCTTTTTCTGTAGATCTACTGTTTAACACTGCTGTTTAACGTATTTCCAGTCCTGCATACTGACTTTTGATGTAAAGAAAAATGTGGCATTGAATTAGTGTGTAGAGACTACTTAATAATATTACACTGATTTTTTTTTGCAAAAATATTTAAGATAATAGGTCTAAGAATGTTCATGCACTGTAAGAAAGTAAACTGACTTTTCAGTAAACCGAAACAATAAAGCTTACTAATAAAATTGTACGTAGATTAAAATATGTTTAATACCAAAGGACCTTATTTAAAAATACCTGAGAATCTTGGGTTTTATTGTGGATTTGGGCTGCTTGTTTCCACTGATTTATGAGCTGCACTAACATTTTTACTGCATTGTCAAGAAGCGTTGGATGGACATCAGTCACTTCACGCACAATAAAATATACAAATCCTGAAAGAACATCTTCCCGCCAATCTGGAAAATCAAGCATTAATGCTTGGAGAGTATTGAAAGCCAAGGCACGAAGTTCTTCATCCATATGAATTGTCAGCCTGTTTAGAAAAAATATCAGTATCATCACCCTAGATTTGCATATTTTTAATGAGCCTTTACAAATTAAAGTTTGGTGCTAACTGTACTTTCTTGTAAAATGTAGAATACTTCCAAAAAGATACATCTCTGCACTGTATACATCAGAAATTGGCTACTAACAGAAGATCCTGCTACTAATAAAGTAAAATAACACAAGAGTTCAAAAAACTGAATACAAACATGTAATTTTCAAGACTGATCAAATTTTTCAAATGTGCACAGGTCTGGGGCCCCCCAGATGTTGATCTGTTAGAAAAGGTCCAGAGGAGGGCCATGAAGTTGATCAGTTTGAGTTTGTAATTTCAAAACTAAAAGCTATTCTGTATTCCTACACCAAGACCTTTCTTACATTTTTTTTTTTTTAAAAGGAAGGTTTATTGCTCTAGTAATAAGTGAAGACTGCCTGTATGTACCACAACCCCTGGTTGCCCATTTATCTCACCTACTTATCAGTACTGATAAGGCACATTCAATTTAAAATAAGATAAGAGATGGAAGAACATGCATAGTGTTCTATGCAAAATGCAAAAAGGAAGCAGGTTAAGTAGAGAGCGTGCAAAAAAGTCTCCCATTAGTGTTTGTCTCATTTTGGTAATGTCAGATAAGCATGCCTTCACAATAATCTGCAGTTTTATCAACAGGAAAAAAAAAATGACAGGAGTAACAAAATGATTAAACAAGTGTAAAAAATATAACAATAGAAATATCTACTTTCCAAAAGTTTATCTCTAAAAACAAGTGCAAGATCTTCCAAGTTAAGTTTACCTCCTGCTCCTCCAGCCAGTAATACCTGACCAACTGATGAGGTAGAACAATAGGAGGAATAGATTCTGTATGCGCTGGACTCACACTTTATATTGCACTGACAAATAGCTTTTAAAAAGAAGCTTTCACTACAAGCAAAATTTCATTTCCCTTACCTTGCAAGCAATTCAATGAGGTCAGTCCTGCTCATGCCGTCTGGAATCAGTCTTGGGATAGCAGCAATACAAGTTCTGAACAAATCTATCTTAGGTTTTCTTTCACCCCTACAAAACCAGTTTATAATCAACAAAACAACAGGAAAATCTACTTCAGTATACCACAAACATTTTCAATCTTATGTCAAAAAAAAAAAAAAAAAAGTTTTAGCATTAATTAATGAAATTAGCCTTAATTTAATTCAAGTAAAAAGCCAACATATGTAACGTATTAATGATGGCCTCTAAAACATCACAACATAAAAATAACCATGACAATGAAAATACCGTAATTTTATACATACGTAATCATGTCTTCAGGTTCTTTATTAGACATCTGCACACTAGTCATGCACATGGGTCTTCCAACTTCTTTGTCCAAATGCCTAAGAATGCTGTCCAGCGCTTTTCTGACTTGAGGATAGTATATTGACATTCCTGAAATGGCAAAGAGTTCCAATAACCTCTTTCACTATTCATGTTCTCATTTAATTTTTACATTTTTATTAAAATATTTGCCACATTCAGCTTGGGACAAATTTCTAATTGTACAGAAGATGACATGAAACACATTTTAAGTACTAAAAGAAAAAAAAGCACATTAAGTGAGCAGTAGGAGGCTCTGTATGAAAGTAATAGTTTCTCTCAGGAAGAACATAAACATCGAAATAATCATTAGTTGCTTTTTTCTGCTCTGAACATTTTAGTTCTAGTTTGAAACAGGCCCTTAGAGACAACTACCTCATCTGCAAAAGATCAATAGAGCAATGGGATCAAAAATGTCTTTCTCCACTTCAGCTGTGTATTGAGGCATTCTAGAGTGCCATCAAGGGAACAAAAATTGCCACGCTAATTACCACAGTAATTGCACTCAGTCTTCTGTGTGCTAATTTGGCTGTAAAAAACATATTTTAAAAAAGCCAAGGATCCTTTTATATACACCAGAAGTTCAACATTGTGTAGCAGCCCTCTCAAAGAATCATGTTAAAGCACACTACCATTACCTTCTCGCTAAGAATTAAAATAAATACAGAAATTAAGTTACGCAGATGTACTCTTTGAGAATAACTGAGAACTTATCACAAAAGACTACAACATACCTATAACTTTTGCTTCCTCATCTGTCAGAGTTTTATTTAGAAAGATTTTCTTCACACGCAGAGTATTTCCTGAGGGAAGAACAACTCCTGTTGTTGGCATTGGTGGTTCACCATCTTTCTGCTGCAAACTATCTGCTATGACAAGGAAGACTCTGAGGCCTATATTCATCCTCTACCAAAGCAGCCAGGGGAAGAAAAAGAAAGTAAAAAACAGAAGGAATTATAACATTAAAATAACATAGATGAGACAAACCCAATTTGTATTTTCCCTTTTTAAGCAAACAGTATTAGTAGGACAGACATTATTTAAATATTACATATTAGGGTAACAAAAGTATCAAGAATAAAATTTAAGCCTCAAATGCCTCCCCATAACTCTGATTCCAGTTAACTGAATTGGCATGGACTAATATACTGGATGTTTTACCATACACAGAACTAAAGGACTCGATATGAATATTGAGAATGATACACTGAAGACAGGCATTGTCTCATCTACTAAACTGGGTCCTGAACTATAAGAAGTCATTAGGATTTCCCTGAAAAAAGGCTTTTGGGTTATACTCTAACAAATACTCACAAATACTGAGTTTATAGTTGAAATGAGTCTAAACTGCAGTAGTTGTTAGCTTACTAACCAGAAATGAAACACCAATTGTATGCAACTGCAATTACTTTAGTTTTATCCCCTTTTGATATTTCGAGCTTTTAGAACAGCTTGAAAATAGTTAACCACACTCCCAAAAATTTGCCCCAATACCCTGTTCTCAGTGCATGCAACTAACAAGCTTATTACCTCTGGATTAATAGTAAAGGTTTTAGGTGATTTTCCAACACTAAGAAGATCAAATATTATTTCTTTCATTGCAAAATCCAAACGTTCCTGTAAAGGAAAAAAGATTGATATGATCATCTTGTTTCTGTTAGTATGCATAGTTTAATTTATGCTTCATTGGTACAGAGTATCATGTCTTAAAAGTTTAAAAAAAAAGAAAAAATCCCTCCAGTTTATTCTTATGAATTAATACTCATTTTAAAATATAGTACAGTTCAACAGTCTTTAATATAATACATCGAACAAAAACCCAAGATACATTATGGTAACATTATCAGACTGGTAAAAGCCCACATGAGCTACGAAATGGATCAAATAAGGTTGCCTTTGCAACCTCAGATTAGCTCCTTTTTGCATTATGATTCAGGTTTTCTTTGAATGGTTATATACTATGTTTACATGTAGTTTCAATCTATTCCAATTCAAGAGATGCCAACTGAAAAAAATGTATCAAATTGAAATAAATTTTTTGTTGTTATTATTAGCTTTTTAATGAATTTTGTTCAATCCTTGAAGATCAGAAATGTACTACATATGCTAGAAAAAAAATAACACAACCCAGTCTGATATATAAGACAACTGAACATTCCCTTGAAAGGAACATTTTATTTCTGCTTCTGTTAAATAGCTCTTACAGATGATGACAGTTGTGTTAGTTAAATAAAGTTTTCACAGTAGGTTACTAATTACATCTACTTCAGCCTGAGAATGCCTGATTTAAGTCCCTGGGATCTCATTAGTGGAAGTGCTAAGTTGAAAACCCTGGTTGTGTTAATAAATTTTATCTAGTTTGGAAGAAACCTGCACCAAAAACCTGGAACTTCAGCATTTATTTTGTGCTGAACTTCAGGTCTCCAGCTGTTTTACAAAAAACACTGAACACTTAAAAGCATTCAGAAACTAGAATGAGAAGGGCAAAAGGAGAATTCAACATGAAATTGTGTACTCAGAACAGAAATCAAAAAGAATAAGGAAATAAGGTATAGGCTTTTACAGTAAGGCTGAAGCAACGAACATCTACTAATTAAGAGCACTCTATTTCACTTTCTGGATTTTCTCTGAATTTAACAATAAAACAATGGTGAACAGGACTAATAAGAAGCATCTTGACTTTCCCAATAATCTGTTTCAGTTTCATTTTATACCCAGTTCATTCACTAGCTTCCTGTTGAAATTTGGGTATGTGCCCACTGATTGCAACAAATAGCTTTTCAGTCTAGGCAGTACCCATTATCCCATCCAACAACTTCCTGTTCCTACTTGCTTTTCAAGGTCTTTATGCCAATATATCTTCCCAATTCAGCTTTATTTTTTGTTTCTTTCTTTCTACATTTGAGTGAGTTTGCTTAATATTCTTTCTGTTGCAAACCATGCAGTAAGGAAACAGAAGACAGATGTTCTTTCTTTGGTACCAGGTGCCATAGCGCACATCAGCATGACAGACAGAAATCGGGAACAGAGATTTCAGAGAAGGGTTTTGTTTAGTTTCTGAAGCAAGTAGGCAAAACACAGTTCAGATGGAAACTCTAAATTTAAATCACAAAAATTTAGAGTGAAATTTTGTGAAATTTGTGAAGCTCTCAGTCACTACTGAGAGCTTTCAATATTTTCTTTCAGATGAGTTCTTAACTGTTATTAAATTCCATGATACACAAGAAGTCAAACAATTTTTTTTAGCTGATCCCCTGACACAGTTGAGCCATCTCATTTTGAAAAATTCCTGCACAACTCTGCTCACGTTAAACACGTTTCTTGAAATAAGCTGAACTGTACTCAAAGGCTTAAAGATTTGATAATTAGGAAGAGGAACCCTAGCAAACAAATATAGATTGTGAAGGGTTTTTTCTGTGTAAACAGAAACAGATAATTTTGGAAGCTGAAGCACAGACAAGCTATCTATAAGATGGAAAAAATTAATCTATAAGGTTAATAAACTAGTACTTTATCCTGATAGATCACATCCTGCATATTAGGACAGCAGAAGCACCCAAAATAACACCAATCATAATGCAATACAAACTACACACTAATGCAAATAGTGACAAAAAGAAACAAATAGTACTTATATTATTGTATTATATATATATATATATATATGTACACATGCCCAAGGCAGAGCAATACAGATGTAAATACTAATCATAATATTCATAAACAAGTTACTGAAGTTTAGAGAAAACAGTTTTGTGACTAGTAGAAATGAATTAGTCATACCATTCTTTATATATATATAAATATTTATATATATATAATTTATATATAATAATATATATAATATATAATATATTATATATAATTATTATATATAATATTATATATAATTATATAATATAATTATTATATAATATAATATTGTATGTAATATATAATATATAATAAATATAATAAATATATATAATATATTTTTATATATATTTGGGGAAATTTTATTCAATATATAAAACCATTATAATGCAGTACAAATATTTTTAAAAATAACCTTTAATTTACATTTCTTCCAAATAATGTTCATACTATTCTCGTATCTCCACCTAGACATTTTCTTACCTGAGCAATGAACTGAATAATCTTCACAAATATATTCAGAGGTGTGTCTCGTGGGACCACACTACGTGATCCTTTTGGAAAAAGTGCTGATACAATGCTCATGAGACGACTACAGGAATTGAAAAACAAATATAAATAGTCAAAATGTTGTTTTAAAAGTAACTTTTTCTAATAGCATAGATGTTATAATTCAAACTTAGAAGGAGTGTGAGAGTTACTACTACATAACACAGAAGCATATGACAGGTTCTGTCATCTCCTGTCATATCTGTCATCTTCTGTCATCAAAGTACAGCCCTCCGTTGTTGCAGGGAACACTGTAATGGATTCATTTATAAACTGACTAAGATCCTACTTTGTAATTCCTCCTGCAGGAGGAAGAGCAAAATTTGAATGACTATTCCAAATTCTCATTATACTAATTATTAAAAACAAATCTTTTCATTTTCAGACTATACATAGAGATGGTCACTTCACACCCTAGTTGTTCTGGTACCATTACTGCCTTTTAACTAAATTTCCCATTTCTTTTCTCTCCATTCACTTCTGTCATCACACATATAAAAGACAACTGCAGATTGTCTTCCTTCTCCTGTTCAAACTAAACAGGTTCTCTTGGTTTTCTCTGTTCAGATGAAGTCTTTGTTCCTCTGTTTACCCAACAAGCCCATCCCCATGGTGGCTTCAAGATCTTTTTTAATACCACTAGGAAAATAAAACAAAACCAGCAATAATTTACAATCCCTTGCACAGTGAACTTACCTTTGAGTTACAGTGTTGCTTTCACATTTTATTCTAATAACATAAACCCACAATAATCTATACAAAGATTCCAGTGCAACTCGGGACATTTTGGGATCTTTATTCTATAAAATAAATGAAAAATACAGTTTCTGTTATTTGTGAGACATTCAGAAAATTCTACTATTACTCTTCTGACTTTTGAGAATATTTTTTTAACAATGAAACTGCTGTGTTTAATACTGACTACATGTTTTAATGTGTATCCATAAAACCAACTTTATATTACATATTTCCAATACTATTTCAATATTTAACCAGTAACTTGAGATTATTTTCTCACTCTGAAAGCAAAGGATTAGCTAACAAGCAGCAGTTTCTTGAGATGAATAACAAGAGTGCATTGCCTGAAAGAACTTCATTAGAAAGCCATCTGGTAATGGATGCCTACTTTATGGCAAACTTAGAGTTTGTCTAAAACATGGGAGTAGCTGCTTTGGATCAGGCACAAAGTCCATCTAAGTCCGGTGAATACTAAGTCCAGTGTTTACAACAGCAGACAGTAGCAGGTGCAGAAGAGAAAGAGTGCAGGGCAAGCGTTACTGTATGAAGTTCTTTTTTGTCTGAAAGCTATTTCTAAGAGCTTAGCTTTGCTCCTTGTAGCTCTTACATTGTGTAAAAGTGAGTGACAGTAACATTTGTCATACCAGCTCCAGCAATCCCTTTTCCAGCTGAGGATTCTGACTGCATTTATAATCTTGAAGTATTTGATGGGACTCTTGGAATTGGGTAATATTAGCCAATATTGGGTCTTAATAGCTTATGAGCAGAATAAATGACTCCCAGTTGGCACCTTTTAGGAATTGTCTCAGTTCAAAAAAAAAAAAAAAATTCTTCCCCATATCTAGCAAAGTCTTGTTGTTTCAAGGCACATTTCCGCCTGATGGCTTGAACCGACTGATTTCACTTTTGAGTGGCCTCAACCACAAGCCGATGAATCAGAACAGCACTGCTACACTGTCCTCCTGGGACAAGTAGAGTGCAATTTCACAATGGGTCTAAGTTGATCTATGACACAGTACCGTGGGAAAACATGTTCTCATCTTTGTTTTTTCCTCAGCAGGCCCACTGCCCCCTCTGCATTGACTCAAGCAGTTAGAAAGTCCAGCTCACACCAGTAAGCCAATTCAAGTCATTTCATGGCTCTGTCTGTGCAACCGCCTATCCAAAGACAGTAACTTGGATGGCTTTAACATGGGTGGGTCATGACTTTTGGTTTTGGCTTGAAGCTTACTTCAAGAAAGGCTAAATGCCCATTACAAAATCGCAGAGGCCACAGTGGGTCTTCACAGACAACATACATGATTGTTTATCAGAATATTAGAGTTAGTCTAAGACAGTGATAATGCTGCTCTACCCTTCCTTTCACATACATCAGTGGGCTCCTACCATTACCCTCAAATTAGGGCATGTGCAACTAGGCAGTGGGTAAACACAAGAAGGTGATATGAACAAAATCTAAACAGTGTAAAAGTGCACCTGCTCCTGGTTAATAATCAGACAGGTGAGGTTTTACTACCCAGTTAATGTATCAGCACTGCTTTCGCAAGGAAGCAGCAAATGCTCACTCAAAACTGTAGGAGAAGGACAGATTGTGATAGTTTTAATTTCAATCAATTTAAACTACCAAAACCCAATGACACTATTACTTATCTAATCTACAGGCCAACAGTTCTTGGTGTTTGAAGTAGGATTATGAATTCATTGGTACATACATTATCAAAGTCCAAAATGCAGTCTCTACAACTTTTATTAATTGTAACCCACTTGAGTGATACTCTGTTTTTTTTATATTTGGTATACCAAAGGGGAGATTAACTTACAGGTCCAAACGAAAACCAAAATTAAAGTTTTGTTTGTTTGTTTGTTTTTAAGTGTAACAGGATTATAAATACAGCAGTACTTCAAATTTTGTAAGCATTGAAAAATTACATTATGTCTTTCTATACCTAGGAACAAAACAAGCTAGAAGAAAATGGCTTTTTTTGTCTAATTATGGCACACTTCTTGTATACCTGCTGTCAGTATGTCAGTATTTCCTTTTCTCTTTGAGATTGCTGCACCTAGATTTCAGTATATATGCCTATATAATACCCTGACCTGCCTGTATTTCAGCCCATTTAGCTGATGCACGGTAAATTTTCAAGCACCCTGGTTTTTGTTTAATTGTTTTCTTCCCTAAACACAGTTCTGTTTCACATCCTAAAACTTGTAAAATGGATAAATTATATCAGCAGACTATGAATAAACTTTCAAGAACTGTATCTCTGTTACAAAACAAAATCAGAGCAAATCTACAATGGTCTTACATGACACATTAAGACGAATCAATGAAACATATCTCAATGAAGGCAAGAAACAAAATAGCATTTTTTCCATGTTAGTCAAATGTAGTCACTTACTGAAGAAAGTACTTTTTAATACTGATGTTAAACTTTTCTTCTGTTCTGAACTAAAACAATTTCTACTTTTTAAAACCTGCAAAACCAACAGTGTAAAAGTCTTTCAAGTTAGTGCACTGCAAGTTGTTATAATAAATCAGTTTCACATTTTTTAATTGTGAAAACGTTTTCAAGTTTGCTCGCATGCAAGACGGTTTTGGGAATAAATTAACAGAAAATAATATATATACATCTGAATACGTAGTTTACTTCCAGTGGAAACATGCACTGCTGTTCAGGGAAACCAACTGTGATATTGATATTCAACCTTACAAAGACACTTTTTTACCCTTTATGACAAACCGATATTTGATAATTTTCTGATCTTTCTCCTTTACTATCTATCAAGAAAAAAAAAGATCTTTGAAACATTAGTTATTCTTCGTAGTGTGGCTTCTTAACAGTACTTCAAGCATTTTTACAGAGAAAGGAAAGCACAAAATACAGTGATTAACATAAAAAAAACAAAAACACATTGTTTACATAAGACAAAGCAATGTTTCACTGAGTTGTAACAACATATTAACTCACCTGCAGTGTTTCTATTTGTTTTCTGATACTGTTGTTAGATGGCATCTAAATAAAGCAACGTGAGACAGCAAAACATAACAAACATGAGAATGGGAGGCACATGCATGTTAGATGAAAAAAGCACAAAAACAACAGATAGCTGTACAGTAAGGACTCTATTCAGTAGAAATACAGGTTTTACTATAGTGGCAAAAAAACGTTCCTCCAGCTTTCAAGGTTTTGTGGTAACAGATGCTAAGTTTAAACTAACCAAAAACCCTTCTACCAAATAGCAGTGCAGTATGATAGACAGTTTTCCCTTCCATTTCAGCAGCTTTCCTGTATGTTCCTTCCTCTCCCTGTAAGAAATGGTAAGGATACCAGAGCTCATCTCCATTCATGACTCAGTTTTCACAGAATCACAGAGTGGCCGAGGTTGGAAGGGACCTCTAAATGTCATCCAGTCCAACCCCCCTGACAAGCAGGATCACTTAGAGCACATTGTGCAGGACGGCATCCAGGCAGGTTTTGAATATCTCCAGAGAAGGAGACTCCACCAACCTCTCTGGGTGACCTGTCCCAGTGCTGTCACCCTCAGAGTAAGGAAGTGCCCTCTCATATTCAGCCAGAACTTCCTATGCTTCGGTTTGTGCCCAAAACTGAACTTTCTGGCAAATCTGCAAAAATTACTTTATCTAAATACTGGTTAGAAAAGTGGGCAAAACATTTTTACAACACTGACCAGTGTTACCATCTGCTACGCTTCAGTGTGTGAAGAAACACTCTGCTAAGCTCAAAGCTACGATGGCAACCCAGCTGCTACACAGGTCAAGGCCAGCTATGCGTACTCCAAGGGTACGCCCTTTGGTAGGCTCCAGGTCTAAACCAGCTCTTACTACTCACTTAACTGCTATTTGCATTGGTCCAGACTCAGATGTAATAATCCTTCCTCATAGCAGTGATACCAGAAATGAAAAAGAGGAAAAAAAAACCAACCAACCAACCTAACAAAAATCCTAGCCTGCCTTCTTTAAGAATGGCTACGATGTTTTCTCTGCAGACTAAGCCTGCTTTAAGGATAACTAGAAGGAGTGTGTGCTGTAACCATGTGCAAACAGCTTATAAGGACAATAAATCTTGCTAGTACTGGATCAGGATTCAGAGGCCAATGTATCTACAGTTGTCAAATGAAGTAACTGCACTGAAATACAGCAGGATAAGGTAGGCTATGGAGCAACTGTCAAGGTGTGAGCTTTCACCCCACAGCAAATGGGAGATCAGCTTAATTCTCTGCCACTGGAGCACGGCCACACAGCATCCATTGCTAGGCAAAAGTTTGCACTTGGCAGTCAGCAGGGAATAAGCTGAGCACCACGAATTCATGGCCCACATCACCTCTTGCTACCAGGCCTATGCTCTTCGTAAGAGTGTTCCTGTGACAGAGCCTAGGTCTTGGCACTGCTGCAGCCCTCAGTTTGTCAGGTATCCCCCATGTGTTAGGGCTGGATGAAATTTATTAGTACATTAAAGCATTTCCAATAACTCTCAGTGTTACTTTATTAAATAGCATCTAAGACACTAGAGGTGATGGGTTTGGAATCCTTGTGCCTTTAATATATCTAAGTAACTGCAAATAAGATAACTTTGGTCACTAGGAAATCAGGAAGTAAAATGGGGAAAGGGAAATCTAAAAGACCAAACTGCTGTGAAATTCAGATTTATAAATTAATGAGATTACTAATTACAGATTGCATGCATTTAATTAGCTTCAGAAACAAAGGAACACATTCATTCACAAGACACAGGAGAACACTTGGGGTGGATTTTTAAAGATTAACCTCAAGCTAGGCAACACCCCCACCCCCAAAAAAGAAAAAAGTATTTGGTGGACCAGATTAAATCGAGCCATTAAAATATCCTAACTCATTGATGGCACAGAATCAAGACACTGAAAATTCTGAGTTGCAGAAATTCATATATAAAATTTCTGCTGAATAGAGCCTTACAGTAAATGTGTTAAGCTGTTAGTGGTTAACAAAACTAAGTAAAATATAAAATGCATGCTCAGGAACTACCAGTTGAACTCTCTGGCATTTATACTTTTAATACATCCATTATCAGCAATGGATATTAAGCCAGAAAAACGCAGCTCCTAGATTGTAAGATTTTTTTAAAGCTTTTAAAAACAGAAGAAGCCTCCATAAGCAAAATAAACAGCAAAATTAATAATAATAAAAAAGCAAACATGGCAAACATTGCAAAAGAACTGCCAATGTTAGATGAAAAATATACAAAAACCCAACAAGCAACAGAAAAGTGTGAAAGATGTCATGAAAACAAATTTATTCTTGAAAAAACAATCCAAGCAGCTAAGCCTGTTTCCTTAGACTTCATGCTGGTTTACATATATTCCTAGTAAGCTTCAGAATTGTCACTCATACCTAACCAGAATGAATATTGTGGAAGTGGATCAAAGAAAGTATTAAAATCATCAAAATCAATACATTGATGCATTAGGCAAAATCATGAGCTACGTTAATCAAAATTAAGGAGAGAAAGCATACAATTAATACTGTAAGAAATTCACAGAACCAAATCCCTGATTTCTATGCACCATAATCTCTGTGTTTTGTCAATCACAGTACGTTCTACAATGCTATCAAATGAAGCCACAAGTTAAAAGGACACTGAATTTTTTTACTTGGAAAATACCTATCACAGGCTGTATATATTATTTCTTTTCTGGATTAGAGATTTACTTTTTATTCCTTCAGTAAGTGAAGAGGAGAGACAAATTATTTTCTCACTTGTAATCTTCACATGCAGAATTACAGTTTGTACTTTCTCTAGTATAAAACTGCATTTATTAACAGATATATCTGCAGATTTTACTCAACAAAACTGATGGCCCCCAAGAGGCAATATCTATTTCCAGCATTATATAAAATCATAAGAAGTTTAGTACTAATGGAGACTTAAGACAATTAACTGTTTTTAAAAAATTACAGTGTCCTTTTAAAAACAGCCAAATATTTGTTGTTTATTTGGCACTAGAACAATGACAACATATTGGAATAAATACTACCGATTTGTGACAGTTTCTGATTTGAAAAGGATTCTTACCTTTAGATGTGACAAACAGTTCTGCAGGAAAACGTGCCAGTTATTTAAAAAAAACTGTTTCTGACTGACACACAACAGGCAGGTGATCAATGGATACAAAGCCTACGAGTAGGGGGGAAAAAGAATTGATCAAATTGCTCTTTGCATACCTTCCAAGTCTTGTACATCGAGAATGAGACACAGTAGGTTCTTGTCTCAGGTTCTCACAGCAACTAGGACTGGTCACCAGTTTAGCACTGTGCCTTTCCTTCCCCTGCACTAGGACACGCCTGCCAGCCAGGACTGGCTGGTATTAGTATAGGGCCAGGGCAATGGGACTACAGTGGAACTCATCTCCTAGCAAGGCCTGATCTCAAACAAAGACTGCTGGCAGATCTCGCCCCGCTTACAATATTTGCTCTTTCCCTGCAATCAGATCATTCATTTCATGGGGTCTTAAGTGCTGGGAGAGGGAACTGCCTTTAAGGGGAAAAATATAACCAAAAATATACATAATCAACTCAGTTCATTATGATGCAGACTTAAGACGGTCAGAAATTTTACTTAATAAAAGTAGACTTTGAGGAGCAGTAACAAAACCTGTCTAATAAAATCTGTGAATATGCAAATTTTCTTTATCGAATTTGCTTTATTTACATAAGATTTGTTTAAATACTCTATCTCTTTAGGAAATACAAGATGGTGATTAATGCCAGATCTGACTGCAGATTACCTTTTTGTGGAATAAAAATTATAGAAAGAGGACAAATTTGTAAATTGTAATATTGATATAGTAAAGCTTCTGAATTCCTAAACAGAACAGTGAATCCTAAAATCAACTATTCTATTCTTATATAATAAGTTTAACCATATATAATAACGTATGCTTTATATGTTGGAAAAAAGAAAAAGTATAGGAAGGGAGAAAACAGGCAGAACAGGGCTACTAACAGGCTCTATTTGCTGGAAAAGCAAATACGCCTGCATGCTGCTTCTATCCTTTAATTAAATACAATTTAAATATACAGACTCCCTGAACATAAGTTCTTATTAGAAGAGACATTAGGTTAAGTAACTGTGCTAAAACCATCTAAAATAAGAACAAGTATCAATTTCAAGACAATCTCACAAGTGGGATAACAGAGCACATAGCTAGCATGAAATATAGATCAAAATTAGAGCAAAAGCAATATACACAGCGTGAATTGAACTGTATTGAACTGAGGAGTTCAGATTTAAATTAATACAGCTGTTAGGTTTTCTTAAGATAATGCACTAGCTTAAAAGCCTAAGATGAGCAAAATGGAGAAGTTGAAATATTTCTTTAAAATACCAGCGAATGCTTCTTTCTTGAACTCAAGTCAAAGGTAGTCTGATAAAGCATCTCCACAAAATTTTTCAAACATGGCACATTCACTTCATTTTTAACAGCCTATTAAAAAAAATACACACATAAATTGGTTTAAAATTTTATGAAAAAGGTAGTAAAAATATACAGTAAGACATCCATGAATTTAAGAATGTTCAAACATTAAATTTCGTGTTAGATAAGTATTTGACTGTTATCTGTCTGAAATATAAATAAAAACATAATGAATCATGTCATATACTACAACCACACAGGTCAAAAAATAATATAAAAAAATAAAACAAAGAAAACATAAACCACTGTTTTTAAAATACGGTCTGCATTCCATAAGTAAAGAAGAGTAAGTAAAGTATATGTCATCAACTAACAAAGAAGGACGCTGAAACCCTCAAAAAGTGTACTTTAATTTATTTCAAAAATAATACCCATAACTTTTTAACTGATCCCTTTTCTGCTGTTACCCTTTTCTTTTATATTCCCCAGTTCTGAAAACTAGGAAAGAGACACAGGATTGCCAGCCAATCAATAATATAAGTGGTCTTTGTTCAGCTTTCATAATCAATGAAAGAGACACACTTGCCCCTATAACTTTTTTTACTCAATCTGTCCTTGCATGCAAAATAGCCTTCCCTCCACAAACCACGCAGCTACCTTCTTCATTAAACCCCCCTCCAAGTCTCTCAGAATTGTCTCTGGATACCCCTGATAATCAATTTAAACTTAATTTTGAATACTGCTTTATACAGTTTTGTTTTCCTAGAAGATATCTTTTTTAAAAGTACGCAAGATAAAGAACATGCATTTACAGCACTGCAGAAGCAATTGTACTTCCCCTAATTTTGTATTTTTTTGACAGAGAACCTGAAAGGTAAAACCAATTTTCTTATTTCCCTGCTCTTTCCAATATAAGCTATTTGTTTTTAGTTTTTTATTATTGAAACAGGAGTTATTAAAAGATACATCATGTCCATCTTTCTTAGAAAGCCGAAATATTCACGATGCAGACACATAAAAAATAGCATATAATATCTCTGTAACTTGTGAAAACCCCAAAAGAACTGAGAAAGTATTTACATTTGAACCCAATTCCTAAATGTCCCCAAACTATTACTCTTTTGCTATTCTTAAGCTCTATGTTGTTCTGTACCCTCTAGCTCCACATGAGAAATTAGTCAGTTGTTGCCACCACCACATTCCTGCTTTTGGATATAACCTTGGGCTTATAGACCAGCCTTATCTTCTGCAGTGGAAAATATTCAGTCATCCATTACACCTGCAGGGTTCTAATCAGGTCTTATTTTTAAAAATGCCTGAATGACTAAGCAAGAGAATGATAGTAAAGAAGCAACAGTGCTGAAACCCAATAGCTTACTCACTGAAGTGATTTTCTGTACCCAAGATACAGGAAATCCAGACTCAGTTCTTTCATCGTCTTCAAAAAAGATTCAAACTGTCATCGTACATCTTCCAAGAGAATGACTAAACCTCTCAACTCTATTTCCATCCAGGATGGGGTTTTCAGCTTCTGTTTAAGAAGCTCCATTTGTATGGAATGATTAAAGATTCAATGAGTCAGAAAGATTATGAGTCCCTCACCAAATGCTTAAAGCACTGACTCAATCCATATTTGTAGGAGGAAAAGATCCACAGATTGCCACAAACACACAACCATTCTGCACTCCTGATGTGCATTACAACCAAGCAATTCCAATTCCCAAATGCTGCTTCTGCCTAATTAATACATGTGCTGTTTTTACTATTTAAATTACAAATTTGTAAACTAATAATCATATCTACCTAAATGCTAACTACGTTCACTATTCACCCCCACTCCACCTGACAAGTAACTTTGGAATTCCAAGTGAAAAATGCATTTACTTCTTAACAGGACAGCTAATTCTTCTTTAGAAAAGAGCAGAAATATGTCCAGGTGAAATCAAGACTTGACTCAATATACAGCTAATCTACCTCTCTGTGGTAATGCTTTAAAAGGAATAACCGTATCCCATCTAAATTTTTCAGTAGTTCCAAAGTTAAAAAATCTAGAGAGAGAAATGTATCTCTGCAGCTCAAGACAAGATAGATATATTTGAAAGAGAAAGTAGAGGTCAGAGATATTCTCCTATACTAGTTTTTTTCTTCTTGAATAATAGTTCACACTCTCCCTACCTGACTGTAAAAACACTACATATCTCAGTTTATTCTAAAAGGACCTTACAGGTTTCAGCTAATAAAGAAAGTCAATGGGACTAAAATAAAATAATAACAAAAATTTTAAACACAGGAAACTTCTGTCTTTTAGAACATTTAGAAGATTACATAGTGCTGTGGTGATATATGGGTCTAGAAAACAGTGTTAAAAGGTTCTGAAAAAAGCTGGGAAACTAATATGCAAAACATACTTACACATTTCCCTTCAAAAGGCTATGCAGGTGCTTGTAATTTGCTTTATAGCATTTTAAAACACATAAAATACAATGTAATGGGGATCATTGGAAGCAATTTTAACAATGAGAGTTTAACTGTAAGTGAGGTAAGCGGAAGGAGAAGAAAATACTTACAGCAGCCACAGGGATGAGAATTTCCACAAACAAACCAGCAAGTGCATGTTTTATATCTTTATCTTTTACTTCCAGGAAGTATTGAGCACATTCCTTTGTGATGAAGCGTTAAGAAAAGATTTCAAAAATAAGAAAGACTTAGAAATGTCACTGTACCATAAATACCCCTAACAGTATCACAGTAATTACTAGGTCAAATTTAAAAAATACGATGTGTTTTAGTTAGACTTATTTTCCTTGACAATAGCAACTTTACAAAAGATTAGAAACTTTAAATACTTTTTCACAAGGAATAAAAAATGGGGGGGGAGAGAGAAGAGGAACATCTGAAATACCAGATGATAGGTTTTTTTTTCCTACTAAAATAATAAAAAAATGCACGCTTTTCCTCAGAGTATTCCCATTTCCAAAAGTAAATGCTCATCTTATACTGAAATTATTAGAATGTAGTATTTTACATTTTTATATACTCATCTTAATTTTCAAGATGACAATGATACAAAGACACAAAGACAATTTTACAGGCAAATACATATCTATACACATGTATGCACACTCCACTATATGAAATTGACCACTCTGTGCACAAACTAAAGTATCCACGTGTGTGTTAAGTCTTCTCAGGACTAATATAGATGTTAACTGTAATTTCATGTATTATGGGTTTGCCACATGATTGGGACAACTTAGAATGGGTTCTCAACAATCAAAACAATGCTTATTTCAGTTTGCTATGATGTTTGTTTACCTGCATGAACTGAAACGATGCTTCAAAATCCTCCACAGGATACATCTTTACCCGAAAAAACTTCATTCCCATAATCAAACTGATGATACTTTGTACTACGTGAGGACTCTGTTCTTTTTGCCGCAGTTCTTTTAATTCGGTGACAAACTTTTTCCTAACAGCTTGAAACCTGAACAAAGGATATCAATAGCAATTATTGGCATTTTTAGTTACTTTTACATGATGTCTTCAACTTTGAACTCATGTCTTTATGCTGTTAATGATAATGGCACCTACAGTAAACAAAACACAGGCAAGATGAACCCTGATATTTAAAAGCGAGGTATTTAAGTGTCTATGATGATTAGCACATTAGAATACACTTGTTAACAGAACAACAACTATGGACTGATTGCAAGCCTCCTTTCCCTGCACCTAAAGACTTACAGCAAAGCCGTTCAGTTTTGTACTGAAGATTATTCCTTGATTTGTTCAAATTATTGTGTTGGAAAGTGAGGAGGACATGCCAGAGCACACTAACTATTAGTTACTGGGGCCATTAATAAATGCTGCTGTATTAAATACTCCATAAGTCTAGAGTCATTTTTCCTGAACTTACTTTGATTGAGCAAGAACCCCTGTCACTTCTGCATATAAGTCTGCAATAATATGCACATTCCCAGTGTTGGTTCCTGAATACCTGAAAGAAAAGAAAAGCCATAAGTGTCAAATATATCCTTGTTCTTCTAAACCCTAAGAGAGTTCACAAATACAAAGAGAAAGATAACATTCCATACCATGGAGCATAACCACAAGAACAATGAACGTCAAGCACAAAATGCATGGGTAACATTTAAAAGGGTGCAAATTTGTTGAGCAGACATACACTGCATAGGAAGTTTACTATTGTTATCTAACCTCAGAACTCTTTTCTGTCTGGTTGGCTATGCAAACCATTCTACGAAAAATAAACTATTATATTGAACACTGTGCTCTTTCAAGATATGTTTTCAGTTCTAAGATCATTGTTCTTTTACAGTATTATCACCAAAGTGTTACATGTGAGGCAATCAAAGGCGAACAATCATCACAGGGAAGCACAGGCTGATAATACACACGTTTAAAGAATACAGATGAAACTTACCCTTCCTTATGTTTAAAGTGCTTAAAAGCCAAGTTTAGAACTTCATGTACTAAAGGATCTGGCACTGGATGAACAGGTATCTGAAATAAAAATATTATTTACAGGTATGTAACTATGCATATGTGTGTGTATGAAGTACATAAACAGTACTACTGTATGTTGCCCTGGAGAAGTATTTCCTACCCCTGCCAAAGGACAAATCCTCTGCTGGCATATAATGTCAATTTAATTCTGCAAGATATGAACATTTACACAACCTGAAGATCTAAAAATTTAAGCAATGCTACATATTGCCAAAAATATTGAATTTATTTATATGTATTAATAGTCTCTTAAATTATTTTGCACACTGGCTTTTAGTGACTAAATTCATAATGAAATAAACATCTAGAAGTAATCTAAACACTACAAGTTTGTTATTAAATTTTATCAGACTATGTTAATATCTTGATTAGCATCTTTCTATGATTTCTACCTTGCATGGTAATTATTACAGATTTATTACAATTATTACAGATTTAACCTCAAAATACAATTAATCACTTACAAAGGAAGACAAAACCAAAAAATAAGAATGCAGAAGAAGTGATCATGTCAATTTAACACTTTCTGCAAATATAAGTAGCACAAGCATAAGAATTTTCATAACACTAAGTAACAATTTGGTGACAAATTAAAAATCATGCATTGTTTAGAAGACCCTTTTAAAATGACGTTGTTTAACACTACTGCTTTCCTCAGTTTCAAAATGAAACATTTGCCTAAAAATCAATATAACTTTTTTTAAAAGGCACTATATATACATACATATATGTAACTCTGAAGTCATAATATACTTAAAATTTCAAAGCAGTTGATGTAGGGACTAGGACAACTACTGAATGTTACTGGTAAACAGTGATTAAGACTAACAAAAATATATCAGACGAAAAAAAATTATTGACTTGGCTACAGAAAATGAAGCACTTACTGCTTGGGAATTTCATACTCTCCTGTGTCAAGAAAGCTATTTATCCAAGAATTTCTGGTTACTGAAACAGGCTGTTTACATGCATATATAATATATAATACAATGAGTAATATATAGTCACTTAAATACAAGACTTTTATTCCTACACAGGTCATGTCTGTTGCCCTCTCTCCAGCTGTTCTGTGCTTGTTACATAAAAGGCTGTATTGCACGGTTTGCACCCCATAAATCCAGTTTCTAAGAATTAAACAATGATAGGGCTTCCGAGAAGACAGGACGATGAATGGAATATGAATGTAAATACGTTTATTGACAGAAAGCCATCCTTTCCACACTTCTGACTGCCTAAAAGTAAATACTCTTTACAAGCGGAACACACAAACCCTCCTTCAGATAACGTGTAAGACTGAACAGTTCTTCTACTTGGTGTAGCTGGGTTCAGTGGCCCACTGAAGGTCTTTCCCAAAGGAAAATATCCTTACCAGGGCCCTTAGAAAAACAAACTGGGGCAGGGTGGGTGGAAAACATCATATACCTCATCTAGAAGTATAGTCTGATATGACTTGTGAATGCATTTAAATGCACAGAGAATCTTGTCCCTTAGCTTGCAGAGGGGTGGTCTGTGTTAAAAACTTTTGTGGAATTTAGATATCAATCAAAATACATGATGACAACCCAGTCCATCAGCCATGTAGATGTCTGTTTGCTGGGTTTCTACAGATGATGAGGAAAGGCATTTAGACAAACAAAGTAATTTCTCCAGCAGAAGAAACATGGCCAAAATCCAGAGACACTTCCACATTTATAGGTTCAAGACCAGATACAGAGAATCCCTACTAAAAGGAAAGTAGCCATCAAAACCACACCAAAGTATTTAATCAGTACTTCCTCCACTGCTTCAAAAGGTTGAAGAATGACCACTGAGGAAGTTGACTTCAGAAAAACCCTTGTCTGGAGTACAAGTATCAACAGCTCACCAAGCATCACAGGAGGCACCACATCAGACCTATCTCAGACTCTCTTTAAGCCAAAACTTTGGCACTTCTGAAATCTGCACAATTGGCAACACATTCTCTTCTCAACAGAAAAACTGGTACCACTTCAAAATACAGCAGCTTGCCCATACAGTACTGCAATCCTAAACAATTTCTCACTTTCTCAGTGAATGATCAGCAGCTCTAGACTGTGCTTTACTATTTTCATTTTCCTTGTACCACAAATAGGCCACAACTATAAACACCCTACAAATGATTTGCAAACTAAACCATATACCTTTCTTTACTAAATACAGAAAGCCATTTAATTTTCATATACCTGAAAAAAGTGTCTTTTTCATAAAAGACACAAAATACCTGACCAGACTTCTTGTCTCAAATACTTAAGTCTACTACATCTTTCAAATACTTTTATTAATATTTTTATTAATATTTTTCTCCTCTCTATAAGAAAAAAGGCTGTTACTTGAAGCCAAACTCTACCCTCTTGTGCATACACATATGCAAATTTTATATTAACAGAATTTGTGCATATGGATACCATCTAGAGCTACATTAGCAAAAGGCAAAACAAAATTGCACACCCTTTCCAATTAAAAAAAAAAAGCATTTTAGTCTTGCCATTCAATGACTTCATAATGTATTTCAAAAATGTTTAAGCACACAAAAGGTGCTGAACATGAATAAAATGCTATTTTTACAGTTTTGCTTTTTGTACTACATTAGCAGCTTTGGCTTAGAGGACCCAAGAACTGAGATAACACAGTGCATAATTTTAGCCTTATATGTGCTTATCATATATATGCTCCAATTTTGTATATAAAACTTTAGATGAGGTGACTAAAATTGACATAAAAAGCAAAAGATTAAAAGAAATTTGCCAAAGCAAAAGAGCTTACCTGTTTTAGAACCTCTATTAAAACTAAACAAAAAATGAAATCTACAGCTAAGTCCCTCCTTTCAAGTAGATAGTCTCTTTCACGTTGTTGGTCATCTCTAAAATAAGAAATCAAGAACACATGTATCACACACATGAATGAACACAAATATTACACAGGAGACTACGTATCTTCCATGCAATCATAGCTGCACATATGAAAAAATGCTTAGAAAAACCATCAAGTTCGGTGCAGCACTAATATCTCAACTCCTCCCCTGAAAGGGTCTGGCAACAAACAAAACAACTCAAAATGGAGATGAACTAGCTCATTACCAGGGTCTAACTTCCTTCTTTGTATCAACTAACCAAAACATTTATATCAACCAAACAAAATCATTAAGTCACTTCATGCATATCACCCATGCAAGTTAAATACAGCACTTCAAAGAACCCCATCCTCTTCCTCCACAGATTTAGGTAATGACAGATCAAAGGTATAACGCTTGTCAAAAAAAGCACAAAGCACTTCCATTTTCTTATAAGACACAAAGATTTCCTTTTTTGAAAGAAAAACTCTTACCCCTTTGATTTTGTGCTAGATCGAGGTCTGTATTCATAAGATTCATCTTCTGTTCCATTTTGACGCCTGTACCAGTCAAACAAGGTGCGTAATAAGGAGGGGAGACAGTGCTCTGCTACTGAGCTCATAGAGCTTATCAACTGAAAAAAAGGAGAAAAGGAGTTGAGCATGACAAAGCAATCAGATTTATATATTTAAACATACAATGTATTTAAATATAGTTACACTTTCAGAGTGGTGTTTAACATTGTTTTAGGAATCATACATGTATATTGGATAATTTTACAAATTAGCAAAGGATGTTCCTGACTGCTTCCATCTGGATTTCTGAAGCATGCCTACCTTTACACTATGACAGATAAAAGATAAACCTCCTAAATTGAGCAAGTATGTAACCTTGAAAACATGCTTCTTTGGTAATAATACAAATAAAACCAGCTTTTATTATTATTATTAGATATTCTAATCCACTGTAAATATACATTTGACTGTCCAGATCTTATTTTCAGCCTAACTCCTCTATCTACTGTCCTCTTTCAGAAAAGGTGGGTATGAATTACAAACTTCATTGAAATTGTGTAAGTAGAACTTGTTACAGAAGGAATACTTTAACACGGTATAAAACTTGAATTCTCTATGCTTTCTTTAACTTAAAATAACAGAACTCATCTGTGTTTGGAGGGAAGAAGAATGACTAGAGAAAGACAGCATAAAACAGCATAAAATTCCTGTCAGGAGGCACCGTGGAGCTAGTCAGTCCCCATACCTATAGCTAGAAAAAGGAATTACCACATTGCTCATAAATGTCACATATTGATTACCTCCTGCATCTTTCAAATGAAAGATTTCAACAAAAGCCATCCTCATGCTATAACTTATCTGTTACTCGCTATTCTTTACTCCAGAAAAGTAAGGTAATGCCAATGTCATCATTTCTTTGTCCTTATCTAAGGGATCCTACTTTTTTGGGTTTAGGGAAGACATGGGGAGAGGTTAAACATAACAAAAACATAAAAGAATCTTTCACCTATCGGAAAACTTTATTCAACCAGTTTAACCAACTATTCAGGTCACAACATTTAAGTAGTATTTTTGACTATTTGAAAAATCCCTGACTAACACAAACAAGGACAGAGACCTTCCTCAAAATAAATAAATTATTACTCTGAAGTTTATAAAAGCATTACATCCCAGTACACAGTACAATCTATGCACAATGCAAATCTGAAGAGAAACTAGGTTTTATGAAGAATCTGGTTAGATTAATGAAATTATTTTAAAAATTATTATTTTGTCTGTCATTAGGACACTCAATAAAAAAGGATTCAGTGGAAAAATGAAGCATGCTTGCTGCAGGTGGGGAACTCTCTTTGAGATAACTACACAAAAAAAAAAAAAAAAGAAGGCATTTACAGAAAACACAAACCACACAAAGTCCAGTTAACACAAAAGAAAAAGAAACTAGAAAGACTGTGCAGGCTTGCTTATTGCCTTGCATCTCAGAATGAGGGCTACATTTTGAGTATAGCTTTATTCTTACACTGATCTATGTTGAAATTTTTACAGCATGCTTTGGAAACCAAGTATTCTGCAAGCCTGTTCCTTGCACACCGGTATCCATACAAAAGAAACAGCCAGTTAACTGACCAAAATACATCAGAGACTTCTAGAAATGGACACTGAAAAAAAAAAATCTCAATTTTACCACACTAAAATTATTGTGGTCTGAAATGCAGTGGTGCGTGATGAAATGGAACGCATACAAATCAAGATGTTGCTCAAGAGAAATTTCTGACAGGAAAGATGACTGAAAAAAAAGTTTATTGGAAAAATAATAATAGTGCTTTGGCAACAGAAAACTTATGAAGAGGGAGAGAATAGGAAAGAAAAGCTATGAGCAAACTGGAGACTCTTGTGAGTCATTATTAAAACTATCATCCTTCAGTAATAGTAACAGGAAGCAGCATCCTTCAGTAGGGAACAGCATCAGAAAAAAAAGAATTCAAAACACTAATTTGTATTGATGATGCTTAGAAAATTCTTCACCAAGGTTACATTAGCAAGAAATACATGTTTGCATCAGCCTGGGGTACTTAAAAACCTCTGTTGAGCCTACTAGCACTCTCTAATCATGAGAAGAAATTACAAGTTAAAAGCATTAAGACAGATAGACAGGAATAAATATTCAGAAAGCAAAAAGAAAGAACCTTCCTCATGAGTTTGTAAACTGAAGGTATTAGTCTCAGCATAAAGCCATCAACATAACCTGGTAATCAGAATGAAAGCTAGGGATAAGCTCTTGCTGAGGAAGGGGTTATGTGTGCATCATCAACCATAACAATCCAAAATGTATTTTTCTTTTGTTTGACATGGGAATCATAATATTTTTTGAACAGAATGTATTTCAGAATGTCCTGTCCATTTCCATTCCCCCAAAATCATTTTAACACTGGCAAAATACGTTAATTACTCCTTCTCTAAAAACAGAAAGTTCTTTCTCTCTAAAAATAACAGGAATGTATTAACTAAGTTGCCCAGGGCTATGTTCAGTGCTTAATGCAGCAACCTCACACATAATAGGCCAGGAACAGATTCAATGAACACCCAGAGTACCCTGTGCTGCCAATGTAAAATTTCCCCACAAAGCACTTCTACTCCCCTTCTCTCCCCCTGAGCTCATGGGTTTATCGCTATAAAAGAAAAAGAAGAAAGCTGCATTTGAAACTTTCCTAAACTTTTTCTTTAGGTCTTCCTATATGTTTTCAAAGTACAATAATGCTACAACCATTCACAAACACTCCAACAGTTACACAGTTTACACCATCCAGGGAAAGAAGCTGTATCATATGCTTTAAGAATTGCCATTGATAAAATGCTAACCCAAGAAACTGGATGGGACTGGACACCAGTCATCATGACGTGTATTCCCCAGAACGAAACAGCAAAGTGCACTCCAGCCTTAAAGGCCACAACACATTGCTAAGAGCTGCACTATGCCTATCCACCAGCAACACTGAGACGTAAGGAGAGAGAGAGATGCAAGGTCCCAGATTCCAGCTATGTACAAAGTCCTTAAAGCATTCCACTTGTGCCTGGTCACAAACAAGCCTGAACTCAAGAGACACATCTACTTTCAGTGAAGTCACTGAGATGGCCAATATTTGCTTCTGTGTGATCACAAAGTTTCTGGTGTCTTAAGACAAGGGTAGGAAATTGCCAAGTATGATTCTTACAACAAACAGAAGAAGAAAAATACAAGCTATTTCAGTTTCAAGCTGTACAAGCAAAAATATTTTAAGAAATGCAATATATGCTCTGTAAAAATTCCTCTCCAATAGCTTCCTGATGCACCAGGAATGATTGAGCATTAAAGTGCTACAATTTTTAACAGTTCAGAAGCTTACCAAATAAAAATTTTCTTATTTTCCAAAATTTAATACCTTTAAGCTAAATTTAGATTTTTTGTTTCAATTAAAACCTTAATGACAAGTAAAAGAATTGTACTATTTGAAAATGAAAAAAAATATTGATTTTGCAGAGCAGGCTCTAATAGCAGTTCTGGTTATATTTCCAATTGAAACAAATTTCAGCTAATTAAATAGCTAGTTTACTTTTTCATGATAGGGAGAGGCAACACAACACACCTTCCTTTTCCATCCCTCTGGTCTTCACTTAGTGAGCTTAAAGAATGACTTAACTAGGTCCCTTGCTCCCAGAGTCCCTCCTGTGTTTCAGCCGCTCCCTTTTTATTAACACCGTACAACACTTACTAGCTCAGTACCGTATTGGTAGAGCTAAAGCTCAGACTCCATGTCCTAAACTCCAAAGATCTCTGAATGAACAAGGTGGCTCAGCAACAGCTCTGGCTTCTCTGCTCTTTCACTGGATGCAATGGCCATTCTGGATCCTCCTCTCGTGTATTTTCCCATTCTCTCTTCACTTTTCTGTCTTCCATACTGCAAACTACTGAGGGTTTTACATACCCAGCAACAGAGAGAAGCAGTCTTAATTTGTCAAACTATGTTCAAAATTACCTATCAAAATTCACCTTCCCTATCACCACTAGGAAGCCATTCTAAGTCTGATTCTCTCAAGATGTTTTTCAGTACCATTAAAATTCAGACCTTGATAAACCCAAATTAGATTATAAATATTGAAAGAACAAAATAAGAACTCAGATACATATATAAAAATCAGATTTCATTATTTTTCAGGCACTAAATTTTCTGAAAAATGTTTATTTCTATATTACAAATTTTCAGAAATTACATGCTTTGTTGTGTTTTTGTTTTTTAATTCTCTGCATTCAGCTTACTTGTAGAACCTATACATGGTTTAATATATGAATACTAGTGATTGACAAAAAAAATCCTTAATTAGGAAAGAATTCTAGGGGGAAAGTTAGTAGAAAAAATAGTAATACTACTGATTTACAGATTTCCTTAGATCATCCCTATCATTCAGATTATTTTCCTCTTGGTTAGCTCTAAAACAAATACTGGAGCAACCAAGGAACTTATGTCACATCCCCCATAAGCCATTTTTCTTGCTTGTGAGTTAGCTTTAATTTAGAAGATAATGGCCTTGTAGCACTTGGGATCAGAAAGCATTAAAAGTATGAGATATGGGGCAGGGAGGAGGTGTCTGGAAAATAAAATTATGCATCGAATGTCATGTGCTAATATCTGTTTTCTCTTATAGTAAGATAAAAAAAAAGAAAGAGGTGCATGGATGGTTCTTAATTGAAAAACAGGGACAGCTCCATACACTGCAATATCTAATAACTGTAATAGAGCAATAATGGAAAGTTTAAAAAAATTGAGGAGGAGATATGGACAGAATATTAACCTTCATAAAGTAACAGGCTACTCAATAACAGCTAAGAATAGGAACAGGCAAATAAGGGGGCACCATCTGGGTGCTGCCACTCCTTTGCAAGGAAGTGGTTAAAGGACAAAAACATGCTTGTATTAAGAAACAATTAGAAATACAGACAATAAACATGAATAAATTGAGCAAAGAGTTATTCCAGGTACAGTTCAGTTACTCTAAGTGAAACATAATAGCCTTATAGACTTTACACTCAAAAAAAGAAGTAACATCCTGAACCTGCCTTAAGCCTTCTGCCATAGAATTAAAAGGCATTCAGTAACTGCCACATTACTGAAATTAACTTTATTTGCTTGTAAAAGCAGAATGCCCAAACACCAAAATATTAATGATATAGGCTGAGGTTACACAAAGCCTGTAACAGGAATAGAAATAAACATAGTCTTTTTGTTCCTTACCGTATTTCAGCATCATTCCTCCAGCAGCTTTCACTGCCACTTTCAAATAATTTATTTAATCTTCTAGTTTCTTACTGTCATATTTTACATTGGAAAATAAAGTCTCTTTTTTATTATTAATTTTTTAACAACATTCAAAGTCTAAGTCTTCTAAAGCTGATTCAGGCACCCTAATGGTTATATTCTAAGCCACCACAACAGAAGAAACTCTATGCTACATAAAAAGAGGCCATCTTAATCCTATGCAAACTGCCTTTAATTACATGCCTCCTACCTGATCAAACTGAAGATCTTCACCTCTTTGAAGAGATCTGGACAAGAGCTTTTCCTGGAGAAAAAAAAGTAAAGGGAAATATGAATCTCATTATGCAATCAATGACAAAGACTCCTTTCTTGGTTATATTACAGAACAAAGAAATAATATAATAATATTTAATGTGAATATTTAACATGCATTATTTTTCAGCTAGAACCATTTCTGAAGATATGAAGTATACTCACAAAATAAAAAAACACAGATCTAAAATTAAGTTGGTAGCATAACAGTAAAATGACCTAATGACCGTCAAACAGAACATCTTAAAACAACTCTCCCAAAGAGCTGGGCCTAAAGAGTTGTGCTCAGTGAAGACAGCTGGCAATGTGTGCCACGCTGGACTTAGAAGGAAAGCCATTCCCTTCTGAATTAGGGAGCGGCGCTGGACTGAACAACTGCTCAGGCCATTTCCAATCTGCTCTTTTCCCTGAACTATAAAGGAAATGAGCTACAGAACCAAGCCCAGGAAAAGACGAATGTCAGTAATAACTTCCTTTACATTTGAAATACCCTCATATGGTACAGAAATGATACAGTATTATTGGAATTTAATTCTCACAATATTTCATTGCTACCAGTACCATAAAACATTATGTTAAAAGCAGAATTCAATTACATTCATGACAAAATAATTGAGTGAGAATTACAGCTTTGAGGAAAACAAAACACTCACGAACTGTAATAGGTACAACTACAAGAAATAGAATTTTTAAATGCTCTTACTAGGGCATCCTGGAAAGTTAAAACCACAACTAAGTCCTGCATATAGGTTCTGAGGGGCAATGATTTACAGATTTACTAAACCATAAGCCAAGTGCCAAAAAGCAAGCTTTAAAGGCATACTAAAATTAAGTAAAATATATAAAGATGAGCATTTCCAGCTAATTAAAGAGATGTTGAAGTACTTTTCACTGGAGGAGCTGCCCAGGGCCTGCTGTGGGACGCAGGGGAGGCGTTACGCTGTCAGCAGACCGCCAGGCCGCTCCGCTCCCACAGGCTGTGCCCAGCTAAGGCAAAGTAACTGCTCAGCAGCTCAGGGACAACACCCATGCTGTCAGGCTGCTGCCAGGAATGTAAAAAGTCAATATTGGGTGGCCTTTAACTCTTGCTGGACTGAAACAGACAGACTATACAGTAAATGGATTCAAATGGGGATTGGGTGTTTTTTTGCAGCAGATAGGAGAAGTTTCAAAGAGTAATGGGCACGTTCAAATTTTGTTTTCATTAGAATTCCCCCCCTCCACCCTTTTTTTGGCTGCAAAGGAAACTTCTGCTGTAGGTGAATTCATGTTACCCATACCGTGCTTCCAGATAAACTGCACAAATAATTGTAATCTTATTGATAAAGGGGGAACATGAGAAGTGTCCCACCCTATATAAACATCATATATGGCTGAACGAGCTGAGGGAAAATAACTGGAAAACTGTTTCCTGAGAAGAGGTGGACTTTCCTATAAAGCGAAGAAGCGACTTTCCCACTTGGTAGAAGTGAGGCTCCTTAAGCCTCCTCGTGACACAGTGGGTGTTTTTACCACAGTGCGACAACACTGCTATACAGGTGAACAAACACTGGGGTTATTATATCCATTGCATGTGCCTAAAACCAGACATAGCCAAACAAAAGAACACTACAAAATTAAAGTGAAATGATCCAGAAGTCTTTAGACAAGGAAGTTGATAGCCATGTCAACAGACAGCACATTATTTTTAAGATACTTCTGAAAATTTAGCTTGTTCTGTTTTCCCATTTGTACTAATTAAGACTTCTGTACATCAAGTGTTGATAAGATTTCTAAGATTTTTGTATCAGAAAGAATGAAGACATTACAAGTTCAGCATACTGTCTCTATATTTTTTTTAACAGCATTAAAATCTAACTGCCAAAAGGTAAATATCACTATAGTTAACACAATGCCTACCAAACAAATGTGACAGGACCAAATAAAGACTCTTTAACTCAGTCACAGGTTTATCAAGGCCTTTGAATTATTTGTATGGCTTTAAAGTTCATTTTCTTTCAATGTATTTTTTCCGACACTGCTTTGTCATTGTCCCAGTTGTCTCACGTGACTTACAAAAATCTATCCAACCGCATGAAGTAAAGGTCTGGAAACTTTCACCAAATTAATAATTTAAGATTTATCTCCCTGGCTTCCTGAAGTTCAGAGAGAGATGGAAATAATAGGTCTGCATTTATCTTTTACAAGAGAAATGAAAATAAAACACTATTGAATTAACCAAAGAGCAGTCTGCTTCTGCAGAGAAGCAGAAATGTCAACATATGGCAAGCAGCAAAGATCAGGATGTAGACGTACGTGCACTGTGCAAACAACCGCGCCGGTGGAAACAGGCAGCACCCATTGGCGCCCCTCCAGGGCTCCCCTGTGCCAGCCCCTGGTAGCCTGGACATCTCCGTGGGGCAGCGGAGCTGCTCGGGTAAAGGCAGCAAAAGCCGTGTGCTTGTTTCTGTCTTCCCTCACCTGCAAAAGCTACAGGTACCAAAGAGAGGAGTGATGCTGCCTTGCACCTCATCCCTTGCCTGCATAGTCAAAATGCTGAGCAGCACTTGCATTCGGTAAGTCAGGGCCCTGGACAGAAATGCAGTGTGTAGCATTTTACAGTTTTCAGACAAGCTTCTCAAAGTGCCTAGACAAGACTTGCTGCAGCACACGCTATCAGGCTTAGCAACGTTTACTTTCTCCATGATGCGAAGCATGTGCTAATGCCGCCAGCAGGTTTAAATATGGTACTGGCTTGGGCTTAAACATGAGACTGAACTGCAATTTAGTGAGTTAGCAGCTTACCCAGTTAACAGGGTGGTAACTTGGAGCAACCAGGTTAGACGGTCTGTTTGCCTTCTAGCCCTCTATGCTTGCATTCAGCCTGACAAAACACGAGGTAACTGAACCTGTCACTTAGCTTTTTCGCTACTGTAGTTTGTCTCATGCCTGGGAAGGCTGGTATCAGGCCTCTCCGTTATCCTCTCTCAGCTGTGGAAGAGCACCTTAGACTACCAGAACTCAAATCTTGTTTGAGCCCCTCTTCCTTTAAAATGATGTACTACTACAAAAGACTTAGAAGAATTGATTTAAAAAGTAATAAAAGAAGGTGTATTAACTTCAATGACTCCCTAAAAGAAGGCAATTCGTTCCCATGGTTACGCTTGGTACTTGAACACCTGTTCAAGTTACTGCACTCTGAGAAACCCTTCCAGTAACTTTGGAAACGGCAGTATTCAAATTTTGCAGGTAGAGAGCTCTGAATTAATCAGAGGCAGAGAAACCATTCAGTCGTTTTTTAAAATCACAACCCAGTTCCTGAATGAAACCCACGCATTTGGCAGCACACCTACCTTCCCTCTGCCCCCAGCCACTGTCCTGCTCCTAAGTTGCTGTTCTCTATCTGCTTGTATTCCCCTGCTGGCACGATCCTCTTCAAGTTTTAAAAATAGTGTCTAGCTCATAACTTTAATTGGTCTGTCTCCAAGCTCTATCCAACAGCCTAGCTTCATCTAACACATTAAACATTTATATAACACTATATATATATACACACACATATATTCTCTGTATAAACTTAATTATTTGCAGCCAAGTCGTCTGACAAAATTAAATCAAACTATAATAAGGGGCTTTCTTCCTGTAAAACCTTTTCTCATGTCTCAAGTCAGTACCTTTCCATTGCCCCTTCAGACTCCCATCATTTTATTTAAATGTCAAACACTAGAACAGAATATGCAGTATTTATCTCAAATCATACATACAAAAATAAAACCACTTCAGTACTTCCTTTCATTCAGACACC
Organism: Aythya marila; assembly: GCF_965140915.1. NCBI lineage: Eukaryota > Metazoa > Chordata > Aves > Anseriformes > Anatidae > Aythya > Aythya marila. Next base: position 49,768,343 of record NC_139045.1, on the reverse strand, counting down.
TTCAAGCATCCCCTTCCACCTCTTTGCATTATACAGGCTCAGGCTGTTTAACTTTTCCACAGCTTCTAGCACCTCTTTTAAATTGCTGAGTTTCTGCAGTCCTTCCTTCCTACCAATATAAAATCAAGAATGTTGGCTATGTAAGGTAATTTACACCTGACTGCATTAAAACATATTTTGTTTAAATAAATGTAAAAACTTAGCAAGTAAACCAGAACCAAATTGGCAGAACTGTTAAAGACTTTCACAAGTGACTATTACATTTATCTTGCCATCAATATTTAAGTTCAGAGATTTAACTCCAAACAGCCTGTGCCTATAGGAAAAATGCTCTTCAGCCCAACTGATAATAAAGGCGTTACAGTCTGTGTCATTTTGACCAAATGGCATGCTCCCTGCTATGTTCTACGGAAGAATGAATGGTAAAATGTTGTTTAGGCCCCTTTCAGTGGAGTTACTGGCTCTTCCACTGCCAGTATCACCCCCCCACATCTCTCCTCTCAGTTCTTCATGATGAGAGGTCTTTACCCCTGACCATTTTCATGCCTGTTTTCCTGCAAATACTTCCGTGCTTTCTAATCAGACCCTCCTGAACGCTTATATCATTTTAATGTCTATAAGGAAACGGTAAAGTCATGTTTAAATTGTAGGCTTGCCTGGTACACACACACATATATATATTTATGCACAATGTATACGTAAGTAGGTGTGTATAAAGAAACGTTTCTTTTTCTTCTGCCTTGGATGTATTATGTTTGTAGTGGAAGATGATTCGATCAGTGACACCACAAAACATGCTTTGACCCCTTTTTCTGTATTTTCAGGCTGCCTCATAACATTTTTCATAGTTTCAAAACTGGGGTCCAAGCACTCACACTCCCCTTTTACTTTAATTGGATCGCTCACAATAATAAACACTTCTGCAAGCAACTGTTGCAGAGGTCTTTCAATTTAGTTGGCTTTTTAGTTTTCATTTCAAATTATGTTTTATCTTTTGCCTTTGACTAAAAGGCTTTAATTTTAAGATTTCAACACCCAAAATTCATTGCATGCCAGATCTATTTTGTGTCCTTAACCAGCTTTGCCCAAGAGACAGTAATGCGGACATTACAGCTCCCTACATGCATGCAAGGAACTAATAAAAAAGTAAATTTCCTTCAAATAAAATAACTGAATTTGCATACAAATAAAAATGAAATGCACGTTGCAGGAAGTACTCCTGGTTGAACAACATGGATAATGACCTATCCGTTCTGATAGCAGTAGTTCTGTCCTATATATAATATTCTGATTTGAAAAACTGTGTATAAAGAAGCACTCCTACTTAAAAGCTAGCAGGTATAAATTAAGGACACAACACCAGCAAGAAGAGATCGCGAGAGGAATAGGCATACAGAGGATGGAAACAGGAGCTGTCATGAGAAGGAGACCTGCACATTTGAGTGTATGTCTTTCCAAACCCAAGACCAGAAACCTGGGCACTGCCCCATGGCTCGGCAATTGCCACAAAATCCATCTCACTGCAGTTACCCCTGCACGTCAGCCCTGTCACTGCCACAAGCACTCCATGAGCTGCAGGTTGCCACCTGCTCAGCATGGTTCTTTGTGGTAGAAACTGCTTGCCTGAAGCAACTACAAACAAGAGAAGGAATGAATAAATCGTTTTAGGAATTTGCTGTAGTACGACAGTTGCGAGGAGAAACATTTGACTTTTGACCACCACTGTATACTCAATTCAACCTGCATACAGCAAGCCATACTGCTGTACATTTCATTCTTTGTAATCATTTACTTATTTTACTTTTTTATCTCACCTTCAGTGCACAGAATGGCGAGGTGATTACAGCAAATGGTAACCAAGGTGTGCATCTGTTGCGTTAAAAAATTCAAGCAGTATGTAGGAAATAAGGCAGGGGAGCATGGGATGGATGGATTTTTCTAGCTATTCAAAGCTATTTGTAGGAAATAGACACCTAGAACAAAGGTTTCCTTGACAATATGCCTTTAACATAGCATGATTTTGATACCATGCCTTTGGCATAGCAGGGTCATGAGCACAGCCCACTTGCGTTTTATGAGAGAAGGTAGTCCACAAAAACAATGAAAACATTCAAAACATGCTTATGCTGTGGAAGTATGTTAAATAACTGCAGGTACACAAAGTTAAAAGGTTATTAACATTTTAAATTTAAAATTTTTGCAATTGTATCCAGTAAATTAGTGATTTTGTAAAATAATTATTTTAAGACTAATGGGTGCCTTTATGTTTCCATTTAACTGTAGGACTGCAAACTACTTGAGTACATTAAAAAAAAAAAAAACACCTTAAATGGATACTGAGTCATAGCTCAAGCAAACTAAAGATCACAACTGAGTGAAGTTTCCAGTTTAAAAATAAATCATTTATTTCAAGAGCATGCTGTCTGCATTACAAACAGAATTTTACCTAATCTCTGATAGATACTGGCTACTACATTCTTCAAAGTGTTGATGTCACTGCTAACATTACTTGGCAAAACACACCAAACACATCTTTCCTTGAAATTATACTTTCAAAAAATTGCTATTTCAAAGAAATATCAACAGGAAACATGCTTCATAGTGTATTAATGTAGGAACATTTTTTTTGTTGTCACTATTTCCTTTTGTAACTTTACAGAACTTTGGAATATTAAGAGGCCTCGTTTCCAGTAACCACTTAAAACAGCTTTGAAGGAAGTCAATAAAACATAATCCAGGCAGCAACCCTGTTTGCAGAGGCCTATTTATTGTTAAGTAATCCCTTAGAAAAGTCAACAATATCTGCCGATGTTTTTTTAGTAGCCATATATATGTTGGCCATAATATATTAGCTTGTTTCAGAAAAAAGAAAAGCAGGACCATTTCAAGGGATACTATTGGAAAAAGAAAGGACTCACCAAAGGTTCAGCCATTACAACTTCAATTTTCTTTTCAGCTTGAACAGCAAATTCAGCAAAGAGGCTTTTGATGACATACTCGCCAGGTTTGACATCTGGATCAATAGTAATGTTAGACATGATGATGCCTCTCTTTTCCCAGGTGGAAACAACACTTGGAGAAACTCTGCGTTTATTTACTCTGCTGGGTGGCGTGGAGGCTATAGGAAAAAACAAAAAGAAGAAAAAAAAAGCTATAAATCAGAGCTTCTAGACACTGTCACTTTTTTTTTCCCATTCACCACATACACGTATTCACATAGTAAAGTTTGTAACCTACAAGGAGGAAATAACTAGTTTATAACATCCAACAAGCCTATTTCAATTTTTACTTTGCTACTTTTACTTTTGATAGGGAATTCCACTCTGAAGTTGCATAAGGGAGCACAATGTAAATTCTTTCTGTTACTGATAAAATGCAGAATCGTCTAAAGAAGTATGAACAGCCCCATTCTGTACACAACTGGATGATGGTCATGATAAAGTTTAGAGCCATGAATGTCTGGACTCTTCAGTTCAAGTATGATTAAAAGTCAAAAAGGTGCAATTTAAAGGGCTATTTCTATATTGAGAGACATCTGCTTGACTTGATTTTTTATAAACTATCTGTTAAGTTCAAAGCTCTACTTGGTCTCCATATATCTTCAAAAGAAGTATTTCTTGGTACTTTTTGTCACTGAGCTAAAAAAAAACAAGCTCCTTCTAGACATCATACTCACTATTTTTTCCACTCTCTAGTGACAAACCTGAAAGATTTGCTCCTTATCAGAAACATTAATTAACTGATCAATGTACACGGTATACCACTGGATATACTAGTCTCTCTTTTCAACAGTTAGAGCTTTCACTCCTACACTGAAATTGCCAATATGCTACATTTGTATAATATTTATCCAGTTTTATTTCTCCTAAGCACTCAAAAGTATCTCTATATTATTACAGCTAACACTCAACGTGAATGCAGTATCAAAAATCTGATATCACAACTCACTTTTGTGTTTAATACATTCATGACAATTAAACAATCACAATTTTTGTCTTGCACACAATAAATCAAAATATTTATTGGTATCTCTAATGATGCCACAGATCTACCCAGAAAATCTGATATTTCTCTAGTACGTTCCATGTCTGTAGATTTTTTTAAGTGATATTAGTAATTGATATCAAGAAGTCTTTCCTATTGATACTAAGATTTTCTTTTCCTATTATGGTTGTATAGAGGGCTTAGTCTCTGTCTATTTTACTGTATCACATACTGCAATTTGCCTCGATAGACTTTTTGTGGTTAAAATGTGTCAAGATGCTCTTGGCCAATTTTGATTAACATTCAAGATTTTCATTTGTTTCATTTGTTCGTTTATAAATGTGCAATTCCTATTAGCTAAATATTATCCACAGTTTTCATTGAACATTTTCTTCACCTCTTTCATGACAATACTGGTTACCACAAAAATGAAGACTTTTGGTCCTTCACTTAGACCCCTCCCCAGTTTGCCTCCAAGCCATTCCAGATTTCTCCTGTCACTTCAGAAGGTTATGTTTTACATAATGCAGATAGCCTCAACTTCCATAAAAAGTACCCATTTATCAAATGCAGTACAGAAGTTATCAACTAATATTCAGCATAAGTGAAAACACAGGAATAGCCGTAACTATCTCAGTCTGTAATGAAAAAGGAAGATTTCTTTGTTTAAGCTTGTTAGTACATGACCTGTGTTTTTCCCCTAAGTATCTCTTGCCCAAACCTGCTGCTTGATCAAACCACCACTGTTAAGAAAAGATAAGCAGTATAGTTTGAGTAGGATTTATTATTTCCCGCATGTAAGTTGCCATATGCCCTCTTAGAGGCAGGAAGGAATAGCCAAGGTCACGCAGCCAAGCTGCCAGTAATCAGGGCCACCTTAGGAAGGACCCAGCTCATGTTCTGCACACCATGTGCCACAAAGTGCCTCCGAACACCCTGTAATGCTTTAATCAACTCTTTGATCTTGGAAGCAGAGGTCCTAGAAGACACCGAAAAGCATGTGCCACATGATGCAGGCAATGAGACTTTGGAGATGCTGCTGTGCTCCAGATCCCTACCGTGGAAATTTCCTACAGCGAAGTACACAAAGGCTTTAGGGAAGAAACCAAAGTGCACAGTACAAAGAAAGACAACAACCCAAAACATCCGACTTCAAAGAAAAAAGTCTTTCTTATCCCAAATCTGATGATTCGCTCATCCCTCAGCACAGGGCATAAACATGTTGGGCACTTGAAGAAAAAAAGCAAACATACACACACATTTTGTTTCACTACAATTACTGCACGCATCCTCCAAAATGCATGCTTCTGTCATTCTCAAACCCTAAAGCTTCGGAAGGCAGCAAAGGAAATGATAAAGATCCATTAGGGGTCAAGAATGTGAGTACAGAGGTTTGAGGAGAGAAAAGAGGAAAAGAAGGAATACATCCTCCCTGGCCACAGCAGGGAGCAAACAGAAACACCAAGTTTCTGAGCTTTACAAAACAGAAAAATGTTGCAACACAGAGAGATTTTGAACTCGCCTTTCATATCTGTCTAGAGATGAACAAAAACCAACAACAAAAAAACCACCACCAACAACAAAAACATCACACACACCAGTTACCTGCTTTGTAAAGACAAGCAACTTTATGTACTAAGGTACATAATGAAGTACCTAACAGATATTCCACCTTTCTATCCCAATAGAATATGCACTTAAGAGTGCATTGACACAAAACATTTCTGTCTCCAGTTTTTAAAAGATGGCCTTATAAGCCCTTGTCATTAAAGAATCAGGAAAACATTGAGAACTGATCATTGTCAGAGAACAACACGGTGAGATGCCCCCCCTCAGCCTCCCCGCCTCCAGCTCGCAGCCTCCCCTCACAGGAGGGGTGCCTCAGGCCCTCCAGCACCCTGGTGGCTATCCGCTGGACTCCTTCCAGTGTGTCCATGTCTCTAATGTTTTATGCTATTAGCTTAAACACACAAAGTTTCAAAGCTACAACCAGCTTCTCTTGCTAGGGATGAGCTTCTGAGGCTGTTCATGTTGACCTAGAAGCAGTGGAAGGCAGGCAAAGGCCCAGGCCGCCTCTCACACACCTGCAGTGCTGCTCGTGTGACAGCATGAGAAAACCAGACAGAAACCTAACCCTGGAAAGAAGCAACCAGTCCAGCTTCCAGAACCAGTGCAGAGATCGCAGTGGGCAGAGGGCAAAGTCACAACGCCAGGCTGCAGCACAGCACCCTTGGATCCCCACAGACCCCACTCCTCGGCTATAGCTTCGTGCAGCCCCCTTTGATGGGGCGAGCAGCACGATTATCAGAGGATGCAAACACCCTCAGCCAACTATTTTCTGCTCTCTGCCACCCTCCTGTGCAAACAAGCACTGTGTGCATCTCTGTAAAGAACAGACGTGGAAAAAAGCAGCACACGTATTAGTTTTTTTGCCAGGTTAATTTCGACACCATCACTTCTCTAATTTGTTCACCACACGGCCACATGTATTATTGTGACAGCACCTTGCTTGACATGCCACTGCTGTGTTCACACACACACCCCAATGCTTGAACCTCCTCACCCCACCCCAGCCCACAAAAAAGGAAAAGAAAAAAAAAAGAAGAAAAAGGGAAACGAAAGAAAAAAAAGTCAAACTGCAGCAGTTGTAAACACTGCCATGAGCAGATTATAAATACCTTAGATTTGCTAAAGTGCCGGCACATTCAAATAGCTGGACAAAAGGCTAGGATTTACTACTTTCATCTACAAACTTGCTGAGGACTCTTAATGATTCCTACCCTGCATCTGACAATGGCTGTGGTTTTAGCTGCTATGTAAAACCAGTACATTAGTTTAACACAAACAGGAAAAAAATACATAGGAGGGAAAAGGGGGAGGGAGCTTGTCTGTGTTTAATAAAAGGATATATATACACAGTAGTTCTTTAAAGGAAAGCCAAAATCTATTATCAGATTTCTTAACTAGGTCAAACAACATTATAACTGGTATAATTATGTTCAGTGGGATTCATTTACTCATGAACTTGCAATTGATAACATTGTGAAGAGGGGTCTATGTGGATTTTAAACAGCATAATGAATGGAGAAATCTCATTATAGGACAGGATTAAATAAATTCTTTCTACTATTCTCTGCCACTAAAGGATAATCCATTCCCTGCTCTTAGCTGCCTGAGAAAAATTAAGTTTCAAACAGTGTTTTGAAGCTTAGAATTATGGAAGTCTCCAGAATTTCAGACGAAATCTGGAACTAAAAGCCATACCACTCGCGACAGTCCAAAACCAAGAAATGACTCCTAAAACACTGGACGCTATTCACTGGGAACAATATCCTGTTTGTTTGTTCCGATGGGAGCTGGTGCTACGTGGGAATCGGGAAGCAAGCGCCCCTGTCGAGCTGTAGGAAATCTCTGTTACGGTATTGTTTGGTTGCTACGGCCACACCAAATTGTTTGGATGGTTTCAAGGAACAGTAAAACAATACAGAAGATAATTAGGCAGACAACGTATGCCTAGGTCAAAAGGCAACACAGGCTGATGGATGTTAAATTAGGAACAAAACTGTTCCATGGTAAACACAAGAGCCCAGACCTCTGAAAGTTTACTTAATACCCAAGTTGATATTAAAGAACGGAATTTTTATCATCCTGCTTCTCTCCATATAGCCCGAACACATCCTCATGGCTGAGGATATAAATAACATCCTGCTGGCACCGAGGAGGTTACTTGGGGTTCAAACACACCGAGCAGGTACCAAAGGTGACAAATGCATGTCAGCCCGTGACAGCCTCTGAGCGCATCGGACTCTGTGGCTGACAGGAAATGGGGATTTGCAGCTTTTGTATGTGTCTTTGGTAGTACTTTACACTTGGCCAAGCATTGGCCCTTCGTATCTGCTTTCAATAAGTTATTCATGTATTTTAACTGAAATTTGCTCTATTTTAGTTGCTATTGTTTCTCAGGAAGCTGGAATGGTTGAACTGAAGCAGAACTTCCGTGAGATATCTGCCCTCTTCCAGGTACCTAAGAGCAAATGTAGAATTATTATTATTTATTTTAAATAAGGAAACCAACTACAAAACAAGGATATTGAACACACTTTTGAGAAGGACTCCATCATTTTCATCAAGCAGATTACATCCTTCGTTGCCATTTGTAATCTCAGTGCTAAGGTAGTAAATCATTTTATATGGCTTATGTTTAACAATTCATCTTCTTTATTATCATTTTTGCAGCACAGATAGTATCACTGCTACTCTGGGCTTCCTGTGATAGTTGCTGCTGAAGAGGGTTTGAAAACCCTACTGACAATAAAAAAATTCAGAAGACTGTAAATATTATCTGTGTAGTTACTTAACATAATTTTAATTAAGCTCTTTGTCTCCTGCTCTGATAAACATCCAGACTATTTTATCCTACCTCACAGAAGTGATATTAATATACATGGAAACATATCTGTGATAATTGCTAGTATGCTTTAGAGCAGAAAATCTTCACTTGTTTTACTGGATAAACCATTTTTTTCCTAATAAGGAGACTGATGCTCAAAAGACATGACCTAACATGCCCAGTATTAACCAACATGTTATGGGCAGAGCCAAAAAGTTAAACCTAGGTTTGCTATGTCCCAGCTAGTGGTCTGTTTTCCAGAGCAGACAGCTTATTCAAAAGCCTTAACCTCATCACTGTTTTGCAATTCTCCAATTTCTATGTAACATCAGGTTTCTATTGTTTCCAAAGTCTCCTTACTCACAGAAGTGAAAAAAATCTCATTTCCATGAATATGCTTTGTGGTTTGAATGAAATGGTGAACTTTTTAATGAAGACTACAAAGCTTAATATCTATTTCCCTCATAACAGCTGCACTTTTCCTTTTCTTAGCCTCCAGCCTAGAGATTAGATACAAAGAAAAAGCAACTCTAAAACTAATCTAACAAAAATTTCTGAACAAAAGAAATGGAGTTTACCTCCAGAGGTGTTATTTCAGAGCTCAGTAAACAAAAGGGGGGGGGGGGGGAGTTTATTTTTGTTTGTGGGGGGCTATAAAATAGCAGTGATTGAAACATTTGGAGCATACCTTAAATGATCTATGTTTTTCAGTTGTGTTCACTTAAATCACTTAGACTTGCCTTCAGCTGCTATCCATCCATCCAGTCAGTTTACTTGGGTTGCAGAAGCATTGGAGGGCCAGAAGAGCCAGGGGTACTTAGAATCATAGAATCATAGAACATCCTGAGTTGGAAGGGACCCTTAAGGATCATCAAGTCCAACTCTTGACACCGCACAGGTCTACCCAAAAGTTCAGACCATGTGCCTAAGTTCACAGTCCAATCTCTTCTTAAATTCAGACAGGCTCGGTGCAGTGACCACTTCCCTGGGGAGCCTGTTCCAGTGTGCAACCACCCTCTCTGTGAAGAACCCCCTCCTGACGTCCAGCCTAAATTTCCCCTGCCTCAGCTTAACCCCGTTCCCGCGGGTCCTGTCACTAGTGTTAATGAAGAAAAGGTCTCCTGCCTCTTGACACCCCCTTACGAGGAAGTTGTAGACTGCGATGAGGTCTCCCCTCAGCCTCCTCTTCTCCAGGCTGAACAGGCCCAGTGACCTCAGCCGTTCCTCGTACGTCTTCCCCTCAAGGCCTTTCACCATCTTCGTAGCCCTCCTCTGGACACTTTCCAACAGTTTCATGTCCTTTTTATACTGTGGTGCCCAGAACTGCACACAGTACTCGAGGTGAGGCCGCACCAGCGCAGAGTAGAGCGGGACAATCACCTCCCTTGACCTACTAGCGATGCCGTGCTTGATGCACCCCAGGACACGATTGGCCCTCCTGGCTGCCAGGGCACACTGCTGGCTCATATTCAACTTGCTGTCTACCACGACCCCCAGATCCCTCTCTTCTAGGCTGCTCTCCAGCGTCTCATCGCCCAGTCTGTACATGCAGCCAGGGTTTCCCCGTCCCAGGTGCAGGACCCGGCACTTGCTCTTATTGAACTTCATGCGGTTGGTGATCGCCCAGCTCTCCAACCTGTCCAGATCCCTCTGCAAGGCCTTTACGCCCTCATTTGAGTCCACAACTCCTCCAAGTTTGGTGTCATCAGCAAACTTGCTCAAAATACCCTCTATTCCTACATCCAGATCGTTTATAAAAATATTGAAAAGTACCGGCCCTAAAATGGAGCCTTGAGGGACCCCACTGGTGACCGCCCGCCAGCCTGACGCAGCTCCATTTACCATAACCCTTTGGGCCCTGCCCGTTAGCCAATTGCTCACCCATCGTATGATGTTTTTATTTAGCTGTATGGTGGACATTTTGTCCAGTAGGATCCTATGGGAAACCGTGTCAAAAGCCTTGCTGAAGTCCAAAAAAATCACATCAGCTGGTTTCCCTTGGTCCACCATACGGGTGATCTTATCATAAAAGGAAATCAGGTTAGTTAGGCAGGACCTACCCTTCACAAACCCATGCTGGCTGGGACCAATGACTGCTTTGTCCCCCAGGTGCGCCTCAATAAGTCCGAGAACCAACTTCCCTGGTTGTTATCCAAACTCTGCCCCAGCAGCAATGCTCTGCAGAGCCTGTTTGCAGGCTGCGTTTGTTACCCTATGAGCTCTTGCTGCACTGAGCCCCAGCTGCCCTCATGCACAGCCAGCACCCCCACACTCATGGCTCTGGGTGCCTCCTTAGCTCGCCAGCATCCCCAAAGTGCTGGAGTTGGTTCAGGTCAGGGATTGCAACAGAAAGCTTCTGTCTCTGTCAAGGATGACAAATGCCAAAGTGGAGATGCCAGCTGCTGCCCAGCTACAGTGCAAGAGGCACTGAGCTCGCTGTAGTGACCCACGGGGCTCAGGCTGGCTCTTGGCGGAGATGGCAGTCACTTCTGCACTATTCTGCATTTTCCCAGATGTTCCCATTCATTTCACCAGCACTCATTTACCAGCAAACGTTACTTGTGCTAATAGATTGTAACTGCAATAACAGACTACGGCAAAAGGAAAGAAAAATTGCAGACTTGTAAAATATACATATATACTTATTTTAATCACTTCCAGTTATAAATGGCACTGGCTTAGTTCAGCTGTATGGTTTGGTGCAATGTTTGTAAAGCCAAGTCAAACCTTTCAGCAAGAGGAAGTTGTATATATGGATAACTTCCCCTCCGCTTCCAAATCACAACTTGCATTTTTACTTCTGCAGTAAAAATATTTCCTTATTGACAATTAGTCTAAGGATATGAATACATCCTAGACAGGATCTGGAATAAAGAAACAAACGAATATTGCATCAATCAACGGAAGATGCATTTATTTCTGTAATTTGCTATCTAAGCATATGGCTAAAATGCAGTGGATGCCCTGGGAAGGAATAGAGAAAGTTCCTGGGTGACTTGTGGAAACTGGTACCATGACAGCTGAGCTTTCATTTGGATTCAAAGAAGACAAAACAAAAACCTCACAGCAATCTTCTGAAGTTTCACTGTACAAATAATTTTTCTATTCCCAACAAATAAGGATGTTGTTGCTTTATGGAAAGTTGACTCAGCTAGAAGAAGAGATGCCAATGTCTAGTTACAGGTACTCACATGAAGTCTGCTTTCTGCTTTCAGTCTCTGAAAACAGATGCAAGAAATTTAATCTTAGCTTTCCCAAAATACAGACAATCTCTGCTGGTAAGCTGCAATACAAATATTACCCCAGGCCAACACAGGGACACGGCAGAAGTTCCAAGGCACAAAGCCTTAGTTTGGCTGTACCTAGCTGTCCAGGTATCTGGGCCAGATCACACTCCCTTTGCAGACACAGTTGTGCTGCTGATCTTCACATTTCAAGTTCTTACAAATTAGTTTTGTTCTTCTACAGATTCAGCAGTCTTTTTCTCTACCATTGTTAAAACCTCTGAGAATTTAATTCAGAATTTGTAATTTTTTGATCTTTCACTTGGCATAATGCTTTCTAGAAATCTAAAAACAGTCTCTACTGAGGGAAAAAGGAAAAGAGAAACAGAAATATTACTTCAAAGTTTTTCTTTATAAAAATCATTTTAGGTTTAGAAGAAAAAAATCTCCCCTTATTCTTCTCATACCTATGGTAATGGTCTGAGATGCCTTAAGTCAGCCTCCTGTGTGTTGAACACGCACAGGTCATGGAAGGTAAGGTCCCTGTCCTCCTTCTACACTCCCCTGCACCAACATCTTCTGGAGAGTTGTTCCAATATTCTCTGCCCCACAGTAGCTTTCTGCCTTTTCTGTACTAATCTGCAGGCACTCCTTGGGGAAGTGTTCTGAAGAAAACAAGAAATCCTTCTCACCTACTTGCTTTAATGACTGAGCAAATTCTAACCAGCAAATATTCTGATTGCTGTACTGGACTTTGTATCTTGCAGTCTTATCCCCAACTTATTCTGATAAGCCTTAAAATGAAATAAGTTATTTCTTCCCCAAAACTCCACAACAAGGAAAGATGAAATAAATTATGAAGATAAAGTTCAGAAAAATATTTCTAAGTACTTATTTTGCTTAAATTCAGATACTTGTGAAGAGAGACACTGGACCAGGAATTTTCCCAAGTAAATCCTACTGACTTTGACACTTAAGGACTGCACTCATAATTCCTCCTACCTTTATACGTAGATGAGAAGCAGCAACCCATCACAACCTTTCTAAACTTCTCTTGTATGTGGAGAAAGGAGTACTACTGAATTGCAAAATACAAGATTCAGTGTTTAGCCCTGAGATAAGCTTTTCTTCAGGTTAATAAAAGCACCACAAACCTTAAAAATCGGTAGCAGAGTATGTTAACCTTACATTGTAAATAGAAAACCCACTTCTCTACGGGATTGAGGTCCAACAGGAAGAGGAGCCATGCATGTCACATAGAAGCATCTGAATCAGGTGTGCAGATATTTCATACCTATGGAATGCCGACAACACAAATTCTTTTCTTACAAAGTATCATGGCTGAAAAAGGGGTCAGATCTGCCATTCAGGAAAGCATCAGGACCCGTAGGGCAGCTGTCAGGAACGGACCAGCAGCTGCTGCTGGGCTCTCAAACACTCACTCTGTCCGCTGAGAACATCAGACCTGAGAGGCTGCTACAAGCTGCGGTCTCAAAGACAGCTGCTGCAGCTCACCCCATCACCTGTGCTACGTAATTCTCACCTAGTCGGTATGAGCTAGCAGGGGACAATGTGCCACCTATGATGCAAAGAAGAAATTGAAAATCAAACAAACAAAAGCAGAAAATACTAGAAAATACACTAGAATGTATGTCAGACCGATTTTACATACATATATTATAAAAAAAATTTCAACTTCACAAGAGCTAGAACCCAGACAGGAAATATTGGCTGAGATTGCTACAAGCACATGCAAGAAGGATTACAACTCACTGTGTCAATAGCTTAGAGCCCTGTATAGTAGACCCTACATGCAGACTATGATTAGACAGGAAAAAAAAGAAGAAATTCATGATTAAGTTGCATAGTATAAGGTGCCAAAAGACCAAACCAGACACACGCAATTTGAAAACAACATGACAAAGCACAAAGATTTAGCAGGAGGAAAAGGAAATTGATTTGAACTAAATTGTCTCAAGTCCTGCCCAGTCATTCTTGATTACAGCATGACATCAGGAAATCCTGAGCATTAAGATGTCAGACCATTAAAACTTCAGTTTATATAATTCCTTCTCTAAAACAACTGCCAGAACAGAAAGCCTTTTCAGATAAACCATTTTAATTAATGAAAAACACTTTAGAATTTCAAGAAATCTTCACTTAGGAAAGGAATTAAAATTATTTAACGACATGCAATATATTTCACGTTTTGCTTCAGTGACAGAAAGCTGTTCTCAGGCAGGATGAGCTTAAAAGAATATAAAGCATAAGTTAGTCTCGTCTATTCCACCGGCACCTAGTCTGGAACACAACCCATCTTCTCTGGAAGTAGCATGGTGGCAGGAAAGTAAAGGATCAGTGCTGTTATACGTTAAATTCCCAGTGCTAATTTTCAGAAACACATTTACTGTCCTGAAGTTTTATACAACTGTAGCTTTCAACTAGATTTAAAGCTGCACACGTAATAACGCAAGTTAATTTTAACGCGTGAATTCTTGCTGGAGAACACTTCTGTATCAAGTTACACACTTCTCAGAGACAAGACACCCCACCAAGTGCACATCTGTTACCTAGGGCCTTCTTTCACAGCAGACTTCTTATCTTGACTTAACACAACCTACTGCCAAAACACTCAGCACAGCACCAGTGAAGTACCAGCGCCGTGCTGTCAAGTAACAGATACGTATCCTGACACCTCAGCTTCCTTCAAAATACTAAACCAAGCATATACGTAACTGAGCAAGTTCTGCTTACTGACAAATTTGGTATTCCCTCAGAACAGTAACAGTGTAAGAATAAAAAACCTTAAGCCCGCTTCCTAACTTGTTTCTGTATCTTAATATTGGACTTCTGCAGTATAAGTCATACCTTCAGTAAGGATGCAAACAAAGAAGCTATTCTATTCCAGGGTGATCAAATTGCAGAAGTGCTTGCCATACTACTAGTTGTAAAGAGCAGGATCTGTTGGATATTTCTTATTTAAAATCATTACTGCAACAGGACTAATGATTACAGCTTTCTGTTAAACATGGAATGGTGCAACTTGGACTTGTTCTGTTGGTTCTTCTGCTCCACCTGCCAGTAAGAAACCACAAACCAAGCCAGCACTAAGTGGGGGCCAGCTGCGTGCCCTCGCTTTCAAAGGGAACTATTAGCTCAGGCTCGTGGCCATCCCAGTTGTGGTTGTCATGCTTTTAGACAGCACAGTGCAGTCACTTCATGGCAGAGAGGCTGTAGCCTGCAAAAGCCCTGCAGATGTTTCCTTAATCCCTCTGTTCTAATTTCTGGAGTCAAAAGGACAACTGGAAGGAGCCCAGCTCAGGTATCTAGCTAGCTATAGGGCACCACATTTTTCTCTGTAGACACAGAACTTTCTCTGATGATGTAAAATTTCTCTGATGCTGAAAAATTTGGTGCCATCCCATGGCTCAGTGCTAGGTTCCCAACCTCACTGCAGCATTTACCCAAACATCACCAGTAAGAACCCAAAAACAAGGCATCCATTTCAACCTAACATGTATGTCTAATCCTATCACTTCTATCAATGTTTTCAATTTTTTTGTCCATCTACAGATTTTTTTCTTTTTTCTACACAAAGCTTCCAGTGGAGATGCAGATTCCTACAGAGTGAATTTAAGCTTCCCAGCCATGGTTTGGTTTCTCCCAGTTCCCTCTCACAAGTTACAGATTGCACTTTGAGCACCACAGAAAAAAAGCATAAAGGAGGCAAAGGTAGCAGGCTGGGACAGTAGAAAGAGAATTATATTTACAAGTGTCTATTCCAGATTTTCATGCACGCTGTTCTTCAGGTCAAGGAAATGCATATTTCCATAGCAATTATGAGATTGAACTTACTCTAAATAACTACTTTATTTTTATGATATGTTCATATGCTCATTACATTAATATGAAGGGAAGCGTGAACTAAATCCTAAATCTCAAGCTGTAAGCAGTAGTACCTAAAATAAAATCAAAGTTTGAACATAGATAACACTGGAGGAACACACTGATATATGCTTCCACAGACAACTTAGTTCTAACACTTATCAATGCATACAGATCTTCTCTGATGAGGTTTTGTTTCCTTTTAATACACTAATAGATTCACATAGAAAAAAAGGCCTCAAATAACAAGGTCAAAGTGATCCTAGGCATGCTGTGCTAACCAGAAAGCAGAAAAATAAACTTAAATGCCATCTTTCACTTACCTAATTCACATTTCTCTGGAAAAACAGAACTCCCCACCCTCCTCTTTCAAGGACTGAAGATATTTAACAACAAAAACACTACCAACACAAGCTGCAAGTGGGTATTAAAAAAAAAACATTGATCCATTGTACTGAAAGACAAACCAACAGAATGCTTGACAAATTTATGTTTGGTCCTAGTACAAAATAGAGTGTCAGAAGCCAGCATTTCTGGCCCTGCACAACCCAAGGTTGTTTGTTTAAAATCCCCCTCGCTCCCCCTGCTTGCTCTTTCCTTGTGAGGACAATTCCAGCTAGAAGGAGGAAAAGACTTTTTTCCTCATTATGCTCATTATCTTCAATTATCCTCATTAGTGTCAAACTGATACCTTTCCTGAGTTAATGCAAAAAGTAATGAATATTGGCAGCTTTGCTGTAAAAAGGTATTTTAGAAAAAAACTCTGGAGCATCAGTTGTAAAGACGTCAATAACTTCAAATTGCATATCATTAAAAGTTGTTTAAAAATCTATAAAGGAACCAAATAAGTTTCTCCTAATATGCTCCATATAAACATATTAATATTTCAGATGAAAACTACTCCAACAAGTTAAAGCTTGAAATATTACATTAGCCCTGACTGGGCACTTTCCCATCTTTTTAGGTAGCTGCCCAGTGAAGCACCCTGAAACATTTTAACAGTATTTCTGATATTGTGATATAGCTTGAAAATTAAAGTGCAAAATGTCATCTACACAAGGTTAAACAAGAAAAAGGAAATAAAAAAAAAATGAACAAACAAATGCATTTGAGCCCTGGAACATGCTCAAGCACGTACCAACCAGGGTTAGAGCAGGTCCCATCCATTTCAGGAAAGAACAACAGATTTTTGTTGGGATTCTGTCAGTTTTGCCTTGCAATCCTCCATAGGAACATACGAGCTGATAGGGGAAATAAACCAGTGAAGACTAACTCAACCTGCCAAGTTTAACACAAAGATGCCAAGGAGTAAAAAGGATACAACATTTTCAAAAGCGTATATTCTTCTAAGTTTGTTGAGAAGACAAAACAAACAAACACTTTTTCCATACCCTGTCAACTGCCTAACTTAAATTGTTGAAAAAAAAAGAAAAAAAGAACATCATCATATTCTCAACACACTCCCTAAATAAATACATTTTGTGCCCTGCAGTGAGCTGATCAACTCTTCTGAAAACTCAACACTGGCTGGGGTTCAGTTTCCAGTACAACCAAGGAGTTAGCACATAGGCGCGGGTGGCTATTTTTAAGCTAGAGCTTGCATTTCCTTGTGATGGCACATGAAGATCTCAAGATTGTCGTAATGTCTCTGTTTCTAAATTAGCTGTAGTCTTTTGTGTTTTTCTGTTTACCAAATGTACTCTTTTGAGCCAAGTTCTTTCATTCACTGAACTCTGTAGGACAAGAACAATGTCAACGGCTGAGCCAGTGACGGTCTGGGATGTCTATTTTCAGTTTTTCTCGTGGAAAAAAAACGATGAATATGAGAACTAGCAAGTATCTAGAAGATTCGGGACTGTTCACTGGGATACTTACACAAATTTGTTTTCTTTCTATGATTAGCAACTGTGTTTTGAGGTTGCTCTGCACTTTAGAAGTTTGCATAACAGCATAAGGCGGCACTGAGCTCACACAGAGCCCTAGTTGACAGTATTTTTACAGCAGTAAGCACGAGACACATTTCTTACCAGATCTTCTGAAGAAATTTATCTATGCTAACTGTAAATAAAAATAAACTGAATCAGCAAGAATCTGAGGTTGTGCAACTTGTTAGGAAAACACACAATGGTCTTCAGGGCTTTGAGGCTTCAGAGAAAGTAACAGTGCAAGGGCACGGTGTAAGATGAGCTAAAAGTTCTCACGCAGTGTGCAGATGCACCCAGTGCTGGAGCTGGACCTCTGCAAGAAGACAATACCAAGTGCCACGCAGTGCTATTCTTAGTCCCTGTACATGCACCAAGCTTGCAAAGCTGACAGCTTCTTTATCAGGTCGAGGGGAGGAGACTAGTCGCATCTGAAACAAAAATAGGTGATCATGTGCTTGTCCATGGAACTCCAAATTCACAGCCAAACTGGTCGTTCAAAACATCTGAGCTGTACTGCGTTGGAATAACAAGGAAAAAGAGAAAGCTTTTTTCTCCTAGCTTCTTCAACTTGCACTTAAAACGTTTTGTCCAATTCTAACTTCCTTCATAAAGTAGTTTGCCTTCTCAAAAATAAGAACCTCCATCTGGTTTCAATACACGCTTATGAACTGGAAAAAGCATCCAAGTACTTGGTTGCAGAGAACTGCAACCGAGAGGCTCAGTTTGGTATGAACGGATGGCCTGGAAGCGCCGGAGGAGCACACACAAGGGGAAAAAGGGGCTCCCCGAGAAGCCTGTGCTGTCAGCTCCCAGGTGTGCAGGTCGCGGAGACCCTGGCACCTCTACCTGCAGTTTCGCAACACACCCAGGCCTGGAGACAAAGAACTGCGATGACTCCAAATGACTCATGTAGGAGGGTCGGGATGGAGACACTGAGCGCTGTCAGCTCCAAAAATACAGATCCAAAATCTGTATGTGGTTGACGACCCAAGAACCATCCGGGAGACATGAAGTTGATGTGGTACCTGGCATCCTTACCCGCCACGTCATGGCAATGGATCCCGGACCTAAGAGCATTGTGGTGCCTTACTGCTGGCCGTGTGCCCTGAACACCCCTATCCCGCTGCTTGGCTGACAGGCAGGCTTCTTGGACACGCTTCCTGGGGCTTGTGAGACAGGGAGTGAGGGAAAAATCCTTTTTTGTTTTAAGTATCTTCACTTACCCCTCTTATAAGGGCTCACATTTATATCTGCTACATGGTTTATATGATGTTATAACAACACTTCCTACACTACTGTCTGAGAAAAGTTAATAGCATTATTCACATTTGTAGGAACATGCAAAAACACAACATATCAACAATTTATAAGCGAAATAGACATGGGTAAAATCTATTCTGAATCTTTTATACAGAATACTGTGAGGTTTTGAGGCTCAAAGAATAACTAAGCATCTAACCATATGCACCAACACCAACTGTGGTTTGGCCATTAATGACAGGAGCAGTAGTTGGATGATATTTATAAGACTACACAGTTTACCACAGACATAAAAAGAAGAAAAGAAGAAATATACCAGAAGAAAAATATCTAACTACTAAGATTCTGCTTTATAGATTCTCTAATGTGTAGCCCTCTTGAGGAACAGAAAGCAAAATTTCCCAGCGGAAATATACAAATCTGGTTGTACAGTCCACAATTCTCCTTACTACTGCTACAAGGAGGCAAAAATGTCAGGTAGGTTATCAACCAGCATTAGCACAGATCACCGGCCAATGTCACTATCTCCTGTATTACAATATAAAAATATACTAACAACATTATTTTGAAGACGTGGTAATACTTGCTTCATTCTTGCTCAGTTATACACTAGTACCAAAACTGTTTGTGTGTGTTCTCACTCAACCCTGGAAACCTCAGCTTCTCTGGTCAACATTTTGGACCTTAACCTCTCGAGTATATAAAAGGAAAATCGGTATGTATTTTAAGAACACCCATTATTTCATTAATCATTCTAAAGTAGTAAGATACAGATTTTATGAATAAATTGAGAACAACTTTAGGGAGGACGGCAAGCAAAAGGAAGGAAAAAGTCTCACAGCAGCTGCCAGCACTGCTGCCTGTGTTGCAGCAGTGACCACGGATCTAGGGCTTAGGATTAGGGCCTCGGGGCTGGCCATGAGCTGCAAACAGAGAGTGCTCTGATGCCCACACCTGGAACGAGACCAAACGCAAACTGTGGAACGATAACAAGCCTTGGCCTCTCTTGAGTTACGCCGCAAGGCAGTGACCTAGAAACTGGAGCTTCATGTCCAGAGCTCATCACTCATCTTTTTCCGCACTGGCATCGCCTTAAAGTTTTTATGGTGACATACTGATAGCACCATAAAATACCAAGGTGCTTTGATCATGCAATAAAATCCCTCTTCACTAATGAGCTGACTGGAAGTTCCCTAGATCCACGACAGACAGAGATTAGTTTTCTTCCTCCACTGAAGAGAAAAAGGAAGGAGTCTGATCAGCAACATAGCTTACACAGCGCTATGCCACAGCCACAGAAACATTAGGAGGGGAGAATCTCCAGAAATCTGTTATCAATACCCTGATGAAGCATTTCTGTTTAATAAGAAGCATGGAGCGGAGAAACAGAGGAAACTTAACAGAAATACTTGTATTTCTAACTGTGGATGCTTGTGAGAACTTGCAGTGCTTTACTAGGCCCCATTATGCCAACGACTTCACAGCACCTTGGAGCTGACAAGGCAGACCAACACATCTAAAGGTTAAAACGATCCCAACCCACTCCCACCACACACAAACACCACAAACACACACAACATGGCCCCATTAACTCAGGTTAACTCAGGCCTGCAGCTCCCTGACAGCACTCCTGTCCAGCAAGGAACCGCGAAGATGGACGCCTGAGGATTACAACAGAGAAAATCGCGCCCAGCAGGCAAGAGAGCACACCGGCTCTTCAGCACCTTTGTTGTTCTCTATCTTGCCCTCTAAGAGCTAAAACTATCCAATACTGATGGTAATTTGTTGGCAGTCAGTCTGAATAACCTTAGAATTGCAAATATAAACCAAAACCAAATTCTTCTGAAGAACTTGATACCGTTTTTCTTGGCACCACATATGTGGTCTTAACAGAAGTCAGGAAGTACAGAAGAGATAAGAAACCTTGAGAAAAAACTAAAGAAGTGCAATAATACATCTAGTAAAATGGTATCTCCATTGAAATCAACTGAGGAAGCAATCCTTCCTCACTTCAGATCTTCAGAATGAGCAGCGCATGCTGTTTTGTTCTGAAAACTTGCGGCATCTCTACCAAGGCCCACTACATATACTCCAAGAACACACCAGCTTGGTACAGTGAGATTCAGTTTCTGTGAGATTCAACTTCAGTTCAATACTCTTCAAAATGCTTTTATGCTCAGCAGCATATTTCACATGATAAACCACATTTTAGAAGGTGAAATTCTACAAGCCTGCTACCAAAAACACAGAAGTGATGTCAGCACCCTCCTTAGCTGTCCTGCCCTCCTCTCCCTTACCGGAGTAGCCAACTTGCCTTCTTGTGGCCCTCGTCCTCTCCAAGATGAGCACTCTAGTTTAGTATCCCCTTCAGGTATAACATCACCATAAAAGATAGGCACAAACATTAAATATATCTATATATACATGTTTAAACAATCCTTTGGAAAGTACTACATATGCTAGGGAAACTTCTAACAGTGGAAACTCTTTTTGGTCACCCTTTGCCATATTTGTGAAACCTGGTTCGGCTCATATTGCTTTGCTTAAAGTATTTTTTTTCAGAACTGGGGATAAACTTTGTTTTCTTTCCTGTGGAGGAATACTTACAGCTTGGAGCACATTTCATGGTGTTGTTTTTTGGTTGTTTGTTTAATTTATAATTGTTTAAGAGAAGGAAAAAGAGTTTGGAGTCTGTTTTTTTTTTTTCTTCCTCACCCATGCACTTCTACTACACAACTTCTGGGCTTTAGATTCCTCCAAATTTTCTTTTCCTATTCTGTTCTTTTCTGAAGAGAGAGAGGTTCAAAGATAAGAACACTGCTGCAAAGAGAACAATGCAAGATCCTACCTTAATATTTCTCAATCACGGGTTTTTGTCTTGAACAGCTATCCAAAAAAAAGTGAACTCCTCAGACAAATCTCAGTACATCTGGGCTAACTCCCTCCTTTCTTTGCTTTGCTGTCATAAAAATGAAGTGTCAGTTGCCAGCCTGTCTTTTTTTCCAGGACAAGACCTCATTTGTAGCTGAAAGAACAGTAAAAATCTGGTGATATCTGGCCCCACTTCCATGTCCTGCTGACAGCTGGCACAAACAAGATGTTACGGAGAGAAAGGAGACAGGTTTCCACTGAGATGTCAGACACTCTATTTTCTAAACCTAACAGCAGTTCTGCAGTAACACTGGCTGAGCTGATATTGAACAGCAATGCAGAGACACCAGCACCCTCACAAAAACGTCTTTCAGAGCAGGAACTCTTCTAAGTTCTAGTTAAGCAGCACAAACACAGGATGCAAGTAGGGATGATGAATAAGAGAAGTAAAAGGAAGAAAATCACTGATTCATGAGGTTACTTACACTGCCTCAATAGTATTGTGAATGTCAATTATTAATTATTATTGATTTTATTGATTGTTAATAATTAATTAGTATTGATTTGCAGGAGTTCAAGACACTAATATATCTTTCCAGACCAGCACTCTGTTCTGTAGCAATAGGCTACAAAAGATACTTTAAAATTATCTTTGAAAATATCCCCAAATCACTTGGCAGCTGTGTCAGATGGGCAGAACCAGGAGTCATTTATACTTCCCATGCTGTGCTTTCCTAAGATCTCTTTGAGCAATAAACAACTTTTAAAACTCAAACTCATTCTTGAAGCAAGAAACCTATAAATACTGCTGTTCCAAATGAAAAAAAATATTTTAGAAGCTTGAAGTGGTTGCTTTTTCTTTAAAAAACAAACAAAATCAAACAAGAAACATCAAAACAAAGCAAAGCCTCCTAGCAGTCTGCTCCTGAATACACTTTAGAATAGTTGAGTTGGAAGGGACCTACAAAGACCATCCAGTCCAGCCGCCTGACCACTTCAGGGCTAACCAAAAGTTAAAGCTTATCACTGAGGGCATCATCCAAATCCCTTGAGAACAATGAATATATCTGAAGCTACATAAAACTGGAAAAAAAGTACCTTTTCTATACTTTGGATTTTCAAATCCTTCATTCTTAAAAGTAAGAAAAAGGCAAAGCGTGGGGATTTATTATTATATGCTTGTTGTTTTCTACTACTACTTTAAAGTATTATTTATTCAGTATTTATTCTGAATTGAGTAAAATGTTGTCCTATTTACATTGCTCTTCTTGTTTGTTTCTAACTATAGACTTGATGCGTTATGTGGATGAACTCTGATGTAAATAATTAAAGGGTCTTAAAGCTCCTAATTCTATAACTGTACTGAAACATTTTCCATTTATAAATATTTTAGCTTTCTGACCATTGCCATATTTAAAATACTTCTTGACTGGTCCATAACTCCTGGATTAGTCTAATGATCTCTCAATACAAAGTCAATAATTCAAAGTTAATTTATTCCTATATTTTAATGTTTCAATAAATTAACATTCTAATATTAATAGTCATTAGAACCATGCAATTCTATGCCTTAACATTCTCTTTTAAATTACTGCAGGCTGCCAGCTTGTTAACCAAAACTGTGCTTCAGTGAACTCCCCTGTAATTTCTCCCCAAAAGTAGTTTCTAACAGAACCTAGTAAAGTAAAGCTTTGCTTATGACATTAACGCAGGCAACTGGTTACATCGGAGTTCAAACCATTTATAATTACAGCAGCATGGTCCTGTATCCTTTAGGTTATGGGTGACTGTTTTGATTTAGAATGGCCTGTTCCTCTTTAAGTTTAAATTTACCCTTTATTTTGCACTGTACCTAAGAGAATTGAGAATTTCCCTTTGACTAGCATCATTATTCTTTCTTGAAACACAAGGAAGAATATCTTTTCTATACAGGCGAAAACTGCAACTACACAGCAACTGGACGTAATACAGTAAACACAACAGTTTTGCTCTGTAGTGTTCTGAAGATGTCAACCACTTTTCTAAATAAATAAATACTCTTCTTTTGTCAGCAATCTCTTAAATGCTACTAAACCTCTAGGTCTGAACCTTGCCCCTTTTAATACAAAAGCAGAAGAGCTGGAGTTTAAAAAAAAAAAAAAAAGTCAGCAGAAATGGGGTATTTGACATGGGTTGCTGCAGCTGGTTTAGCTGGAGCTTTCCTGAAGTCCATGCAGAGCACGCAGTTTATTCTAGCAACAGTAGCTGACAGAGGGGTTTGCATTTGGGGCACTTTTTCCTTTCAATAGAATTCTCTTCTGCAATCTGAATCATTACAAAATCTAGTTGTGGTATGGGTTTAGCAAAGGGGATATTGCTTTAATAGAGAGAACGCCCTAAAGGAAAGCTCATTCTAGCATATCTACGCCTGATGGAAATAAATAATGCATGTCCCAACACATATTGTACCTACTACAGTGCAGGCATCTTATTTAAAAATCAATATGAAGAACCACACACACGACATAATCTTCAAAAAAAAGTCATAATTCCATGTTAACGTGTAGAGAAGTTCAAAGTAAGGCCCAAAACATTTTAAATTTTCATCTCCTTAAAACTTCTAAAGATCTGGTTGCATACACTTCTCTAACAAGTCTCCAGGCCCTTACCTCCAATGTACACCAAATTTCCTTGCAAGTATTAGAATATCAAACAGATAATGCAAAAGAGGGAAAAAATACAGGTGTTCAGCAAGAGTGGAAGCTATGCCAACCAAAAAAAAAAAATAAAAATTCACACAGTCATGCAACAATAAAACGAGCAAATTGAAAGCAGGCTTCTGTGCAATACACGTGAGAGCAAGGCTCCATGACCCAGCTGAGCTTCTACTCAGCTAGGTCATGGAGCCTTTATTATCCCACTGCAAGAGATGGTTTCATATTTAAACAGAAGAAAAACTCTCTGCCTTCCCAAGAAATTTGCTGTTGATGTAATGAGTCAAAACTGCTCACCAAAGGGATGAGACAAATACCACAAGGGGACAGATGAGAAAGTGATAACGCTGCACCGCTGGGAGCAAAGCCCCTTTTGGCAAAAGGGCCCAGCTCAGCAAAACCTCCTCTATCTTCCCCCATACCAAACGGAGAGCTGCAACTGAAGCTTGTCACCTTGAGAACTGTCACCTAATGGAGCATTTTGCACCTTCGGTTGGTACACTGCGTCCACTAGTTGGGATAGCCTTATAGCCTAGCTGTCCCTTTCCAGTCCACGTGTGTTGATCGGCCTCCTGAACAACAACAAAAATCCCTTTCAATAGCTCTTTTCTTCACACAGCAAATTTTACTACACACAACTTTCTTGGCATTTCATTCAATTCATTTCAATTCAATATATTCCAACTGTGCAAATGGTCATTGTTAAAGACCACCAAAGTTCATAAACAGAGCCAAATATAGAGGTTACAATTCATAATCCTTTTTTACTCAAAATATTACAAAAATCAATCAGAAATGAAGAATCAAGAGATTCACGTTGTATTGGGTGGTTAACTACCGAAAGAAACCTGCCTTACCATGACAAGTAGCAGCCTGTGGAGAAGACAGCATAAGCACCACGTTCCCTTTACAGTAACCGAACCTACTGCTTCAGAGTACAAGAAACAATTCAGCAACCACATGTACTAACACAAAGTACAGTTAGATACATTTTAAAATAGTAATAATAAATCAGAATCTACAGAATCTAGTAGCTTTACTTGATTTACTTTAACATAAACTCGAATTTATCTTTAATTTAAAAATTTCTCCTTTCGATTTATCAAAACCATTTTAGAAGTTACAGTCGTAAAGAAAAATTGTTACATACTGCAGAAATGCTCCGTGGACTTTCAATATATAAGATGACTACCCACTGTCAGGACTTTTTGAAGTCGAGGTTGAAATTAACAAAAGTTTCCCACAGGAAGAATGAACAATATTACTTGGGATGTTTAACATTGGAGAAATACAGTTAACATTCTGTTTAGTATTGTACTTACATAATTACTGCTATTGTTTAAAAACATCTTGTGAAAATAAGGTTTTTCCTGACTGTGAAACAGCACTGGATTTGCTACTGGAATATCAAACTGCTATTAGAAATGTCTGAAGGTTCTCTGCTACCACCACTAAGGATAACTGCTGCCCCAAAGGATATTTTGGAGCAGAAGCAATCAGGTAGCATCTCAGACTCATTTCTCCTTCTCTGGTTCATTTTTCTTTGCAGTTTAACACTTGCAGGGAATGCAAGTTGCAACTTATCATACAATGATGACTGCAAAAATATTAACAAATTGTGGATGTATTGGTTTAAAAAACGTAAGTGTAACCCACAAGCAAAGCCCAACAGAAGCAGCACGTCTGTCCTCTTGCTAAGCACGCACAGCTCTGCAGGCACAGCACCTCGGCCCACCTCCTCCCCAGGAGCCACAAAAGGCCAACAATAGCACGCTTGTTCCACAATTCTTCACACATGCCCTTGTATATATGTTCCTGTCATGGCAATTTAAGGCAATCTTGCCTTTCTTAGTGAAAGCCCGCTGTATCGTTGCTGTCATGACATGAAAAGCCACAGGATAAAAATGAGTCCATTATATCAAACTTGTTAAATAAATACAATGTTATCGGAGCAGCTCCTCTCCTGAGAGCCACGAGTTCATTTTTTGTTGGTAAAAGAGAAAGCAATCTCCAGTCAGGCAATCCTAGGGGAAAGCAAGCAGTTCTTCAGCTCTGTGTGATTTTGTTTCATTCACAGAGAGAATGATTCAGGATACCTGCCAGGCAGCTCCCTACTTTTCACAGACTTGTCAGCACCTGGCAGCTGTAGCTCTGCTAATTCACTTCCTTTCAGTGTTGTTTCATTTCTCTCTGATTTTATAATATATTTTCAAAATGTATGGTTGTACAGACAGATGCAGCTGGCTTTACCACCATGCCCTGGCTCACACACTCAGGTTTAAGTAACTTTGACATCTGAACCAAGCTGAGCAAACCGATACAAAAAACCCCATGACCTACCTCCAGCACAGATCTATCTTGCTTTGGGGTTTAAAGACAGACAACCATACGCAGGACAGAGCCTGTGACCTGTCTGCCAAAGAGACACACCGCAACCATTTCCAAGTTACTGGAAATATACTGGGTACATCTTCGTTCCGTTTTTATTCTCTGGAAGAAATTCTTCATTTCCGAACTTGACAAGGTGATTATTAGGGTAGATATCAGAAACACAGAAGAGCTTTTAGAAAGCAGTAATGGATCGTACCTGTGCTCACTGGAAAGCAGTTGGTTACTATCTACAGACTATAAGCCCCAGCAATATATACATAGGTTTCATTAAAATACACATCTTATCTTCGAGAAAGGTTTCCATTACATAATGCTTTCCTTTGCGAGCAGCATCACATTTGGCTTCTGACCACATACATTACATTACTAAAAGTAATTCTCATGGCACCTAGACCTCCATTAAACAAAGGTTTTTGTGGACAAAGTATGAGCTTTTTCACACCAACTGAAAACACAACAGTTAAAATGGGTGCTCTGGCTATAGAATCAGCAACCTCAGAAGAATCATTTAACAGAGCACATATCTCAACTGCGATGAACTAAACAGAATCCATAACTTTAGGATCATTCATTTTTCCCCTTTACAATCGAGACACGCTATCAGAACTCAAATACTATGAAAGATCCATGCAACCTAAGGATGAGGCAACATAAAGTCACCGCTCCGTCCACAACTTCAGTAAGCAAATAATCCTTAGGCAGGAACATCCCCACGACACCACTGGTTTAAGAGGACATGCCTGACTCCCTCTAAAAAGAAGTAATGCCTGAAATTGTTGGCAGCGAGACAGCGTCCTGAAACTAGGCCATACGAATGTCACTTCATTGTTGTCGGTGAAAGAAAAAAGATCAACTACAATAAAACCTTAGCCAGCACTGCAACAACATTATGCCAGCTAAGCAAGCCCTTAGCTGGACCCATGGAGCTTTGCTGGGTTTCTGCTATGTATGGTTTTTACAGATGATTATTTTTATGTACATACAAATACATGCAAGCATACAACTCTCTCAGGTTATCACAAAGTGTAAAAAGTAGCATCTGCATTTAAGGAATCTTTGAAGGCAGAAGAGAAACCTTCCTTATGTAAGTTCTCAGCAGATACAAGTTTATTGAATTTCCAAACACGTGCTCAACATAAACATTATGTAATTCCTTGCTCTGCACACACTGCATCACTTGATTGGAAAATGTTTCAGGGGGGAGAAGCAAGTGGCTTGCCCCCTCGGCTCAATTCACGGAGCTGCCAGCGCACAACACGTGAAGGCGCACGCAGGCTGCGTCCAGGTCTGCTCCCGGCTCCTGTGCACAGCTGCCCTGGCACACAGCGATGCCCTAATCACGGCCGTCTGCGCAAAACCGAGTGAGGGCTGTGAGAAACGCCAGGTGAAACCCGGCTGCCTGGCCGGCACAGGGAACAAGGCGGTCAGTGCATCGCCCGGTACCTCCTCGCGGCAGAGGAGTCGGGAAGATCTCCGCTGTGCTTACATAACGGAGGGCATGCAGGAGAAAGCACAGCATCACCAGCAAGCTCTCCTCACTGCCCTGGTGGTGTTACCGCTCCTTGTTTTATCGTAGCTGATGCTGCTGTCTAGTCCAGACCCTGCAGTCCAGCTCCTTATTTATATGGCAATTATTTAACTAGCTGAAGACTTAATTTATTCTAACTGAATGCACCCCATGCTCTACTTTAGTTTGGGAACAATACACGTTAACAAAACCAACTTTAAGGATTTTTGATCCTTTTCATGACACCCCCAACTTCTCCTATAAGACATATTTTTAATTAGGATCATTTATGATTCAGCAAGAACGCAAGTACTTCCCAAGCACACGGCAGAATTTGGAACAGCTACAGTTAAACTTTAAGATGCAAGCACAAGAAGTGAAGAGCCAAATCTATCGGGACGCCTGTTTTGAAATATTCGCTGCTCTAAGTTAGAGC
Organism: Aythya marila; assembly: GCF_965140915.1. Taxonomy (NCBI): domain Eukaryota; kingdom Metazoa; phylum Chordata; class Aves; order Anseriformes; family Anatidae; genus Aythya; species Aythya marila. Next base: position 49,739,777 of record NC_139045.1, on the reverse strand, counting down.
TGTGAGCCTAGAAGTTATTAGACCAAAACACAAATTACAGCAGTTTAGTGCAAAAAGCAAGTCTCACGCCTGAGCTATTAGGACGTGGCTGAACGCCTGCACTCCTGGCTGATTAATACGCTGGACCATAAATAACTCCTTACTAATTCTTTTAAACAAGACACGCGTGAATCATCGGGCAAGCAGCGCTGTATTGGGGTACAAATCCCAGCAGCTTTGGTGGAGCCCTTGGCCAGGAAGAGCCACACGCTGCAGCACGCCTGGAGCAATGCCTTGCGAAACGCGGCCTCGGGCTGAGGCACCGGGTACCTCCCGCTGCTGCTGCTGCTTTCAATTTTTAGGAGCACGAGCTGCACAGCATCCCTGCCGAGCTGGGACGTCGCCTCCGTTGCCTCCTGGTGTCCTGCTGCCAGCCCGAGAGGTGCCACGCCGTGCACGGCAGCTCCCGGCCCCAGACCCTGCGCTGAAGCGTGCATAAAGGGGTGATGCGAGGACAGGGCGCCCTCGGGGAGGCTGCTGCAGCCCAGGCAGGGAATCCTCCTGGAAAGCCCAGGGCTGGGCTGCTCGCAGCTCCGGCCAAGGAGCCCCGGACCGCTCCAAGCGCTCCCGAAGGCGCCTCCCCGCTCAGCCCGGAGCCGTACCACTCACCGCCGCCACCGCCGCTCCAGGCTTTGAGCAGGGACTTGATGCTGAGCTCGAAGAGCAGCGCGTCCTGCAGGCTCACCATGCTGCCGCCCGCCCGCTCCCGCTCCCGCGCCCGGTCCCGGTGACGCAGGGCCCGGGGGGCGCGCGCTGAGGGCGGAGGCGGGCGGCGGGCCCGGGGGCGGGCCCGGGCGGGAGCAGGCGGGGAGGCTCCAGGGGGCGTCACGCACGGGGGGGCTGGGCCCTGCCGCTGCCCCTCAGGAGGGGTGGGAGCCCAAACGCAGCACACGCAGCTCAGGCTGCAGCAAGACGGGGCTGTGGGGGCAGCTGCTCCCAAGCTGACCCTGTGGCCCCGCACAGAAAAGGGAGGGGACAGGGGAGCTGACCCACACCCTGCCGGCAACCCAAAAATGCATGGTGTGGGGCTAAGGTGGGCTCAGCAAGTGAATGTGCTGTAAAGTAATTAAGAGAGAGCTACATCGGTGCAGAACTGTCCCTGTAATTCAGAGTTGGCCCTGTAGCAGCAGTAACCCAGCCATGAGGAAGAACTCAAATGCACTCCTAGCAGATTAAGAAAATTAAAAACGGTGTACACCAAATACTTTCCGTGTTTGTTTTTTTTTTTTTATCCTTTCCTCTCCCCAGTAAAAAAAAAAAAAAAAAAAAAAAAAAAAAAAAAAAAAAAAGGGGGGGACATGGACCTGTCATAGCTAAGCGCACAGCTCCAGCAGCCCAGCAGAGGCACGCTGATAGGAGTGGGGTAGGGGGCTGCTGATATGGGTGTTTGGCCAGCTGCGCTGTGGGGTTGTTTGTTTTTTAGATAAAAATGGCACTATTAACTGCTGAAAACTAAGTGACCACATAATCGAGTTGTCAAATCCCCCCCCCATGCAAAAATGACTATAGCACCACATGAAAGTGCTATGTACATGCAGGTATCTCTTCCTTCCCACGTAGGGTACAGGCCGTGCACACACAGAGCGATGCTTTGGGGCACTGCATCAAGCTTTCTTTCATAAGCCTGATCCAGGTAATGTTACATACATTGTGCCTCTCTCTAATTACCTCATACTCATTTTTCATCGCTTCTTTTATGAATACAGTCAGAGTAATACTTCAAGCACTTCTTTTCCCTTTCACTAAATAAGAAAGAAGAGGTTGTGTTTTGTTATTAGTAGGATATAAAGGTCAGATTTTGGAACTGGCTGATGAATTTCACCACTAATTTGAAAGACTGTATTAATTATGGTTAGTCTCCGACTGCCTTTAACACTGGGCTACAGAGAGTTCTTCAAAGGAAGCCTTGTTAACAGCACGCATTCCAAAATCATGAGCCAACTCTCCCAGCACCTCAAAAATAATGACTTTTTAAAATACACTTTGGGTTCTTTGTAGTTGCACCCCCTCCAGCTTTTATTCTTTAAATTATTAGCACCAGAAACTTATTAAAAAACAATCACCCAGAAACCCCAGGAGCACAGAAACACTAATCTCAATGTTCCACCTCCCGAAGCCCTGGTAAGCAAACAGAAGAGCTGCCAGTGTTTCTATACAGGAGTGTTTTTAAAGTGAATGAATGTTAGGAAATATTTTTTAAGACTTTAGGTTTATTTTTAATAACAATGTGTTCAGCAAAGCAAGTTACATAGCCCTCCCCCACAGCATCTGAGGTTTTGCTGCAATAGTATTTATTCATATCAACTGTTGATTGATTAATTTTGGTAGGTCTTCCTCAAGGAAACTAGCCACTCATTTTAACTGCAGTTCGTTCAGTATTAGCCCATTAACATCTCTAAGATGTTAGGAGTATTTTAAGAACATTCAGACTTGCATGTACAAAAAAGTGTAAGTTTTTCTAAAGGTTTCGGTGGCAAGACTGAACACTAGGAATACTTGATATTAGAAACATATATACTGAAAAATCCTCTTAATATCATATGAATACACGTTTGCTTTCATATATATGTGCACACAGTTTGATTTATTGGACATTAATTTACAAGATTTAAGAACGGCACACAGCAAATATTTCTATTATCCTCTACAAACACACCCCAAAGAAGAGAAAAATACCACAAGTTCATTTAATGGGAGGGTTAACAGACCTGTCAGCATCTTAGCATTACCACAAGCATCAGTGTCACAGGTATAACCGTGTACAAACCTTCTAATATTTCTTTGTCCTCACAACCACAACTTCAATGTTTTTATAATCAAAGATTTATAGATGACAACTACAGCAATTTTGAACTTTGTTTCTGTTTAGCCTGTGAATTGAGTTAATGAGGTAACCTATCATACACTAGAATAAGCAGATCTCAGAATAAAACGAATTTTAAAATACATCTTTTATTTTATTTTTAATCAGAAGAAGAACAGAAGAAGCAGGAAAAGTAAAACATGTATTACAAGCCCCTAAAAGCTTGCCAAGCATAGAAAAGGCTAATTCACTACACAGAGCCCAATAAAACTCACTGTGTAGAGTTACAAGATATCATCGTCATGCATTTCCAAAACTGTACAAGAACATGTCATTTTCAGCATCAATTCCTTTTACGTTCCTCATTTTCAGAGAGGAAAATGAAACAGGCTTCTGGCTGGGAAATTACACTGTGTCTAAAATAGAGAGCAACAAGTATGTCCACTGAAAACATCTAAAAATATGTATCCCTTTGGAGTACATATATGGGAAGTCTTTCATGAGATATTTGGCCCACTATTTTATTACCTAGAGAAAAGATGGAAAAAGAAAGCACTTAAATTAAACTATAAGGCAGAAGTTTTGAACTGAAGCTGTTTTATGCAGGAAAAACAAACCAAAAAGAAAACCTCAACAAAATGAGGCCATTACTTAACTGGACTTAGGAGTTCTGTACAAAGTAGCAATTCACAACATCATTCCAATAAACACGTAGTTAAATACTGATTCTGAAGTTTGCTTACATTTTGATACTGGACCAGTTGTAAAATTCCCTACCAAAGTGAACAGACTAATAGAAAGTCTATGAACTTTTTTTTTTTGATATTTTCTCAAGTCAAGGAGAGGCATAATTGTGAATGAGCACATTGATACCAGTAAGCTCTTAAGAAGAAGAGAAGAATGTAACTGTGCTAAAGCAGAAGTACTCTATCAGCAATGCAAGCTGTTTGCAAGCATCCAGTCCACTCCTTTTTGTTCAGATATGAAAACCTTTCAGGGAAGACAATGTCTAGAAGCAAACTAGTTGAGAAGTTTCAGCACCACAAGTCTACTGACTTCAGGCTGGAAACAGCCCTACCCATTACAAGATTCCAGGGAATAAGTCCACCTGTTCTAAGTAGCATTATAACATCTATTAGAGAGGATCCATTTGTTGCACTGTTCATGCACAGCACACCTGAATCACACAAGCGAAGTCAGTTCTGCACTTCAGGAGTGCAAACCTTATATACCTAATATTCAGATCAATGAAACTTGGTCACTCTTACAGCATGGAAGAGCTGTTCTGAGTGTTAGAAGTAGCAATAGGATCCAACCAGTATAAAAGAACATGCACAACTGTGCTACAGTGAGATATTAGAAGCTTTTTTTTTTTTAATAGAGTTTGAAATTTTAATAAAAACATTTCTAAAAGGACTACTATACTTACTAGGATCAATACAGTTACTACAAATGTGTATGCAAGGGTGGTGTATGCAGCTTTTCTTTAAAAGAGCATTATACCATTTTCTTGGAGCTACCCAGAAGTATCACTAGCAACTATTTTGAATAATGTACATAAAATAAGCACTGTGTCTAAAAATTGTTGTTTCTGTAACTGCCAGAGCTCTGGCTTGTGGCAAATATTAAGATGCAACACCAAAAAAAAAAAAAGTGTTCTGTGTTATTTGAGCCTCATCCCTATGGACGGAAAAGGTAGTGGAGTTCTCACCTTCCTCACAAGGCTTTTTGTGAGTGAAGATATTCCTGATGAAGTCATCTTTAAAAAGCATTATTTACAAAGTTTGCTTTCCAATGACAGAAAGCAGTAACATTTTATATCATTTGTTTTACAGTGAACATCACAGTTTTTAGTTTCATTTCCTATTTTCAAGTGTTATTCCCAAGTCCATTTTAAAATTTAATTTCTCCAGGAATCTTATCATTCTGCCTTCTTTCCCCTCTATGCTATAGCTCTTGCTGTTTTCTACCGGGATAGCAGACAATGGTTTGTCTACTTTTCTACAACTAAATAATTTGCATTAATCATCCCAGCAAAAACACTCAATTTTAAAAGAACAGCTAAAGTTGTTCTTTTAAGTTACATTAAAAAAATATATATGTGGCCATTGTTGCATTGAGGTTTCTTTGAGGTTTCCAGTACTACTTCATTCATCTTCAGGATGATACACACTGACGGAAAATGCATTCAGGCAAAACTTCAAATATTTACTATTTAAAGTCAGTTAAAACAGTAAGTTTTCCAACTAGCTAGGGTAGGACACTGAAGATACACGGCTTTCTTGTAGAGCAGTCTTTGAGTAAGATCAAAGAGGATACTGTTAATATTTAACTTTTCCAGTAAGCTGCTGCTATCTTTATTAACGGTAATCCTACCTTCCTCCTTTCTCCCCCTTCCCCCCCTCAAAAAATGACGAAAATAAATCCTGAAAAATAAGATAGCTTTCAAGGTGGTTTAACATAGAACTTACCAACCTTGTAAGAGCTGAACACATGTCACACTGAACAGATTTCAGTCTGGCCCTTCTCGAAAATCCAGCTTTCCAGATCACCACACATCGTAAGATTACAAGGAAACGAATCAGCAATAAAAAGCTGCAACACTTCAAACAACCCAGCAGGCAGTTCTGAGATGTTATTTAATCAACCTCTCTCAAAGAGGAAACAAGACAGGCAAAGCAATACAAAAAGCCATAGCTGTTACTGCTCGAGAGCTTAACAAACCCGAGTTTCTTGATTTTCATGGTTATCTGAACAGTTAAAATTTTATGGAACCCCAGTGGTTTACTCTCTCTCAAATGCTCAATTTTGACCTTCCTTGACTGCAGATAAACTTTAAAGGTATAGTCTGGCTAGTATGGTTGTGTGTCAGACAAGCAGAAATAACTGCCCTAAGATCTGCTGGATCCTGCATCACGTGCTCCTCACTGTGCTCCAGCATTAATATACCAACATCCTGCCTTCGGAGAGCTGGCATTCCAGTTTTCACCAACCTTTTAAATGGAACCTGGAAACAGTTTCAAGTCTACTTTGAAAATCCCTGCTTAGTTGCTGGGCATTTAAATGGATAGAATAGGGAAAGGCTTAACTCTGTTACCCTACAAGGCCTGAGGACAACTGTTACGAATCAGTTATGTTTCTATTTTTGCTGCTCCTCCCAAGCTGCTAGATGTCTGTGCCACTTTTACAGGAAACATCACATTTGCATCATGTGAGGACCAGGGACATTAGCCCTATAGAAAGCAGTGTCAGCTTAAAAGAGAAAAATAAGTACGTTTAAGACTCATCCAGAATTAAAATAAATACAAATAAAGTGTATTAGCATATTGGGATACAGTCCCAAGTCTGTTAAGGTGCATGAGTGGCGTAGTGCTTGGGCTGAAAGTGTCCTGTGATGCTTGCCCATCAGCTGAAGGAGCTCCTACCTGCCCTCCCCATTAGCAGAGCTGGACATTTGCTCCTGAAACCCTGCAGCTCGCAGCCAATTCCTGTTTGCCCATTAGAGCACTTCCCAGCCCAGGGGAAGTATGAGGTGTCTGCAGGGCTTGGGGAACTGCAGGGAGTTACAAGCGTGAACAGCTTGGGGCATCCCCACTAAGCCTGCTCACCAGCACAAGCCCACCACAGCCCCTTTCACCGTAGCCCTGTGGGCTGTACAGCTGGCAGAGCAGTGACAGGGTCTGCACACACTCCTGATGTTTTAACTCCCTGAAATCATCATTTCCAATGTTTTAATTACACAAGGCAGGAACACGGAGCTCGGTTGTCCAATATCATAAATGATAACAGTAATATGGCATTCTTCTTAGTTGAACTGAAATGGCATAGCTCTTCACAGGCTGCACTGCTCAATTACAGTGCATTTTTTAATGCAGGCTTTAAACAATTAAGTGCCTTGAATGCTGATTTATTTGATTTATTTTATTTTATTTTATTTATTTTTTTAACAACTTCCCCATCCCTGTGAAACCACAAATACTCCTGCAGCAACATGAAGCAGGAGTACAAAATAGAAACACTTAAGATTGAAAAAAAGGTAATTAATACATATACACTGATTTACAAGTCAGAATTAACAGCATTTATATGAGGTGCTATTCGCACCTTGGCAAGCATGCTGTTTCACTGAAGAAAAATGAAAAAACACAAAAATCAGGAAGGGAGAAAATGCAAAGTAGCAGCAAACCCAAAGGTGCAGCTGAAAGCAACACTTGGATACCAAACACCTAACGAACACTCGCGCTTTACAACAAGGGCTTGGTTGTCTGGAAGTTCTGCAAATAGGCCACAGCACAAAGTCCTCTAAAGGGCCCCAGCTGGTAGACTACAGCCTAGCCTCTACAAGCAGATGCATCTGGCACCTGTGCCCAATGCTGGGAGTGCTTCGATGCGGCACAGTTGATGTTTATCGCTTGACCTGAGACCCTGCAGGCAGCTCTGCATTCACTGAGTGCCTCGGGCACGGCAGACCAAATGGAAAGGAGCAGTGGCACCCCACTGCAACCTCTACTAGTTAAAGAAAAACACAGAACTGGAATTAGGTAATTGAAATGTTCAGGTGAAGTGGAGAATATGCTTATTCATTTGAACTGGCTGCTCTCTGTCAGTCGTGTTATTTTTTGATAGAGCTCTAGCATACTAATCATTCCTCTCAGCAATTACCATTAATGGGTTAGCTTTCCAAAAGCACAATCTGCCTATAAATGCACACGGTACGATTTCATCATCTACTGGGCAAATTTAACTATTCAGTTCTATACTGCTCCTTCCATGTAACAGCAGCTTATGGAAATCTCAACTAAAGAATAAAGAAAAAATATCTTTAAGTTATCTCTACTCGACAGAAAACAACATGCTGGAGAAGTACATTGGTTTTAACACAGTTATGAGCTATTTCTTTTTTTCTTTATTCACCACTTTCCTGTTTCTCCTGCTTTCAAGCCACAAAATAGTTTAAAATTAAAGATATTCTTCTTCACCCAGTCATCTCCTCAAAGTAATTGAGAAAAGGCTCACCCCAGTGCATCTTAAAGGTACCACAAGACATGAGACAGGGGTTTGGGTCAGTATCTAATACAACCTTGCAACAGCATCCTAACATTAGAAAACAAACACAAAGGTTTCTAAAGCTCAGATTGCCATACTGGTCTTGTCAACAAGCAGTAGAAGTCTCCCAGGCTGCCATAGTCCAACATAGATGCATGTCACTACAGACCTACCTGGTACTAAAGGGCTGAAGCAAATTATTTATGTGGTACCTGTACATAAGGGGTATCCCACAGCTTGTGAAGTGAGGTTATGTCAAGTCCCGAACAGCTGGAGCATCTTACAGAAAACCTGCTGCAGACAGGAACTTTAGAACACCTTTAGAAAGTACCATTGCTAAAACGATGGGGCTTTCTGAAAGCTTTCCCCATCTCTCCAAATCAGTAGTACCTGTGGATTTCTCTTAACAGACTGCTTCTTCATAAATAAATGCAAACATCAAAAACCTTAGAGCAAGAGCATGCCAGGTCAGAAGCCTCTACCTGGGAGGGGATTCTACAAAAGGAAACCTTTTGTAACTTGACTGAAGGGCAAGAAGATGCCTTTTGGGTAAACGGGTGAGACCATGAACACCCCTTCCCAAATCACAGATATTCTTCAGTAACACTTCAGTAACAGTAACTATTAACAGTTACTATTCTCCAGTAACAGTAACTGAGAAAATGTATTCCCATTGAAAAAGGCCAGATGTGACATTTCCTCGCTTGAAGGGCAACTAAAGAGTACCCCGTGCTGTCACACAGAGAATGCCATTTCCTGAAAAAGGAAAGCCTTTCCAAAGTAGTCCTTAAGATGAAATATTTGAAATTATTTTCTCTCCACCTGGATCCACATAATACTTTTCAGAAGGAACATATATAAACTTAGCACTTAGAGTAAGAACCATTCTGTTATTTAAGAGCTTAAAAGAGAAGAAATGAAAAGTGTGGAAGTCCACAACTCAAGGCACAGAACAGCTAACAGAAGTACAGCCAACAGAAAATGCCAACAGCCACCCAAAGTATCATGATTTACTGAAGGATGTCATGTCACAATACCAACATCTTCCATTTATGATTCACATTTTCATTAGGAACAACGAGAAAAGCCACCTTAGAAGGGATAAGAAACATGTTAGATCATCTATTAACTAAAACGTTTGCATTTTAATCACTTTTTCCCCTTTTCAACTCAAAAGTAAAGAATTATTAAATAAAAACCTTCAAGCTATTGTGTCCATATCTTAAATTTGAATTGCTGATGTCACTAGCATGAAATCTCTGTATGCAACTTCTGATTTTATCCTGCTGGTATATACTTCACTGACCTTAAATATACTTAAGAGTTTGGGGGGGAGGTCTGGGTTTTTTAGCACCATGATTGATTTTAATGCGTTTTAAAGGACAATAGTTTTATACTTAAAGAAAAATGGTTCTTAAGATATGACTGAGATTTTGTATACTGTCCAGACTTTTACAGACTCTAATTTGGGCTGCAGGTAGATATTACATATAATTAGATAATGATTTCATGGGTATTATAGTGTTTTCAAATCTGAGGTACACATAAGAAATTTGCAACATGAATCAAAAAGGAACATGGTAAACCCTTTTCACACACTGATTGCAAAACTTGTGGACTGTTTAGACAGATTTTTTTAAAAAAACACTTATTTCCTTTTTTTTTTTTTTACCACAAATCAGAGAACTGTTTTACAGTAGCATATACGTTCTTTTCACAAGTTTTCTTCTCCAAGTCTTGAATTCAGCACTTCCCAGCTTCCTTTAATAACGTTATTGCAGGATCTTATGAAGAGTTGCTCGTTTTTCTTGCTGTATTAAGTTTTCCCTCATTCTCTCCATACAATCACCCTTCACTTCATCTCCCTCAAGTTAAAAAACTTGACTTTGTCCCTATTCCAACTGAGTGAAAAATCTTTCCCTCCCCAGCCTAAAGTTACATTTGCCACATTTACACAACTCCCCTTTTAACTGTATTATCTTTAGAGTAATTCTTCACAATAATGTTTCAAAGACACTATACTGAAGTGTAAATATATTTAAAATAAAAAGAGAAACCCCTTCAATTCAATTACTTCTGCCCTGCCAACTTGAATATTTGTTATCTGCAGGACAGGACAAAAGAAAAAAAAAAAAAAAAACAAGAAAAAAACCCAAAGACCATGATTACTAACATTCACTTACTAAATTGCTGCTGGTTCATTCTCATAGTATTTTGGCTTGCTTCCTATCAATTGGTATTGGGAGGGAAGGGTGGTTCCCTCCTGGTTTGACAAGCTGAACTGTCTCACCAAGGGCCAACTTACACCAGGACCACAAAAGTGAATACACAGTATGGCTATACAGGTAGGAGGATATAATCTCCACAATTTCTACAGCAGTGAGACATCACATTGATTCAGCTGCCAGATAAAACCCTCTATTAACATCATTAAGCCTCAGAAAACCTTCTGAGTGCTTCAAGTCTGGAAAACAATATTATATTATAAAATCAGAGCAAAGCCTTACTGGCTATACCTTCGCACTGAAAATGATGCAGAGATAATCTGTGATGGCATAAAAAAAATTGTAAGCACTGCTCACTGTATCTCAGAGGAAAACTAATACATTGCTTCCTCATGAAAGCTACATGAGTACCTGTTAGGTATGAAGAAACAGCCCTTCAAGGCACACTTTTGAGTTGTTCTGACACCCAATTTGAAAGCAGCAGTAAGTTACAATTACTACATTGCCCTTTGAGAGGATGTAAAGAGTTCGGTAAGGAACAAACAAGCATGCACTGGAGGTAGTGAGGAATGTATCCACTGTGAATTCATCTGTGCTTATTATTCAGATGAAACAGAAAACTAGGCTGGAAGTACATTAGGTGTACAGCCAAGTATACAATAAAAATCAGGTCTTTTAAAGATTTGCTGTATAATTCTGGACTTCATTTCAGCTCATTGTTGACTTTGTCTTAAGCAAGCATTACTTAAACATTTACCGAGTGGTCAGAATTATGGAGCAGTCTGTATTGGCTTATAAGCAGCAATAAGAAAAAAATTATGTTAAGTGCAGTGATGATACCTCTGGAGAGATGCTTTGTTTCCATTTATCTAAAATATTAAAGAGCTCATTTCCCACATATCAATACATTTAAAACAGAAGGGATATCCAGAAGATGACTGTCACTTGCAGTGATGGCAGGACATCCAGTGCTGCCCCTGCTACTCACCAAAGAAGCCCCTGATGAGCTGCTTCACCTCAACAATTCGCCTCAATACCATCACACCCCCCAAATGCCAGGCTGTTTTCTTTGTCAAATCAATCAGCTTAGCAAAAGGCCATGTTGGAGAGGAGATAGGGAAGGGCTGCACAGCTGGGAGTGAGATGGCCCCTCTCACTGGCAGCAATCTACTGTGTCAGCCTGATCTGCTTGTAAAGCTACACTCAAGAAAAAAAAAACAAAATCCCCTTCCCCTACCTTCTGCTGCAAAGGGCAGCAAGAACAGGCTCCAGAGGCGCTTGAGAAAGGTTTCTTATTACTTATGGAAAATATACATAGAAGAATTTCCTGCGGCATTACTCAAAGAAAACAATACTATCTAGCGTGATAAGAAAACAGGAGAGAGGATTAGAGATTTTAATGTAAATAGCATTCTACATCCCAAGCGGTATTATGGAACAGGCTCTGAATGTAAACAAGAAGCAAGCAGAGGTTGAAGGGAGGAGAGGGGGAAAAAAAAGCAGCACTTGTGTTTAGCTGCCTACTACCCACTCCAGCCTTCTCTAACTGTAATTCAGAACCTGGATCCCCATACTGACTTTTATTGCAGCTAGATGCTGGGCCTCCCGGTCATCCTCTGCTGTACAAGGCTGATCAGAGCAGCACCACGGAGCTGACACTGCTCTGCAGAGCTGCTGGTGTTCCAGGGACACAGTGCTCACAGGCAGGTCGTGTCTACCCAGCCCCTGCTGCCAGCCCCCTGAAGCAGCTACAGTTCTCTTACTCATTTCTTTCCCACCAAACACGTTGTCAGCTTACGTTCCACTCCCTAGCAGAGACATTTGAAGGGAAACAGGATTCATGCTTGCAAAAGGAGATAGGTCTTACATACACAGAAATAACGTGGACACTGTGAGCAGTAAGAACACTTGCTCACTGATAAATTTTAAAAGCTCTTTTAAAAAACTGTAGGTGGCTGCTACAGGTTTGACTTGTAGGGCTCACCATCGCACCTGCTCCACAGCATTAGCTGCCCTGCCCTACAACACAGCCAAAGCACAGCTCTGCCAGAAGTACACGTTTAGCTTAGGTACAGCTGCCATTTGCCCATTTACACTGAACAGTCATGGTATTCGCCTCCTTTAACACTGCAAACAACAAGGACAATGTGAAATCAGATTTTTTCTGTAATCAGAAAGTTGCAGTGAATTTAAAATTACTGCCTATTCTTTCATACAAATTTATTACACGTTGTCATGTGTAAAATCATATATGCAAGTACTTCAGCAAGTCAGATGTGTTTTTCTAGTGTTCTAATAATCCAATAAATCTAAATAGACAGCTGTGAAAGATTTCTAAAAAGCACTTGAAAGTATTCTGATGGATATGTCTTTTAAAATACACAATATCCTACAGCACACATTTCTAAGGCCTTATTTTCTGCTATAAAACAATGTACAAAGCAGCTCAGTGCACATTTTGGAAGACAATATTGATAAATATGCTGAATAGAATATGATATGATAAATATCCTGAAAAGAAAAAACTTCTCTTGAATTCCACACAAAATATTTAGATCTGATACAAAGAACCCCAGCTGAGTGGTATTACCAAAAATAGTGCTTTTATGTTTCAGGTGCTGACAGTAGCAGTTTTTTTGCTTTAAGGACCTTACATAATACTTTTTAAATGGTTGTCAGACTCAAAATTTAACCTAAATTCTTATTAATACAAGAACTTTCCTAAACACCAGTAATAACAAACAGGATAAAGAATAAAAAACCTTCCAAATTCAAACATATCTACAGTACAAACAACCTTAGCTTTAAAAACGTGTCAAGCTTTAGAACAGCTTCACTACACTAAGTTCTGTGGTGCATTAACACCACATCTGCTGACAGTAAGCAAATAAGTATTTACAATTTTTTTTTTGTAAGCCATTCTATTGTTTTATTACCTGTTTTGTTGACACCTGCCTCCTGCAGTATACCCAACTGGTAAACACAGTAGTTCTTTTGCTCTATACCAGAAGAGCAGTTCATTCCATTACCACGATACAAAAATAGAAATAAGCAGATAATTTAAAGAGGATTCAGCTACTATCTGCTATTGTAAAAGCATGATCCCAGAACAGACTAAGTCTGCATTTCATGCATGTTGACATCACGCTATTAAGTGATATCCGTCAGGCACTACCGACTTGTGGAAATTCTTCCTAGTAATCGCTATTTGACAAATATTTAACAAGTGAGAAACGAGAATTCATCTTTAACAGTAGGATAAGTGCATTCTATGTCTATTACCTCATTTGCTCAGCTATCAATAAAATGTTGAACGAGGTTAGATGAAGGTATCTGTTCTGACTACAAGCTTCAGCCTATAGCATTTTCTTTTACCTTGAACAAAGACTATTCTATTTGTCTTAAATTATAACTCTGAAATTATAACATTTGAAATAAAGCATTACTTAAAAGTATGAGTTATAAAGGATAGCATAGTACAGCATAAACACAAAATTAGTAAAGATATGCCTATGGAGATATTTGAGCCGTGTACCTCAGTGATATCCAACTATAAACTTCACAACTGTATAGCATTCAAAGTTAAATGAAGACACAAACCAGGCTAAAAGAGCATAAGTTTTTGCTTAGTTTTCAAACAAAGGCTATAACAGCCTTAACAGACATTATTCTGCACAATCTTCGATGGTGGGCGCCATTATGGCTTGTTCCAGTTTGTCAGAAAAATTATTCCTAACATAAAATTGTCCCTGCTCTCCCCAAATGCCATTGTTAAGCACCTGACACAGATGAATAAAAATAATGAAAAAATTACAATCAGAAAGGCTAAGAAGAGCTAAGAAGAGTCTTTTAAGGCAGCCTCTTTCTCACTCCTCACCAAATTAGTTCCATAATTAAGGCTACACATTCGCCACTCAATGAGATGGGTGTCACCATCTCTCATCAATGCAGATGCATAAAGGTAAATTTCAGACCATGCTAACTCATGAAAAGAGCCATCGGATAGCAAAGGGTAAAAACTGCATCTGATTGCCAACAGCATCCAAGACCATGAAGCCTCAAGACCCTACCATTTATCCAAAGGCCAAAACTAAGAAAAACAAGTTTTCCATTGCCACCTGTCTGAACTGTTTGAAAAAGTAACATTAACTCATTCTACTTCTTTTTATCAGCACATTACACTTCAGTATTTAGACTACATTTATTTTTTTCCCCTACCTTTTAATACAAGCACAATGGCCCTTGCTCTTCTGCCCCCAATCACAGGCATGCACAAATAAGGAGCACATCAGAAATCCAGTAAAATTGCTTTAAAATAAGTCACTAACATGATAGCGTGTCATTTACAAGAGAGTTCTAAGCCTAAAAAACACCATTATCATAGTGACTCTGCTAGAAGGTCTTATTAAGAAATTCATCAGTTTAGCAAAGCAATCATGACCCGAAGAAAGTTCAGTAATCAGTTTTTAACAGGTTGCTGACACAGATACATACTGTACTGAGGACGTAAATCATGCATCTCCTCATCTTCATCAATTGTTTGTCCCAGTGAAAGCAGACTGACACGTCTCATCTTCAGCAGCCGTGGCGAGCTTTCACGGACTGTACTCCCAACATCCAGCACAACATCTCCAGAAACAACAGTGGGAACAATTTTTTTCAGAAATTCCATGTTTCCCTGCCTTCTGTACGCTCAGCATTGACTAAGTGCGGCAGCTGAGCTGCACGTTACAGAGCGGTGCTCCCACAGTAACTTCCTTGAAGGCAGAGGTGGACTCCGCACACTACTTCTCCCCGTGATGTCATGTTGAACCTGGGTGGTGCCAGCGCCAGCACGTCAGCTGCCAGCTGCTCAGAGGCAGATTTTAAAGGCGTCTAACTGTACAGACTGATAAGAAAACCAAACAACAACAAGCCAGTGTATTAACTGACGTACATTAAATTCTTCGCTTGTATTAAACACCCTTTTAGTGCTGCAACAATTTTAAGCACTAATAAAATGCACGGTGTATTTTCCAATTTGTATCTGACAGACTTCAATAGCTCTTAATTTTCATGAAGTGCACAGAGAGTGTTCATCTGCATTTGAAAGATAACGCTTATCATTACAAAAAGTCTATGCACCAGCTTTATAAACAGGGTCTAGCAGCACCACAACTTAAACCGTTTGCATTCTCGCATGGTGTTAACTACTAGCTACAAAGTTACCAACACTTATTAAACTTATTAAATTATCAATTTTCCAGGGCCTCTTAGGCTGCATTTACCACTTCAAATACTCAAACTGCCTTCCACAAAACTCCAAGTACAAAAACAAGCTGTCTCTTTTGTCCAAACTTTCACTTTAAACCATATGGATCAGTAGCCCTAGGGATAACCGAGTTTTTTGTTTTCATTTGGGAGAAAGTTTAAACATTGTTCTATATTTAGTTTACAGAAGCTATTATGAAAGATGCCTTGCATTTAGAGCAGAAAACTCAGGGAAAAAAAGTATGGAAAATTGTACCAAGAAGTGTACCTTAACGCTTTCTACATTTGGGAATATGTATGATTGAAAGTATTATTTTATTTACCAGACTTAGAGACCCAAAAACGCTACTAAGTAATATTCCCACCTTGTTTTCACTGAAGATGATTGCTGTCACTCAGACAAAATCTGCAGATACTCATTCTGAATAAGTATCACTGGTAGCCTGAACACTTCTGGTAGTTTTCTGAAAGCAGCTCAGCATCCAAGATCTTTTTGGATGCATTCAACACAGTTATCTGACTAAAGTGTCAAATACACCACACTGCTATACATTCCTTAAAATAAACTATTTAATCTCAAATTCACTGCCGTATCTAGCTCTTTTTAAAAGGAAACAAAAATATTTTAAAATTTATTAAATGTAGATAATCTGTTTCAGGTCAGAGTTCCAGCAGTTTGATGCTCACAATGGACTGCTCAACTGCATTAAGCTGTCAATCCTTTACTGACCAACTATACTATCACACTAGGTGTTAAACCTAGTTAATACCACAACTTGAGAAATCTGGTACAAGCTCATTGAAATTGCCACCTAAGATACTTATCAAGTTCAGTTGCAGATTTAAGATGGGTGCTATCTTTAGCATTCAAATCTGCATTAAAATCCCCAAATATTCAAGTTAGTCTAAATCTCCCTTGTAAATGAATATAGAAATCTAGGAGGCCTGACCTTATCATAAAAGATATGTTGCTAGAATATAATTTTCCGCAGTGAAAGATCTGGTGATTAAGCAAAGAATTGTCCTTACAATCATTTCATTCATGGTATTTTTTCTAATAATACAAAATGTTACATGGAATATATTTCCAGAAGTTTTATGTTTTCAGAAAAAAGTAGTAAGATACTACAAAGATATTTCCTGATTACAAAAGACTGAGTCATGAAAAACTCAAGCAATCATTTTATTCATACTAGCATTGTTTCCTTTAAAAAAAAAACAAAAAACAAAAAACAAAAAAACAAACAAAAAAAAAAAAACACTCTTGAAGTCTTGCCACAAGCCTAATTTGCAGTTTCTAGCATTTGGGAAAAAGAGAAAATCAGATGCTTTCATCAGACTGAGAATGCTTCCTCCAGCCATTCACCTGCCAAACTACAGCTTACAAAGGAAAAGGCAGTACCTAACCTGAACACCCTCAGAAAGGTTCAAACTAAAAACCAAAGTGCTCCCAGCTACACTTCGCAGGGTTTATTACACATGTGGGCATGGCGTGGGACAGAAAGCACTTAGTGCATCCCTTCTGTTAAATGCACAGTTCCACATGTTTCTACACACAGTGTGACATTCATGAATTGGCCATAAGTAAAATTAAAGGTTGAAATTACACTTCACCTCCTGCGAACAGAATAGCCTTCTAAATAATAGGATTTAAACACAAACAAGTAAGAATCACCAACCACACATACTATCATATTTCAAGATTTAACCTGATGAACTAATAAGATTATGTAACACATGTACCCAAACGCTTATGGCTTTTTCTTCAGGATAGTTCTTGTGTAACTTTTAAGAATCACAGAATTGTTTAGGTTGGAAAAGACATCTAAGGTTAATTCCAACCACTAACCTCGCACTGCTAAGTCTACCACTAAACTACGTCCCTACACACCAAAACTACACATCTTCCAAATAGCAGGGGCACTGACTCAGCCACTTCCCCAGGCAGCCTGTTCCAGTGCCTCACAACCCTTTCAGTGAAGAAATTTTTCCTCATATCCACCCTAAACCTCCCCTGGCACAACCTAATGCCATTTCCTCGTGACCTATCACTTGGTGCTTGAGAGGAGAAAGCAACCCCCACCCTGCTACAGCCTTCTTTGAGGTAGTTGTAGAGAGTGATAAGGTTGCCCCTGAGCCTCCTTTTCTCTAGGCTAAACCACCCCAATTCCCTCAGCCTCAAGACTTGTTCTCCAGAGCCTTCAAAGAAAGGCAAGGAAGCTGGTGAACACACTCCAGCACCTCGATGTCCTTCTTGTAGTGAGGGGCCCAGAACTGAAGATAGTATTTGAGGTGAGGGCTCACCAGAGCCAAGTACAAAGGGACGATCTCATCCCTGGTCCTGCTCTCTCTGACACAAGTCAGGATGCCATTGGCCTTCTTGGCCACCTGAGCACACTGCTGGCTCACATTCAACCAACCACCAACCAATACCCCCCAGGTCCCTTTCTGCTGGGCAGCTTTCCCACCAGTCTTCCCCCAGCCCGTAGCTCTGCTTGGGGTTGTTGTGCCCCAAGTGCAGGACCAGGGACTCAGCCTCGTTGAACCTCATACAGCTGGCCTTGGCCTAGGGGTCGAGCCTACCCAGATCCCTCTGCAGAGCCTTCCTACCCTCAAGCAGATCACACTCAACTTGGTGTCATCTGCAAACTTACTGAGGGTGCGCTCCGTCCCCTCATCCAGACCATCGATAAAGATACTGAAGAGAACTGATCACAGTACTGAGCCCTGGGGGGTGGCATTAGTGATGGGCCTCCAACGGGATTCAACTCTGTTCACCACAACTCTTTGGGCCTGGCCACCCAGCCAGTTTTTTACCCAGCAAAGCATACACCCATCCAAGCCATGAGCAGCCAGTTGCTCCTGAGGAAAAGGACACTGAGGAGATTACTATGGAACACAAGGCAATGCATACATGGCTACATGCAGATGGTGTTTAACTCTAGGACTTCAGTATTTCCTTACTTTCTAGGACCATAGCCTTTTAAAAATAACAAAACAAAGAGAAAGCTTAAGTTTCTGGCTATGTCAGTCCACATGCACTCCTCTCTCCTATTCTCACGTGCTCTTGTCAACTTCCTTAAACGCTGCACTGTACGACTGTGGTTTTTATACAGTCCAAGCAGCAAGCTTTGCAGACAACTCACTGAACTGTGAGGGAAGACACATGATAATTCTTCTAATTGTCATAACCAAATTTATCTTTAAGCAGAAAATGGCAAAAAGGCCTTACACATGCAAAAATACTGGACTTAAAGAAGTAATGAGTGATTAGAGCAAAACACTGCTCAGAGCACTGTCCATTTGGATTAGACCTTTCACAAGACAAGTGGTAAAAATGTTTGACAGGGGTGTGTGGGATGCAGGGGAGGGACACAGTGGGGATCCAGGACTTCTGCTAAAGCAGGTGAGCCTGCTGATGTGGGAATGTCCTAATGAGAAACTCTGAAAAAAAAAAAAAAAAAACAGAACACAATCAATTAAAGGAAGATCGATATAGCAGTAGACTACTTGTAAGTGTCTTGAGTGCACACGTTGAGAATTTTTCCAAAATCAGCAATAACTACAGTAAAAAAAATAGCTTAACTAAAACTTGAGGCAGCTATGAAGTAGAAAACATGCTAGAAAGTACAATTTTAGAAGACAGCCTAGGTGTTTTAGAGCCCACCGTAAATACACTGCTGTTCATTTGATGGGTATCTTCACTAGCAAATATGCTCTACAGACCTTTCATTCTACAGTATAGTGCTTCTAAAGCTTTTCTACCCAGCTACAGCAAACCCATCCCAGCCCCACCTGCTGTCTCAAGCAGGACAAAAGATTTCCATTATATCTGACACAAACTGGCAGGAAAGGTCCTTAGATTTTGGCAGGAAGGGGAAAAAAAAAAGAGGTGATGCCCTTTTGCCTCAACAGGATTACTGCACAGACAGGGTGTAACAGGGCTCTGGCCTTAGCTGCAGCATAAAGTGCAACACAAATTACCAAATCTGGAGGTAGATCAGTTTTGTTAGTACATTAGATGAAGACTATTTAGGTTCAGGGAGCAGCACTATTGTCTTACGTAGAGATAAGCAGCAGTAAGTGACTTACATTAGGGGGGGAAGGGAAAAAATGTTTCTTGATGGGAATGAAACTAAAATTGGAACCCGCTCACATTGGCATGACATGACACAACATAACAACAGCTCCTGCTTTATGATGGAAAAACAGGCCTGCTTCTCTGAAAAAGCCTTGCCTGAAAAAACAGGGCAGCACTGCTCCATCCTCCCCCTGCCAGCCTCAGCAGCAGACTAGCTTTAGTCCCACAGGTGTGTGGGGTTTGGGGGGGGGACCAGCTGCTGACCTCCTTCCACTGCTTTTTGGCTTCAGAGCATGCTCAGCTTTTGGCAGAAATCAAGCCAGGGTGGCAGTAACATGGTTGCCAAAACTTAGCCATAACTATAGTGCAAAATGGTTGAATAGTACAACCAGCATAGCAGAGGAGATAACTGGAGGGGTTTCTGTGCCAGCCAGCTGACAGCATGCATGGCAAACATTCCAGCATTGAAATAGGATCTCCCCTGAAGAGACTTTGCTCTAGTAGCACAGAGATGGGGTTGGAGCATCTCCTGGTGGCGAAGAGCCCTTATGCTATTCCAGCTCCTCAGCAACATAAGTTATCTTGGTAGAACACAACCCCCCCCAAAAAAAAAAAAAAAAAGTAAAACAATGCCTCCTGCTGGAGCAGTAATACCAGAGGTGGTGTCAAAACAGTTTTGGAACAGCAAAGACCCTGTAGCACAGAGATGGCTTGAGTTCTGCCTTTTCAAGAAGTGAATTGTCCTAGTCAGAATCCCACCTCAGTCTGAAGGCCTCCAAGAAACATTATCATCCCTTATTCAGCTGAATGGTTTCAGCTATGCACCCCGATCCCATATTGGGCATATTGTTAGTAATGACCCTTATGTGGTGCACAGTGTTTTCTTCAACTTGCCAGTTCAAACTGAACATCACTGCTTCAAGTGCAAGTGAATCCGCTACAAAAATAGAGCAGCTACTATAGCACTCAAGTACAGAAGAGTACAGGAAGTTTTTCCTCCTTCAACCTCAGAATAGAAGCTTGATTTGCAAGAATTTGTCTCCTCCCAAGGAAAACAATCTGCTCTCCTCTTCTCCCCTCCCTGTCCCCGCAATGAAGACCAAAGATACATAACTAAACACAGAATAAAACACTGGGGCTTGAAATCAAACCTGCAGTCCAGCCTGTAAATTAAACTAAGTGCATCAAATTCACAAGAGTTACCACATATCTACTTCAAGCTTGTCAGCCAGTTAACAGGACACTGTCATAATTTTGCACAGAAGACCACAGGAGTGGGGAGGACAAGCCCTATCTCTTTCTCTTTCTTAGTTTTAGAACTAACTTAACAGCCACTTCTTTTTGCCTATAGATACAGAAACTAGATAGGCAACCTAGAACATAACCTATAAAAATGTATGCATAAGGGAAAAATGGTTTATTTGTGATACTGTGAAGTCATCTCACTTTCTGACAGTTTAGCCTAACTGCTTGCAAAAACCTGACATATGCAATGTTAATTCCTTTAAAAATCAAAATTTAAAAAAGATGTTGTCCTTCATAAAATTTGAAACATCATTTTAAAGTTAGTTCCCAGGCTTCTTAGCATTAATGATTTCCTCAGTCCAGTTCAATTAATGGAACTTGGCAGCAAAAATGCTAAGGACCAGAATAAACAGGGACAAATCAATGTATAAGTTTTGCAGTAAGCAATCTGTATTATCAGAGTAAATTTATTGCAGCTATATTTTCACATAAAAAATAGTTTAAATCCAAGCCATTTAATTTTTCAACAATTTGATTTTTTTTAATGCATGGACATGCAGTTTGTTGTCCCCATACTTCTCTGAAAGAATATCTAGCTTTCAGGTTTCTGTGAGACTAAAGTAAGAAACATCTGACACCTTTCCATATTTTTTTTTCTATTCAGTTTTGTTTCTTTTCATTGACTTAAGCTGTATTTGCCCTGTATGGGAGGTTGGGCTTTGAGTGACTTGTGGCTTTTCCTTTGGAAGGTTGGGGATTTCTGGAGGTTGTGTTTTGCTGTTGTTTTTTGTTTTAAGAGCTTGGCTTTAATTCAGCATTAGAAGAACACACACACAAGTAGAAATAAAATACTTGACAAAGTAAATCAATCAAAAGCTGAACATAAAGCACAACATTTACATTCACTGACTGAATGCAACATTATCCTGTTAATAAAAAGCCCCCAAAATTTTAACATCTGTGTATTAGGTAACAGCAATTCTTATCTTGAAATTGCATGCAAGAATACAATGCTTTCCTGAACACATTAGGAGTTCCTGAGAAGTTGAAGGTATTTGTTTATTCCACTGCTTTTATAATCCTCAGTCAGAATAATGATGTGGGTTTCCTGTCACTAACCACTTGCTTGTTCTGACTTCTGAGATACCACACAAGATCTTCCAAACCTATGAATTTCTTCCACTGGCAGATTTTCTTCACATAAGAACTTACATTTTCAAAAGCAAATCCCAGAGCATCTACACTGAATCATACCCAGTCAGACGCAAGTAGGAACACCATTTCAGTCAGCAAGAGAAGACGTCAAACCATTACATGACAATGGAAGTGACCAGATCTTTTCCCATATAAAACAAAATCAATGACAACAAGCAGAACATTGACATTTCTATGCAAAGGTCATTTAAAAAACAAAAAAAACAGCATTTAAAAACAAGGGCTTTGATGAAGAACAATCTCTTATTCAGAATAGTTGCAAAACTGCTATGAAGTTGGATTGCTACAAAACACCTGAAAACCTTCACCCAAAGCTTTTTACATGCTTAATAAAAATATACATGGAAGAGAGTTACCAGTCTTTCATATTGGTTTGTCTACAGAGAAGCCAGAACACAGACAATAAGTGTCAGAAGAAGCACACAAATACATTTTTAGCCTTATATAAGGCTAAAAAGAAGTGGTGCAACATACATTTCTCATACAAATACTGCTCTGTTCACAGCTGCCATTGCTGCTTCCATTAGGGTTTTCTCTAGCATTGCATTAAAACACATGGTTAAAGAAGTGCCAGCCTTTAAAATTATGCCCAAAGGATAGAAGTCTAACATCTAAGAATCTATGGTTTACTGTTCAAAATAATCTTCACTGTAATTCCAGAAGTTGATTATGGAAGTGCATACAGCACCACTTGCTTTCCTTACCAAGTCTGACCTAATCTTAGTTTACTGTTTAATATTTTATACAAGGAAGTTATGTTTAAAATGTTACTGACATGTGGAAATTATCATTATCCTTCTTTTCCGTTGTGATTCTATACCATAGCTTGCATTAATTAAATGAGCAGGCTGAGTTCACATTAAACAGGGCAATCTGTTCCTAATACCAGTGAAAATCTTCTGGACATCTAGATTTAATACTTAGTTCTGTACTGGTATACATAGTGCTTACCCACTCCAACTTGTTTTAGTTCTTCCCTTGCAAAATGGGAAACATGGCCACAGAAAGTTTATCTGCGCTTCAAAATATCAATTCACACAGACTGACTGGATCAAGGCTTTACTGGTTTTGGTGTACATCTTCTGTGCTCTGCTATACAGACCAGGCTAGTAACATTCAAATGTGGTAAAGACAAACAAACGAGGTAATTGCATGAGATAAGTATTTATAGCATCCCATTTACTTCCTTACAGTCAAATATTTGTTTGTGTTATATTAAAGTTAAGCTTGCTTAACAGATCCTATGTGAACAAGTAACACCAGAGACAGTAGTTCCAGGTTTCTTCCAGCTTGTTCCACATTTTGATAGCAAGCTTGTTCCATAGACCTGTCTCCATCGCTGTCTCATGTAACAAGCTGTGGCAGCTATGTTCACTAGAAACATTTTACTTCTTTTTTAAACAGTTCTTTTTTTTTGAGAAGGCAGATATATTGTACTTGGAAACCAGAAACACATACAGAAGATAGAAAACCTCCTTGAAAATAGGTTTGCCTTGCGAAGTCTACAAATTGTCTTGATACGTAGGTCTACAGCATTAGATTTAAGTTACACCTGGTTCCTTCTGCCTTCATTCTTACTCCTGGCCATTCCGGCACCCTCCATCCATTATTTGTTAACATCCACTTTTGAGAATTGGTGTCACGTTGAGGGCTTGCATATTGATTAGGTATCAAACAGTAGAAGTGCAACACTTCAGTCAGTAATTTGCAAATGAGAGCTGAATAGAAGTGCAATAGAGAAGGACATGTCTAATTTTGATGTTTAAATAACAACCACATTTGCTGCAGTTGAATACTTCAGACAATCTCAACAGGGACCGTCTTAGATAAGGTCTTGTTCAAAGAACATAAGGAAACTGCTACTGGTAAGTAAAAGTTGTCCTCATACATTGCTCAGAAACACAAATAGTTGCATGCCAGTAGTCTAATGAACAGACCCTTCACCATATGATACATACAACATGTATATGCACATGGATACACGTTTTACTTTCCAAGAACAGACAAGCCTGTATCATACAGAATAAAAAAGCCACTTTTAATACTGCGTGTAATGAATTAGTGGTAAATCAGAAAGATCAATAGCTGCACTTCTGTGGTTTTCCCTCCCATATAAAACTGCTTCTTGTGTAAATTTACATCTTTGAAAAAGTAATTTTATATGAATTTATACGAAATACATAAACTAAGTTGATCAGAAGCCCTCTGATCTATGAAGTGTTGACCTGGAACACCTCTCCTGTGAAGAAGTGTTGAGAGCTAGGGCTGTTCAGGCTGAAGAAGAGAAGGCTCCAGGGAGACCTTACTGCAGCCTTTCAATGCTTAGAGGAGACTTTATAGAAAAGATAGAGTGCAACTTTTTGCTTGAACAGACAATGACAGGACAAGGTGTGGTGGTTTAAACTAAAAGGGGAATCAACATAGATCAGAGATTAGGAGGAAATTCTTCACTCAGAGGGTAATGAGACACTGGCACAGGCTGCCCAGAGAAGCTGCGGATGCCCCTTCCCTGGCAGGGTTCAAGGCCAGGCTAGACGGGGCCTTGGCCAACCAGATATAGTGGGAAGGTGTGCCTGCCCATGGCAGTGGAGTTGGAACTGGATGGTCTTTAAGGTCCCTTCCAACCCAAGAAGTTCTATGATTCTATGAACTAGGAATATATATAGCTACACAGTCTGCTTTATGCCATATTCATACCATACACTTCCTGTAATTTACTACAGAGGTGTAAAAAAAGTTTTGATACAAATCAGCTTGAAAACTGAAATTACTTCCTATACAAGAAGCCTAAATATAGGCTAGAGCAGAATCTGCAGATAGGGGTACTACAAATTCATTTTTGTAGCTCTTCATGATATGCTGCATATGATCTGTTCTTCTACAATAAATCGTGCGATACTTTTAATATTATATTAACCTCTCCAAAGTAAGCTACTGATAACTTTCAGATCACAAATTTACAATCCAACTTTCAAAACTCCACAGATGTGCCTACATACAACCAAAAATTAGAACTGAAGAAAGACAAGACATGTTGTGATCCCACCCCACTAAATTTTAGCAGCTTAGTGGAGAAGGCACTAATTACATTATGGCAACCCAAAAGAATTTGTAAAAGAGAACCAGCCTGATTCTTCTCTTTGACAAAAGAAATCTGTGAGTACTTTCACTGTAAGTAGGAGGAGATTGCATGTCAGCACAAGCACCCACGTAATAGTCTACCCAGAGACACACAGATCTGCCAGTATCATTTACAACAGTACACTAATTGCGGGGGGGAAGTTGAAAATCTCATGAAAAAAAATTACAATTAACAGAAGGCTGGAAACTACATTGATATTCAGGACACAACTGTTTGAAGGCTTTATAAGATTTGAAATAATTGACATTCAGTCATTACAATCACATACCACATTATCTATATTGCTATTCACTTGTGCTAAACAATCAGAGTAAGTACCAGCAGGAAAGGACATCTAATTACAGAATACGAATTTAAAAAAAAAAAAAAGATTTCAAGATGCTCCTCAATTCATCATTCTACACAGTCAGCCCCAACTCACACTCTGTGACTCATACCTATAGGTTTCACAGATTTTTGCCAGCAGCATGGAAGGGTCTACAGTTTTTCCGGACTATCAATTTTACGTTTCATTACTGTAAGCGTTTCCCATATATGTCCTTAGCTTCAGTTTTAGCTCATACATTGCTGCCCCATTGAGCACTGACATCAATAACCAGTGACTTCAATTCAGCAGTCTTCCATTTGTTTGAAAACTTTTTTATGTTTGTTTGTTTTTTTTGGTTGTTTTTTTTTTTTTTTTTTTTAGAATTCTTTTAGCCTTTTATATTTTCTAGACCTCTGATAATTCTCACCAATCTCCTCTGAACTATTCAGTGTAAGTTTTTCCACATAAAAAGATGCTTTAGATTCGTGTATCAGTAATTCTTAAAGAACCATCTCACGCAAGCAATGTAATTTCTGTGAAGAACAGAACTTAATTGAAAGTTATCTCCAAATACTTTTATAACTAAGCCAACACTGCTTGCATAGCATTCCAAGTACTTTCAGTCAGAAACCTGCCATTCTAAGTAATTAAATGCACGTAAGCTGGGAACAGTCTTCTTTTATTATTTGGTTTAAGAAGATCTGTATTCAGTTAAATATTTATTTTGTTTCTTAGATACCTAATGTAAGACTGTTTCAGTATTACATTTGACAGCCAGAACTGTCATCTTTGTCTCTCTCCATTTGTAAGCTATTCTTTTCAGGTTTGTCCCCAGTTTCACATTTAGAGAGCTGGATTTGTTATGCTGATACATTTTACATATGATACAGATTACAGTATTTCATCTGTTAAGAAATGCTTTATTAATGGTATTAAGGTGTATAAGGTATACACACACACACAGTCATTAGTATGTATATATTAAGGTATTATATAAGGTATAACACTCAGTCAACTCTGACCTGTAGAAATCGGTCTTGTGCTGATAAAGCAACCTTCTTCCCTATGTGCAGAGAACTGTCTATGCTGTGCTGACAATGTATTTTCAGCAAATGCTAGAGCTGTATTCAGGATGCTAGATACACCAAAAGCCACCTGCAAGTTTGCCATTCATCTTTTGGGAGCAATATAAAGCATCATTTATTCTGTACTGACTAATCATGATAGGAAAAACAATATAGGAAATACAAAGGTATTTTACTCATAGAAACTAAAAAGCTTAAACACAAAAAGGTGCTTGTCCACTGAAAGCACCATTACCATACAAGCAGAATTGAAGCCCAAGATTATTCAACAACCTCTAAATTGTTAACAGCACACAGCCACCAACTGCCCCACTTCCTTCCACAAGTGGAGACCAACATCTTAATAGACACTGAAAAAGAAAAATCTAACCGAAAGCATTCCCTTCCATTGCAACTCTTACAAACAGTATACAAGAGTGTTACTGTCACAATTACCTTTTTGAAGTGTGGAAATAAGTTATTATTGGAGAAGTAAAAGTAATTCAAGTTGGTATTTACACTGTTCTTTTCATTAAATGGTTACGTAAGCATCCACCTCTATTTTTTCCCCTAGCTTGTGTTTTATCTGTTTTTAATGATTTGACTAATGGTTGCATTACTTTGCCTGTGAAAAAGATATTGCACTAAGACAAAAAACAATATACAGGACAGCCACCAACAGCAAACATATTTTACTCAGAATATTTATTAGCTATTAAAATAAGCAAACCAACCTTTCCATCCCAGACAAGGAACACAAGTCACACTTGGGAAGTTCGTCTACTAGGGAAATTTAAACACCAATTACTCCAGTGAAAAGCAACAGCACTCCAAGTTCTTATCTAAAATATAGATGTCATTGCTCTTCTTTTCATTGACAAGCTGAGTGCATTTCCACTTTGTAATCTGAAGCTAACTAGAAAGAACAAATGCTGCTGCTAGAACTATGTAATTTGGTTTAAACAGTAAACAGCCTAGTCTATCAGTTCTTACAGTAAAATGGAGTTGTAATAGGCACTCTGGGCTGAAGTCTCCAACATTTTAAGGCTTACAAAAAGATTGCTACCTGTCTTAAAGGAACAAATGCACTCCTTATCTGTTACAGGCATAATGATTATATTAAATTCAAGACAGTGGTAAAGTAAAATAATTAAGGTGCTTATCAGTTAGTACATTTGAGCATGATTTACTATTGTAATACATGAGGAACACCAGCTATTATTTAGAGCAAATTGTTTATACAAATTATATAATAAAAGTAACAATTTTTCTGATCTGTAACATTTGTAATAAGTGTTCTATAACAAAATGTTTAATTTTTTCCATTGAAAAAGTTTGACTTTTTTTTTTTAAGAGTATTCCATTGTCTCTTGTCTTAACAACAAGAATAAAATCAGACCACCAGATGCAGCATCAAAAACTCCCAGTGGAGCTCTATATAGGTGTGTGAAAAAACTATTGCAGTTTAGTATATAAATATCTGTACATATTAGTAGTCATTAGCTACAATAGTTATGTACTCACCCAGTAACCAATCACTCTACCTATGAAGTGTCATTCATATTTATCATAAAACATCTGTTTTTGAATGCTGTATTTATTCTAATTTGGTAGAACTAAAGTAATTTGAGGGACTACTCATTTCTAAAGGGAAAAAAAGCAAGAAATTTACATCTATTCTCTTTCACTACTAGAAACTATAAAAATGTAAATATCATAAACAAATTTAACTTTACATTTTTATAAAGTTTTTGGTTTCAGAGTTTGAGCACAGGTCAGGAAATACAAACTTCCAGTATAAGATACTGGCTGAAATCTCATTTATTCAGTCTATTTGGAAAGTCAGGATATCCTTGAAATGAAACAGAGACCCAACTACAAGTTGGGTATTGAGTTAAGGTCCAAAAACATTTCTATTAATCAAAGAGAAAAATAAAAAATGTTTCAGAACAGCAATTTTGGTTTACTAGCAAATAAGGAACATACTTGTTAAATGCACTACTAGAATAAATAATTCTCATCACATCAAAGTCACTAGAAAAAGTGTGTGGGAAGATGAAGGAAGCTAAAAACAAAAACAAATTGCTGAGCCACCCAAGAGAAACAAAATCCATTTTTATCACACATGGAACATTTATGCATTTATACACACCCAGGCAGGTTTGCTTGAGAGAAAAAATGAATAAATAAAAGCCAGTCCTGCAGTGAACTTTATGAAACTGCACAAAAGCAAGATTGTAAAACAATGCACACCAATTGTGCAGCTTCAGAAGCTGGGTGGACAGACCTTCCTTAAATGACAGCAATGAAGGCAAATGTATTGCTTCTTCACACAGGCTCAAATGCTCAGATTTTTTGATAGTGTCCTGGTGGCAGAGAAGCTTGAAGAACACTTGAAATGTTACTTCTTTACATAGACCGCAAATTAAGACATGTATGGAAGAGCTGGGCACATCATGAAAGAAAACTCTGAAAAACTGGGATTTAAACAAGATAGTGTTAGTATACATTTAATTAACGCACATCAGATTCAATGGGATTATTCTCATTTCTAATACCAGAAGAATCATATGAGAGACTACCAGGTATTGTAAAAGAATTTAGGGGGAAAAATAATATTCAGATTTGAAAAATAAATACTCTATTACACCAATCTGAAGGAGAGATTAAGACTGTTCCTTTAAGAAGCAATATGGGGAAAAAATGCTTTGGAAGAGCAGAAAGAGACAAACACTGAAATTTAAAACATAGCTGAGCACGAAATCTCCTGGGAAGGCTAGGCTAGTTTCCTCTAGTTAAAGAAAAAATGATGTTCCATTCATTTGGAGAAACTGAAGAGTGTCTGCTTCCTTTCCACACCTGTGGCTTTCTAAATAAAATACTTCAATTGTCACAGTGAAAGACATGAGGATTCTTTTTCAAAACAGTTTGAGGCTGGAATTACTTCTTCCTTAAGGAATATACTGCTAAACAAACTTTGCTGCTTTCCATTTTTTTAAATAATGAACGTTCAAAAACATCTATTATTTTCAAATTAACCTGCTCTAGCAAACAGGAAGAAAAAACCTTTAAAGACTGATCAACATGTAACATCCATTAACATGCACAGGTAAGCGTATATAGTGAGATTCTTTCAAGCCAGCTGACTACATGTAAATGGAAACAAAGAGGTGCCAAAACTGTCATTTTGTCCAATCCAGCAGTATCTTCAATCAATTTGTGCACAATAGCCAGAGAAATATGTTTAAATTAAGCATGTTCTCTCACAAAGCTGTGATTCCTTCAGATCTGCTATGCATTTTAGCCCAAATCCTTAACGTGTGTCTCAAGTTAAAGGATCAGGGACTGGTTTTGGAGAGGTTTGGGGGTTTTGTTTGTTTGTTTTTGAAGTTCTTACTAAAGAAGAGTTAAGGAGAGCAGAGGCAAGACTTCCTGAAGACTTCCTGAAAGGGTGCCCATCGCCTCTGGGCAAAGAAAGGCAGGATGTTTTAAACCCTGCTGCGCAGAAGCACAACCAAGAAGAACTAACATTTCCACAGGAAAGCTCTAACTGCATATGAGAGATGAGAATAGCTGCATGGCTTGTGCTTTGCCCAAAACTCTGAAAAATAATGCCTATCATTGTCTCCCTGCCTTTGAAGCAAAGTACTTGTTTTGTATAAAGACATACTATATTTTCTTTCCCTACTAGCCAAGGGACAGGCATTTTCCAATTCCCTAAAGACCTGTGTCCTTCTTTCTATAGATGTACTTTACCATAGATTTGAAGTGTAACATGGTTCTTATTACTGCACAAATTGCATCTGCATCATGCTGTTTCTTTTTAGTTAAAGATCTGGCCAAGACAATTCTTTTCAAGGAAACTGTTGCTGGCTGCTCATGGAAAAAGAGCAGCATCTCTATAACCAATAAAATAGTTGTCTGACCAAAACATACTAAAAATAGGATTAAGATACCTGTGCACACAGATAGCTGTAAATAATTTCAGAGCTGTAAGAGTGCAGAGTTAACCAAGATCAAAGTCAGCTGGCACACAAGAGTTTCTTTCTCCACTACTTTTTAGCAATTCAGTCTTCTAGAATAAATCTGCAATAATTCAAGCCCTTTTGCAGGCCAAATATATTTTATTTCAGGTGTTAAGCAACACCACTGATAGTGTCCTATTTTATGTTCAATATACAAGTAAATTACATAAGATTTCCTTATGACCATATATTTTTTCCTAATTAAAATTATCACTCATAAATATGAAATTGTTCTCCATGATGGAAACTGGTTCAAAAAGAAAAACCCTTACAGAAGGTTGAAAAAAGGAATTTTATGAATTTTTGTTGTCAAAAAAAAAAAAAACAACCTCTGACCTTCTGAATTTTGGAGAATCTTAGATGAGAGAAATCCTACAACACCATTTCAACCATCAACCTCTCCCCACCCCCCAGCTTTCCCATTCTACAGGCTAAGCAGCTCTTCTGTGTCCCTATTAGCATTCTCATCTTTTCTTGCAGATGTGTCTCATATGTTCCACATTATTTGAACAACATACAGTGTCAAGTGTTAAGCATTCTGTGACTCATTTGTCATTCTAAGTAAGCATGTGCTACAAAACTGTTCAGCAGAAATGCGCCTGTAACAGGGCAGAGCGAGAACAAATGTTCAAATGACACTGGAGCATATTTTCTAAATAAACATATAGACACCTATACATAATACACACATTAAAATCTTTAAAAGTAAAGTAAAATTGGAGTTGCCCAAAGCATGATAAACACCCTTTAGAGAACTACTGAGAGTGAAAATAGTGACGTCCTCAAGCCTTCTATATCACTTTTCCTGTTACTATTCTGCATTTCCTATTTTAAAGCTAAAAAAAAAAAAAGTACTTGTCTCCCCTGAGCAACAGAAAGGTAAGGATGTTCAAAGAAGACTTCTGTAGCAACATATTTGCTATCCATCTAAAGGAAAGAACACATCAGAAGAAAATCACTACATTATAAAATACTAACAAAAGAAAGTCAACCATGTCAGTACATTGCACATCCAGGTATGAAAGGCAGAGATGGAGGCAAACAGCAATATGATACACTGGAGATGTTCCAATGCAGAACTTAAAATAAACTCAAATTCTATTTTATTGTTTACTTCTCCTGTGAATAATACATTGGACAATACAATAAAGGAAAGTGAGAGCCACATTAAACATTGTAGAATATTTAGTGTACTAAATATGTAAGTCCACAGAGCAAATACTGCAGAAATAATTGCATTTCAATATTCTCCTTCTGTCATGCCAGTGTCTTCTGTTCCCAAAAGACCAGAAGTAAGTATAGACTAATCAGTTTTATCAGTCAAATACAGAAAATAATGTCAGGTACTGCTTCCCTAAGGACAATCCAGGTGTTAGATTAGTTACATCTATCTGCATCCACTTCAGCACAGAAGTGCTTTATCCACAGCAATTGCCCTGTGCTTGACATCAGTACAGATACACTTATAACATATCCTTATATAAAGAGCAGTGAAGAAAAGAGCATCTATACAAGGAATTGCAATTGCCTTTGCTAGTTTGCTGCACTACCTGGCTTTATCCACAAGAGGACAGAGCTCAGACACCTGCCCATACATCCTAAGGGAAGATTCTATTAGCATCAAGAAGTCAATTTCCAGTGATTACACAAATATATGAAAGAAAACTTAATTAATGAATATACAGAAATACCTGAATGAATATACAGAAATACCAGAAATTACTAGATGTACAATTAGAGGATTACTAAAAGAACAGGAATTACATCTGGCTTAGGAAATCCCTGAACTGCAGAATGGAAGTTGGAAGGCTCTTTGCCCTGCTCTTTTCTTCCCTAGACATTTGCTTCTGTCCACGATCAGATGCAATACCATACCACATCAGAGCAAGTGTACTTATGTAAGACAGCACAAACACATTGCCATCCAGTTAACTAACATCTGAAGCAGTAGTTCAAAGTTGCATGTGTGTACAATATAGACAAAGACCTAAGCAAAAAGGGAGGAAAAACCATGGACGTGAAAACATGTTTCATGGCAGAATTCTGTAAAAGGTCTTACCACTTAAAAGCCATTGCTAACCAACGATGTGAACCGCTAGCATATCACACTCGGGATGGATCCATCAAGACATTTTCCCCTTGATTCCAAGGTGTGCGTAGAGATGTAAGAGTAGACCAAGATGTAAACAGCTACGAGTCAGCCGGTGTGCAGCCAAATTGCAGAAAAAGATCTCCAAACACAGCACAGACAAATGAAGTAAAAAACACTGAAAAGGAAAAAAAAAAAACAACAAATATTAGACACTTAATGGAAATGTCAACAATTTCCAAAACCACTAAATTTTTTATTAAAAGTCAAACAAAAGTCTAGATATTTCTTCAGAATTGCTATTCAGCTCAAAGGTTAACAATTTTTAATTATTTTTCCCCCTTTTTCATTGGGGGGGGGGGGGGGGGGGGAACTGACACAGAACTCAACTTGTCACACATTTCATCTATGTAAGTATACATAAACAATGTACTTTTTATCTACAAGCATTAGTTACAGTAATAAAGTATGCCCCTAATTTAAATCATATATATACACCCTCTCTCAAATGGAAATCAATGTTTTCATACACAACCTTTTGTTTCTTTCCCGATTCTTTTTTCTTCTTGGTTAGCACAGGGATGTGGTCAGAAAAAGAAACAAACAGTACTTCAACTGTGTCTCCCCAACAAAGCCTTGAGAACTTCTGGAGATTCCTTTACAACAGAAGTTTGTATGCAATGTGCACACTTGTCGCAGCTTGCCTAAGCTGCCGAGTTTGCATTTGCTGTAGTTTGGTGGTATACGAGAACAAAAGCATTTTACCATGGAGGCAGATCAAGCACTTTAACTGCTTTTAACAACTCAAGTCTCAACGTGCAGCAGCAATCCACAACTCCTGATTATCTAGTTCATGTGAAAAACAATTTAAAGATTTAAAGTTATAGCCTGAAAGTTTGCAGGTACATTCAAAGACCTGTACACCCAACATGACTTTATCTGTGCTCTGACACAACAAGAACATACTAGATCCCTTTAGGGATGTGTTAGCCATCCAATCATCACCATCTTTTATATACAGTTTGTTCTACTTCTTGATTAGTGTTTCCAAAAAGACAAGAGAGACCCACATAAATGCAATCAAAAGGTTAAAAAAAAAAACCACATACTTGATCTTAGTTGCAAAAGTTTAAAAGCAAGACTTAGAGGCAAGCTGGAAAACTAAGCTTCTGCAAATTGGAAGTAAACTAACTGATGGGCACTCAAAATTGGGAACATTCTATGCATTTTTTTTGCAAAATCCAGTCAAGTTTTTTGCCAGTTATAAACTGATTACACAGATAAAATTCTGAGTTTTACCTGCTAAATTGCAGCTGTGTCAACAATGTCAACTGTTTGTGCATTTGATAATACAGTGCATAAAATCAGCACCACTTTTTCATCTTTAGACTA
Source organism: Aythya marila (assembly GCF_965140915.1). NCBI lineage: Eukaryota > Metazoa > Chordata > Aves > Anseriformes > Anatidae > Aythya > Aythya marila. The sequence continues at coordinate 49,705,854 of NC_139045.1, read as the reverse complement.
TTAGGACAAGAAAACGTTTTCTATACAGCAGAAGTGTATATGGCCTTTCATCCTCTCCCCACTAATTACACAGTTCACTCATCCTCTCTTCTTCCTCCTCCTCCCTCTTGTAGAATAAAGTAGTTCAAATCAACTCATGATTTGAGCTTACACCCACTCACTTGGAAGTGAGTGGTCAGCTGTCCTTTAACTCCTCCTTATTTACACCAACTGTGCAAAGAACTTGCAGAAAATGGCAACAACATATTATATTACTCCTGATAAAATTTAAAGCATATCCAAGCAGAAATTCACCACAGCTTATCCTAGCATTTTCACTGATTTTTTCAAATAAAGTGTACATTCGCAGATACATAATCCATTCTTTGTTTCTTCTCACTGTGTCTGGAGAAAACAAGAAGTCTGTAATTCTCAATCATCTTCATTCTTCACCACTCCAGATTCAGTATCTACACACACACCTTAGACTAGCCAACAGCCCAGCTGCTTAACGGAGGAAATGAAATTAAACTGAAGACTAACTTGACAGTCAGAGCATTAGGACAAGATTATGAAATTTGTTTCATTGGCAGAATATTTGGTAAAAGCTCAGAGGGCGAGAGGCACATGGAAAGCACTCAAAGTTGTCTCAAGTTGTTCATTTGGACACACTGAGCAATAATAAGCTTCAAATCACAGCTGCTGTCCAGATCTTCAAATACAACTATGGTGTATCCATACAACCTAAGGTTTCCTACAGGAGCAACTTAAGCTGACTAAGTCTGACTAAGAGAAAAAGGTATCAGAAAGGTAGCAGTGAGGCTGGAAGTCTCCAGTGGGCGTGAGCAAAGCTTACAGTAACTACAGCAATTCACTGGAGGGAAGAAGTTCACTGGGCTTCATTTCATAACTACAGCTTACACCTTAAAGTTACATTTTAACTATACTTTATCAGATTTGGAAGTCAAAGGTACCACACACGGGAAGGTTTCAGTGTTTGAGGTTCACTGCCTATGAGAGACTTTTTATAAGTTCAGAAGCAGAGCAACACAAAACTCCATAAAGTTCAGATTATATGAGGTTAGCTACCATAAGGTTTTTTAAAAAAAGTTCAAAGGATGCTTAGATTTTTGTACATTAAAAAAAAAAAAAAATCACAACTCTAAACATCCTGAATTGGAAAACATAGCTAAAAAGCTAAAAAAAAAAAACAAAAAAAAAACAACCTCACACTTGTCCAAGCAACACCATATATAAGAGAATTTCTTTACATATATACATATATTTATGCACACATACACACATCTCTTTCATATCAATTATTGATGTATTCTATTCACAGAGTAGCTGCTACAGTGTTGGCTACTATGCAAGAAAAAATTTGCCTTTTGAGCAGCAATTAGATGCTCTATGGCACACTTTTTGCCATTGTTAAGTTTAGGGAGGTAATACAGAAGCTTACTTTCAATAACTTCACAGAACAGAGATGTGGATTAATACTATTGCAGAATGCCAACACCTGCATCTAAGAAGTTATGTACATGTATAACACACTAATTTACAGCTTTTATTTATAGCTACTCGCCCAAAAGATCTGATGGAATAATGGTCCAGAAGAAAGAGCTGGGCTGTACGTTCTGTGCTTCACAGCACTTGGTATATCCCAAGCACTAACACATCGCCTCGGGATGTCCGGTCCTCTGGCTCTGTCCAAAGCCCCTAGAGTCACGGCAGATGCACTAACAGTCCATATGACAGAGAAACACATCAGATTTACTATGCAGCCCAGATTAATCACACAACATATCCGTCATACACAAGACTTGCCTGCTACAGACCAACTAAGTAACTTTCCCACTCACTATGTGCTACCAGTGTGCTGAAAGACTTTTCAGGGCCGCCCATTCCACCCCTCCATTCTACACAGCTCATCTTTTGCAACAGCACATCCAGCTCTACTGTGGCTTGTGTACTTTCCCTTCCCAATCAGTGATGCTTGTGGCTGTCTCAGAAGTATTGCAAGAGCCTGAGTGCATCCCCAGGAACAAGTTTCTGGATTTCTAAACTAATCCCCCCACGAGACTGGACTTTAAAAAGAACAAGAAGGGAGAATGAAGCATCCTAGACTGCTGATACCCCAATCTGCCTTTTGTTACTGAAGCATGGCATACTTTGCCTTAAAAGATTTTTAGTAACAGTGTGGTTCTTTTGCTTATTGCAAAGGCTTTAGGTGTATTAGCCACTTAGTGAGTACATAATATTCAATGACAAACCAGAAAATGGTGTCATGAACAGAGTGTTACTAAACCCTGTCAGGAACAGGGTGGCACCTCAGCTTACAGCCACCCATCACACGTTTAAGTTCAGGTCAGGCACTACAGTTCCCTGACAGCAACAAGCTCCTCACTGAAACACAATTCTTCCACTCCGTGATCCACACAACCACTGAGGCTGGGTGACTGCTGATCAGCTAACCATGTGGACACACAAACAGCATAAAGAGGAGAAAAATCTCTTTTTAAAGTTTCATTAAGCACAGGTGCTGCAACTGGAAAATGCACAGGGGAGAGTCAAGACAAAGGTAGGTTCAGCTTCCACATAGGGGATATGGATCTAAGTCATGAGGCAGACAGTTCTGGGCTGAAAAGTTTTAAGGGTAATCATGGGAAAAAGAAGAAAAACCAAAGGATGCACATCAGTCATACAAACACTCTGGAATGTGGCCAACCATCTGCACCTGAGAACTACATTTGTTATACTGCTTCAATAATTTGTCTTCCTGAGTGTTATAAATAGCTCTCCATTTATAAACTGACAAACTTTAATTGAAAAGACTCCAATATAATCACAATCTGAAGTTGAGAAGGATTTGCAAGATAAACTTCAGAGGGAGGCTTGGTGCCAAATGTGTAATAACTTGACCATGATAACTCAGACTTTAAAATGTATTTTTGCATTCTCCTTTCTATAGTTAGCAGGAACAGGGACTAAAAAGTATGTGAATTGTGAATCATGAATCATCTCCACTGGGACAGTGCCAGAAAACCTCTCTGCTCTTTAAATTTTGATGATAACTTTATCTTCTGGAATCTCATTTCAGAATATTAGAAATATGCTAAAATTAAAAGTGCACCTTCAACCAGATCACAGTGGATATTTCCATCTAGGATGAAGGGCTTTCAAGTCTCGCAGATTAGCCTCCTCATAAAACTTGCATTTACCAGTGCCACAGCCCAAGGAAACCAGAGCAATGCAAGTCTCACTCAGCTACACCTCCCCTCAGTGCTCACGTCCTCTGACTCCACCTTTACTCCTATTTTCTGATGATGGTTGCTTTAGAGGAGCGCTTCCACTGCCGTGGTCAAGAACCAATGATCTTACTTTGGCCTCCAAAAAAGTGACCTTAACTTTCCATGATACCAATTACAAGCTGAGACCGTCAGAAGAGAAGGTATTTCTCTGCTGCTTTCCAAGACACTACAGAATAAGTGTCCAATCTGCAGTCTATATATAATAAGACCACAGACTAAGAAATTACAATTTTCTTATGTTAGTGTCAGAGGTTATAAGCAATCCATACATTAACATGACCTCAAACAGATGTTGCTTCCAACACACCAACAACTAGAGCAAGGTCTGTGCCAGCACAATGGAAGCACTTCACACACCAGTATTTCAGAGGGAAGTAAGACTCCAGCTTGCCTGATCTTGAGTCACCTAGTGATTTATCATCGGCTGTTCTTTCATGTCCCTGGGAAGAAAAATGGCAGGCCATACCCAACAGCAGCAGTCACCCTCCTGAGATGAATTGCTGCCTGCAACAATAAAGCTGAGCAGATTCTTATGCTGCAGTCACTCCTACTAAAGGTCTCGCAGCATCGATCTGACCACCATCAATCACCCTATCCACACTAACAATGTTTTGGCACTAGGAAGAGCAACAACTCCCAGAAGTGTGCAGTGTAAGCAAAGGAGCCCGAAGTTCTGACCTCTGGTCCACCATCACAACAGCAACAGTGCAGAAAATGCATACAATGACAAACAAACCTTATTTTTACAAAATAAATGGCAAGCACAGGCTGAAGTCAGCCTATAAATATGAAACTGCAGTAATTAAATCTGAAAAACAGAAGCTTATATCACACCTTCAAACTGCTTTTGGCAGCATCCTACTTTTGACAGTAACTCAAACAAAAAGCCAACAATCCTTCTCAATTCAATATGCTTTTAGAAATCAACATTAACTAAGGTTCAAGCACTTGGAATTACTGAATGAAAAATCAACAGCTTATGTACTACTTTGCTTCCCTTAACAGACTGTTAATGCTAAAAATACATCCTCTTTTTGTAAAGTGCCAAAAACGATTAAATTGCTTACCAGTCATATCACTGTGCTTGTGCAATGAGAAGGAAGAATGCACAGCAATGAAGTTTGTCTTCAGCTATCAACATGAACTGTATGCACATTCAGAACCCAAGTACATATGGATTTAAAAATGACAAACTACTCACTCGAAGCAAGTAGGAAGCTATTCTCCACCCCCGCTTACAGCAACTTCACCAGAAGCTGAACCCAGGCCCTATATATAAAAGTGGCAGTTCTTCAAATAGGCCAACGCTGACGTATAGCAGTCAGATTTCGTACAGCCAGCAGTTGCAGAAAAACGTGCTTAAACTGATATACCCCCATCTAGCACAGTACTCACTGGACTCTGATAATCTGGTGCATATCCTATAAAAACACGACTTCTGTGCATATTGCTTTTGAAACAGAATGACTGGAATGAGGACTTTGCTATACTTCCACATGGAGCTTCCCTATCCCTCCTTGTTTCTCAAAGAGCACCCACCCTGAGGAGTACACCATCTGTATTCACATGGGCTGAAACACCAACTTGCTGTTTCACTTTAACAGAAATCCAAGTGAGGACATCCTACATTCTCCAGCAAGATGACAATAAGAAACAAAAAGTAGTCAAAATAGTCTTTTTATTTCCATGCACAAAACATTATGAAAGCCCCACTGATATGTTTTTTTCTCCAATGCATCCTACTCTTCTCACAAGAAATGCACACCAGCTTTCAAATATCCATCTGCTACATTTGAAATATCTTTTGGGGACTCGCATCCCTAACATATTCCAATTCTTAAGCTTAGAGTGCCTGCACCACTAACTACAACTGGGTAAAGATTCCACGCCTTTCAGCTACACAGTTATTTCGGTTTTGAGGGAGCAGGCAAGAGAAGGTACTATAAAATTACAGGGGCTGAGAAACTCTTGAAAACAAAAATATTTACTCAATTTAAAAATGCAAATCAGAAGAACAACCTGGACTCCAGCATAATATGGAATGAGCTATGCAGTACCTTCATAGATGCTCTTCCATGCAATAAAAGTTTGGGCTTCAAATTGGATCAGATCAGTTGCACATCCAGCACCACAGAAACACAAGCGCAGTCAGTGCCTACCTGATGGCCTGGTGATGCATTTTGACTATAATAACAAAGGTTGGTTGTGACATACAGTAAGAAAATGTTCTCAAATGTTTTAAGATCTGGGCCTGTTTTCCCCCTTAGTACAACAGATGTCCAAAAGTATTAAAGCATTAAATGTGTATAATGGTAGGTAAGGACTATCAAACTCCTCCTCCAACAGCTTGTTCTATTATTTTTGTACTTGTGACTACCTATCTTTCTATTCCCACGCTTGCTTTCCTATGCTTCTCACCTATCCCGGATACTCTCTAGTTATTTACCTATTCATTCTGCAGGTAGGTACGTGGAAATAAATATGTACACACGTACCCCAATGTGCATCAGCTCCATCTGAAGAAACACGGCTCACCTCCAGTTCTATTTGAAACACCTCCCAGCAAAGGTGGTAAGGGAAAAATCCCCACTTAGTGGGGAGGCAGAGGTGAGGACCATGCACAGCAGAGAAAGGAGAGCAGCAGCAGCAGGATCTTCATGTGGATACAAAACAAGGTGGGGTATGCGTGAGCTCCCCGAGTCCCTGCAGCAGCACTGGCCTTCATGAGACCAGCTACTCCTCACCACCCTGACCTAGGGAATAAATAAGCACCCAGTCAGTCACACTGCACCAATGCAGCAATTTTTCAGCTTTTCAGGTGACATCTTTTTGGGGGGTGATGTCTGGAGAGGAAGAAATCGTAACATTTTTGTTTAAAGACACTTTTTACGTGATCTGCAGTACCAGATCAGATTAGTTTGACAGAATTTGCAGGATGTTAAATCAATCTCAAAAACATTCACCTGCCATAGACAGACTCCTTTCAGTTCTTCCTGCCCTAGTGAAGGAGCAGAAGTATTGCTGATAGGGACTATTCTCATGCAAGATAGGCTGAAGCTTTCCCAGACACTTTTAATGCATCTTTCCTGTTTGTTTCTCCACAAAGAAAGTAATTCTTTCTCTGTCCAGGCCTACTGTTAACCACAAGTCCCCTTTAGGGCATGCTGTTTACAAAGATGCTTCTTCATGCTGTAGAACTGGGCAGCAACCCTAGAGGGATGAAGTCATCCTTTACAATTATCAGCTGAAGATACAAATTCCAGAGCTCTGCTTTCATCGTAACATTCTCAAGGCTCAGAGTGTAAATATTCCCTTATCACTTATTGTTATTTTGCAAATGAGTATTCATTCTTTTTATTCTGTTTTTAAAAGTCTCCCGCCTTGAATTACCAGACCCTACCTTCTGGATCAAATACAACAAGCTATCTGTATTTATAGTTTTCACCACTCTCCCTCAGCCCTTATTTTATAAACACACGCAACATTGTATTCAGGCACTGCAAACAAACAAACTTAACTGGATAATACTGGCAAAAACCACACAACTGTTGTCTTTTGAGACTACTAGAAAAACAAACAAGCAGTGAGAAAAAAAATCTTCTCTGAAAGACCATACAAGTGTGATTTAATATTGCAGAGCAGGTCTTGTCCATATTCGCACACATTCTTGCCTCTATAAACAGTACTTTTTTCTTCCCCCTCAGTTTTTCTCCCCTAGTTATTCACATTTTAGTGGCATCTTTAAGCTTTTTGAATACTTTCTTCACAAGTATTACCAACCCCACTGCCACCGTCACCTGAACTTTGGTAGGCTTAAGGACATTTGTCAAGAGTGATATATATCAATGTTGCTTTTAACCTATAGCTTCTTTCATTTTAACTTAATAAAGCACATTTTAGTGGTAATATTTTTGCTAGAAATTACAGTTCATGAAGACAAACCCGAGAAACCTTCACTGAAATCTTCTCCAGAATACTTTATACAGGATGGGTCAATACATGCTAAAAAGATTAATTCACATACAAAGTAAGGGAGCTGGGACTTTAGGATCATCAGATGAACAGCAAAAATCTCATCCAAACAATAAGGAGTATGGTTTATCAAAATTACACAGTTATTCTCCAGAAATACGCTGAAAATAAGGCACTAAGCATCAAAAGGAAGAACTGCTTTTAAAGTGAAGAATAACATGGGCAAAAACAACTACAACTGGTGTTAACATACAACTTGAAAATTAAAAATCATTGTAAGTATCAGAGTAATTTTATTCTGAAGCAGCCTTCCAACAGTAAGATGACAAGATAGTAAGTTTGTTTTATCACCTCATGCAACTTGAAACAAAAATAAATAAAAACAGAGAAAGACCCAAGGCAGGAATCTTTTCCCTTTCTCTGGGAAGCAGAGTAAGAAGCAAACAGGTCACCAGACTAACCTGACAGTGAAGTGTACATGTCGAGTGTCCCAGGTCTCCTGCTGTAAGCTCCAGCACAAAGCCAGCAGGGCTGTAGCCAGATGCAGCCCAGCTCTGAAAAAGCACGCTTCATTCACACTCCTACAGATCACCTGCCACAGCACTGCCTGGAATGCCGGGAGCAAGGCACTGCTGTGGGGAGTCCACGCGAATTCCACACAAATTAACTTTGTTCGTTAGCACTAACTGTAAAAAGAAATATTTATGCTGCTCACATTGACACAGACAAGAACATGCACAGAACAAACCACTGCAACCCAAAGGCTTCTAACAGCAGCTTCTGGGCACTAGGCCATTGTATCAAATATGCAGGCATTTAAGAGAACTTCAAACTCAATTTTAGAAATACTTTTAAGATGCGTCTATTTGTTCCTCTTCCATTTTTGCATGCAAAAATAAGTCATTAACAGAAGCTAGGGGTAAATACAGAGATCCCTCAAAAATGAAGCCATTTCAAGGGCAGATCACTTTCCACTAGCTCGAGTGGATGTATTCCTTTCTGATGTTTTCCAGTGCCAGTATTGGACACCCGCTATCTGACATCACGTTCTGTCATTCTTCCTGGGAGGTGCTCATGTCACAGGGAATTAGGGACTGCAAGAGATTTGGGGGAGGGGAAGGAAGAACAACACAACAGGCTTGGAGGAGACAGAGCTGTATAGTGCTACAAGGATATTTTGAGAACTAACTGCTGAACAATTGGAGTAAGCGAGCTAAATACTACAAAGGAGAACTGCTGTAACTGCTATAAAGAAAATAAATAAAAAAAAAAAGGCAGAAGCAACCCTAGCTGAAACAGTCTAGCTAGCATCTATTACCGAGCTCACTGGGATTTGGAAATAGCCCATACAAGAATCACCACAGAATTGCTCAGGTCAAGAGTGACCTCAAAGCCCACCCAGTTCCAACCCCCTGCCATGGGCAGGGACACCTCCCACCAGCCCAGGCTGCCCTAAGCCCCTTCCAGCCTGGGACAGGGCATCCACAGCTTCTCTGGGCAGCCTGTGCCAATAATGCTGAACCCCAACGCCTTCAAATGTTGCAATGTTTCTTCACCAGCCCGTTATCATTCCCAGAAAGTTTATTACAGATATAGAAGTCGTAAAGGCTCAATGTTATTTGGGTGCAAGTGTGCAGAAGCATTAGACAGTGGTAAACCACAGCTAGACTATGCACGAGGCCAGCTGCTCTACCACTGACGGATAAGGTACCTTGCACTTCCTACCGGTAAGACAAAGCAGGCCAAAAGTTAGAGTTACACGGTCATGAACCCTGAACTGTTATCCTTGTTTCTCTCACGTTAACTCAGACAACCCATGTGTACACTGAGGTTCTTTTGCCTTACATTGTTTTTTTGCCTTTTGTATTGTTCTTTTACCTTACATTATTGTTTGAACATGAGGCCTACATGCCATGCTTTCTGTTGAGCTGTGGCTCAAACATATAGGAAAATTGCTAAAAGCTCGTGGCTCTCTGTGCCACAGGGAGTATATTATATACCCGGATTATATGAGCCCACTGAGGTGTAAAGTTCGCCTGCATGCCACTCGTGGAGCTCAGACCAAGAAAAAAAAAACATCTAGTCCTTTGAAGTAGTTGTCACTAGACAAAATGACCAGGATAAAACTCCCTGAAATACAAAACTAGACATAGAATTGGCAATACCTGATGCAGAACACCATGTTTTCCAAGTTGGAAACGGATGCATAGTCAATGAGAAAGGGTTTAATTATAATCTTCTTAAGTTCTTAGAAAAAAATAAATACAGTCTGTTCTCAATTGTATTACCAAAAACTTTCAGCAGACCAATTAATTTTAACCCCCAAAATTAAAGAGGCAAACATTCACAGTGGGGAAAAAAACAACACATTGTGAACCACTCTTGACCTGTTGATGCCTAGCAGGATGACACTGTAGAGTACTCACTGGAGAGCGTTAATATGAAAAGCTAAAAGTTTTAATTGTTGCCTTGCAGCCCCACAGTACTCCAACTTCCCTCCTGAAAGGTATCACACTATTACACGAGAATCAGCTATGACTATACTTTGGCTCACCTAGGCCAGCCAGTCCAACAAACAGCCAAGTCAGCTCAACGTTTCAGCTTAATCTTAAATAAACCCTGCAGAAGAATTAAACAACTTTTCTTTTGAAACAAAGTTCAGCAACAGTTTTCTCCAACAACATCCCGGAGCAACATACCACAGCGCTGCTTCCTGAGAGAAGCCAGCACAGACTTGAACCACATCCATTCTGGAATACAAATGAGGAAGCTTTTCACAGCAGCAGTTCACCCAGGGAAGGCAGTTGTCTACTGACAGCTGCCACCAAGTCCCCCTGAGCAGTGGCCTCCACAGATTACAGAAAACAGCAGCTTCTGGCACAGAGAAAGGTGCTCTCATCTTTACATATCTGACTTACTAAACCTGCAGTGCAATCTTTACCAAGGGGTTTGTTTCCTTCCTGTGATAGTGTCACAAGATAAGAATCGTGTGTGTGGTTTCCCAGTGCTTGCTCAACAATCTTCCCCGGAGATTTTGAAGCATCTGGGGCACATCCTCAGCACCACAGTAGCAGCACAGAAGGAGAGCTACTGAAAGAGCACACTGCAGAAACCTCTAAAACAACACGAGTTAATTTCACCCTTAACTTCGAATCAGGAAGTTGTCCCATTTATCACAGTACGCAGTATGTTGTGTGTTCCTGCAACTGTTAGTGGCTCTTTACTACCTCAATAACTTACAGGCAGCTTTCATTCTCTGGTCTGTGTTGACCAGAGACACAGGGAAGTGCCTTGCTGCCTGATACACCTTTCTCATTACACGAAGTCTGAGCTCTGGAGACGTCCAGCACACACAGGAGTAACAAAGAAGTTGCTTTCTGTGTCGGTGTTTCATTTTCCAAAGGCACAGCTCAGATTTCTAGTTGTGATGAGATAAAACAACCGGGTTACGCTCCTTCCACCTCGCTACGCCTTAAAATCGTGTCAGGGAGCTGCTGGTGCAGCTCACCCTCAGCCCGAGCGCCCACCCAGCACCTGGCGCTCATTGTTTGCCTTCCCTCCCGCTGCCTTTCGGCGCACGGCCGGAGCTCACCTGCTCGCGGGCTCAGCGACTCCCACCTGAGCAGCGAACACCGAACCGAGCCGCTCCGAGCCAAACCCGGGGAGGAAACACGGGGTGGGCACGGAGCCGCTGAGGGGCAGAGCCCAGCCCCAGGCGCCGTGGGGCAGCGGGGCAGGCCGGGCCCGCAGGGTGCAGGAACAAAGCGCGGCTCCGTGCCGGGAGGCACCGCCTGGGCCCCCCCCCCTCAGGCGGGCACGGACTCCGAGCCCCCCCCCGCCCCCCTCTCAAAGCGGCCCCGTGCCCAACGGCCGCTCCCCCCCCCCCCCCCGCCCCGCCCTCGCGCTCCGTTTCCGTTGCAGCGCGCGCGCGGCCCCCCCCCCCGCCCAACGGTCCCCGCCAACGGTCGGCTCCCCCACTCACCCCGCCGCCGCCGCCCCGAGGAGCCCGTCCCGTCCCGTCCCGCCGCAGGCCGCCGCTGGGTGAGCGGGAGCCGCCCGGCGCCGCCGGCTTTATCCCGCCGCCGCCTCTCCCCTCCGGTAACTCCGCGGCCCGGCCCGGCCCCGCCCCGCCCGGCCATTGGCGCGCGGCGCCCCACCGGCAGCCGACGCTGAGTGGGGAGCGCGCGCGGCACTCACGCGATGCCACCCCCCCGCTCGCAGCCCATTGGCTGGTGTTGGGGAGAGCCCGCCCCTCCAGGCCACGCCCTCCGCTCTTGAGGCCAATCGGAGGGGGAGGGGGAGGCGGGGCCGCGGTTTGAGGCGCTCGGCGGTGATAGGCTGGGGCGGCGGGCAGGCCCGCCTGGCTTGCGTGACGTCACCGGCAGCGCCTCGGGGCGGGCGGGCCCCGTGAGGCGAGGGGAGCCCCAAGATGGCCGCCGGCCGGAGCGGGGCGGCTTCTGCCCGCTGAAAGCCACGAATAAAGAACCCCCCACGAGTAAAGCACCCGCTAATAAGACCCCCCCCGAATAAAGAACCCGCTAATAAAGCCCCCACGAATAAAGAACCCACTAATAAAGCTGGTCCGGCTGAGGGAGAGGAACAAATAATAAATAAACTCGTAGCCGAGGGAATACCTCAGCTGAACTCTTCCCTGTGTGCTCAGGAATTTCGTGGAGCGTTTCTCCCTCTGCAGCCTAAACGTTGGGCAACACGACGCCCAACGAGAAAAACAGGATTAATCGCTGCTGTTATGTATAATTTTAGGTGACTGGCTGAAGCAAAGCGTTATCGCGAGTTGCTTCTTCTTTTGAAGCCCGGCGTGGTCTCCCCTGTGAATGCACGCACAGAAATGTGACTGAAATGAGACCAGGGCCAATAAACCAGACCTTCGGTGTTCAGCCTCGAGCGCACCCGCATAAACTGTCAGAATCGAGATTTTCCCACCTTGTTACCTGCCTGCTTTACAAACTACCCCTAAGGATCAGTTAACATGCAAAGCGATTTACAAAGTGCGTTATAGTACCAGTTATTAGTAATAGTAATTATTATCAATGTGGGTAAAGCCCTTCCTAATTGAGGCTTTGAGTGTCAGCTCTGCAAAGACACCCACTCCGGTTCTTGCTGATGTGCCGTAATGCTCGGGGCGAATAACTGGTCCTTTGTTCGCCACCACTTGCAGTGGTTACAACAATGCTCTTTTTTGGTACAAAGCGCTGTTGTTTCCTCCTTAGGGAGAGAGTGAATTTTCCAAATACAGTCCTGTTAACTCTTGGCAACAACTGAAGAATCAGAAGCTCTCAGCTGTTGTGTTTTACTCTTTTGTCCTGACCTGAGCAAGAGCAACGAACAGAAGAGAAAAAAAAAATAAAAAATCACCATTCCAGCTATGTACTCGAGCACATGAAGTTCCAGTACTTGTTCTGGCGACTTGCCTTACCAGATCCGCGGATACTCCAACTCTTTCACACATCCACGCGATTTCAGCGTCCCGTGTCTTGTGTAACATCTCAAAAGTGAAGTTACTGGTTAAGCCAACTTTTTGTTTTGCAATGAATCTGTATAAAGCCTGTCACTAGCCGCTAAACAAGGGGATGGAGAAGAATTTACCAGGCAGATAAGCTTTTAAAGCACTTGACAGTCCCTACCAAACTCACCATATGAATGCTCGAGCCTGAGCCCTGTGACTTTGTTTAACAAAGCGCTGTGATTAGGAAACCATCAGATTTTCACACCTACTAACTTCTTCTTAGATAAGTAATCCGTTCATTTTAAAAGACTCTTATTTTTCTAAAAATTTCCTTTTCCTCCTCGAGACAGCTCCTTCAGAAGAAATCGTTTCAAATTTCTGAAGGCTATCTGTCAAGTTAGAGTATTACAGTATTTTGAATCTCAAGTATATTCACTCTTGGACGATACTAAGTTACAAAAGATTAAAAAAAAATAATGTCATGGGTGCATTGTAATGTAACTAAAATGAATGACCCCCTGAAAAATACAAAAATACATAACTGTGCTACTTCTCTTTACAAATAATCTATCAGTTTTGTTGATTGTGCATATTTAAAGACACACTCAACAGCAAAACAGTTGTCAAAACATCAGGCTGTCATTTTGCATGTCATTAAAACAAACAGTTCCAAAGTCCTTGAAAAATAGCATTACATTGTCATCTCTGAAGGTCTACCCTAGCACATAGATTTTTAAACAAAAATATATTGGATAATGGCAGCTGGAATTGCGGTCAAAGCAAAAGGTGGGAAAACAGTATTCAAGAAATTAGATTTACAGAAAGGGGTTATACAGCTAGCCTTAAGCTTTGCCCATTGACAAGATTTTATGTAATGCATCAGGACTTGGCAGTACCATGACTGATTTTAAACTGACTTCTCAACTAGCTGCCAGAAAGATGACATGAGCGTTAGGGAAACGGTAAAAGTAAACCAGGTGACAAAAAGGGGGTCCTTGTAGAGATTTCTTTCTATGGGTGAACTTCAGAATAAGAGTTGTAGCACGAGAATGAAGTGTCAGAGATGCAGATATGCTGAACATGGCCCTGCACCTGCAGTTCTAAGCCAAAAAACGGACACTTAACCAGATGAAACCTTGAAGTATCAATAAGCATCTCACAGGCAGACTGTACTAGGAAATTTTTGAAAGGAAGGTAAAACTCACCGGTTTGGTGTATGACATTCTTTTTTTTTTTTTCCCCATTGGAAGTCTAAGGGATTTGGGGATAGTGAACTGGGAAAGCTGAATGGATAACTATTCATTTTATAATAGGCAAAACAACCGAGTCATTATTTTCTTTAACAAAGGAGACTGATATCCATTTCCTCCCATTGAAGCTCCGTGTTTAGAGAAGGTGCAGTCCATAAACACGTCCTCCCCTATAAAAATGCAAGCTTTAAAAAAAACATTGTACTCTTTGCCTAGAATGTACTGAAAGACAAATGGGAAGAACGAAATAAATCGCCTTTAGAATTGTGCTGGAGACCGTAAATAAAACTACTGTGAGTTGATGAGGCCAAAATATTTTGCATTGGGATTAATAATGTGCCTAACTGGTGCTCTGTTATTGGTATGTGCTTCGTTAGGGTGGGCTCAGATAATAGGCAGAGATGAAGGCTGGAAGAAATCTGTGTTAAGAGGCAGAAGAATTTAATGTAGATTGGAAGTTTATTTATTGTATGATGAAAACTATGAATTAAGAAACCTTTAATACACAGATCCTTGGTGCTATCCCCCCAGCTTATTTCAAGAATCCAGCACTCAAGCCCACCTCCTCTACAGCTTCCTTGCTGGTGCACGCAGCCACCATAAGCATCCAAACCTATTACTTCACACAACCCCTAACTCCGTTTACCCCGGGTCCCTCACCTGCTCACAGCACTCCTTTCATAGTCGCTTTCTCTACTAATTTCAGCTATTTTGCATGCCCGTTCCCTACTAATTTCTGACACCTGCAGTCTCTAAGCCTTGCGTTTCCTGTCTCCGGGCACAGGCTTATTTTTTGTACCTCCACCAGTCTGCAGCAATTTAAGCCTCTTCTCTTGAACCCCAGGGCTGAGAGCCCCTGACCCTGGCAGGGCTGGCTGGCAGGGAGCGCTGCATCCCAGGCGAGCCGAGGCAGAGCACAACACGGCGAAATCAAGCGGCAGCTCCGAGCGGCTACGGGAAAACTTCACAGCATGCACAGCAACACCATTTGTCCTGATTTCTGCCAAACACACACCACTCACCCGCTAAAGCTGCTATTTCGGTAGCGTCAGCCAGAGGCGAGCACGCGGATTCTTTCTGCAAACACCGGATTTTTTCCCAAATTCACCTCAGCGCGACGCTGAGCACCAAACGCGCCCTCTCCCTCAGCCACCCGCGGGCGGCGTGCCCGGGGCGGGCGCTGAGGCAGAGGAAGGAGCCGCTCCCGGGGGGACCCGCCCGGGGCTCGCCGCCCAGCCCGGGCTCCATCCCCGCCCCGTCCCCGCCTCCATCGAGGTCGGGGCGGCCCCGAGCCTTCCGCTTCCCGCTGCCACCGCCCCGCCATGGAGGCCGGGCAGGGCCCCGGCGGCGGGGAGGTGGGGGAGCCCCACGAGGTACGGGCGGCCCTCGGCACCCGGCCGGGCTGCGGGGGGGAGGCGGCAGCCCCGGGCTCCCCACACACCGGCACGGGCGGGCGGGGAGCCGCGGCCCGGTGCCTCCCGGTGCCCTCCCCGCCCGCCGTGCCCTTGAGGCCGGCCCCGGCCCGGCCGTGGCCCCGCTGCCGCCTACGGTGGGGGGGGGGGGTCACGGCCCCATAAGTGCTGGGGGGGGGGTCACGGGCACATAAACCTGGCCTTGGGGGCCCAGCGGGCCTTACCTGGGGAAAAGGAGCCGGCTGAGTGTGTGCACGCACTAAGTACATCCCTCTCCCTCCTCTCATTTATTCCATAAGTGTTTTTTTTTTAACGTTATATTTAATGTAAACAACAAGCTGTCGGTTCCTTAACTATAACCCCATCAAAACACAGGCGCTACGAGGCCTGGAAGTTACAGTACGCTTTTAACCGACAAATCCTAAACCTGCCTTTTTCTCTTTCTTTTTTTTTTTTTTTTTAATCGATCTCCCCGATAAAAGAATGTGGCACCTAAGCCTTATGTGCCGACGGAGGAGGAACGCAGGCTCCTCAAGGAGTGCGCTGACGAGAGCGCCCGGTACCGAGGTAAGCTGGGTTTGCTGGCCTCTTGCTTTGCCTTCCTCCTGCCCTGTGTGCTGCCGGCTGAGGCCTCAAGGAAGGAAGGCCCAGGTGCAGCTCTCGTGGCTGCTCGTTCAGAAGCTGCCCGTGGCCTAAAACTGCATCCCAGTGAGTGCCGATCCACGTAGGACTCGCGTTTATTTATTACAAGTTTGTAGGACAGGAGCTGTGCAAAAAAGTGCATCGTGTTTTGTAAGGTTTATCTTTTATAACGAGACCCCTTCACATTCTAAATTAACGTGTTTATTAAAAATTGGGAAATCGTTATAATTAACCTAGGCCCACATTTATTTATGTATCTGGATGTACTTTTTTGTTTGTCACTTATATGCTTTCAATTTTTGTTATCTTTAGAATGCAAAAATAAAATACTTTAGGGTAGAGTTATTGCTTTTTGTCTTTCTGGAGGCTTGCAAAAAACTAATCACTTAGCTCTACTTTTCGAGAAAATTTCTGTCTGTGAACACCAGGTATTTGGGCTTTTTTTGATCAATAAAAGCTAAGATTCGCAAACATGATTTTGCAGTCAGTAATTTTTGTACTACAACTAAGTGTACAAGAATAATAAACTTGCATTATTTTCACAAAATACTGTCAAAATTTAATCAAAATACCACAGTAAATTCTGTTTTTCATAAAATGTTGATCGACTGAGAATTGATTTATATTACTTTTTAACTTTGTGTTTGTAGTCCAAAGGTTCAAGACATACCTGTATTATATACACATGATTAAGAGCTTTGAACAAGCCTTCTGAGGTGATTGGTCTCCACTATTGTACCAGGCTCTAGTAGATTAGTCCTAGTGCTGGTAGGTGGTTTAGTAGAGACTGGGACAGAAGAAGAATTTAGCACCTGGTTTGCTAAACTTAGCACATTGGCACTCTGCTTTCTCCTGGCAGCCAGTTGTTTCAGTGGCAACTTCTAAGCCATTACAATTTTGAATTAACAGTTCAAAGTTCTGCTTCAGCTGAGACGTTCTCTATTACTTTGGCATTTTCCTCTTCCACTTTTATTCAAATGGTTAGAAGCCTTCTGCTTGTTTGGTAAAATCCAGCCGTTTTAGACGTGAAGAGAGTCATGTTCGTTAGCAGTAAGATGGTTGTTGTGGCTTATTGATAACCTTTCTCATGGAGTGCAC
The DNA here is from genome assembly GCF_965140915.1 of Aythya marila. NCBI lineage: Eukaryota > Metazoa > Chordata > Aves > Anseriformes > Anatidae > Aythya > Aythya marila. The sequence continues at coordinate 49,688,723 of NC_139045.1, read as the reverse complement.
AAGGGGAGTTGTTTGTCCCTCTTTGGGTGTTTTGCTCTGAGTTCTTGACTGGTAAGGAAGCTTACTGCCCTGTTCATCTTTTTGCAGAGACTGAAGAAGCAACATGTAGGTACTGTTCAGAAGCCCCAAATTAGTTCCTTGAGTAGTCTCACTTCAGGGAAGCACGTTGGTAATTGGATTCTTCTTCAAGAGTTGTGTCCTGTACTGTTATCTCACTAGGAGAGCCCAAAGCCCTTTGCTGTTTCCTGGGTCTTCTGTCTTCGTTTCACTGTTCTGTATCATACATGTCTACACGGTTGTATTAGCTGTGATCAATATGTGGGTTTTGAACACTCCTTTGCATAGGCTGCTTGTGTGACTGCCTTGACGTCATTGCTTCTTACTGTATCAATTCTTATTATTCGGAGGTAATGTAATTTTATGTATTTTCAAGATGGGGTCAATTTTTACCAGTTCTTACAAACCCTCTGTGTTGTGATAGTTCATTGCTAACTTTTCTTTCAGAAAAGCTTGCTAGTCATCTCTTATTTCAGTTTAATAAACATTAGTAATACCAGTAAAATGTATAATTGTGTTATCAGATAATATAAATTCTAATACAGAAATCACATTACAATCTACCATTTTATCCTTTGCACTTTTAATCTCATCAACAAAATCACACACTTGATATGACTTTTTCCCTCAGAAAACCATTTTGAATGGAACACGTTACATTCCCACCCTTAATGACTTGCTGCTGATGTACCAGCCTTCCAGTATTTTTCCTAGGATTTATTTTGTTCCCAAAGCAAAGTACTTTTTGCCCATACCAGTGAAAAGCAGCAATGTCTCTGATCTATTAAGCTACTTTTATTTATTTTGTACGCTTGCATAGTGATTCTTGTGTTCGACTCCAATTTTCATGTACCTATTGCTGTTTTAATTTCTAGTTACCATTTTGTGTCATTTATAGGTGCACTTAGTAGCATTTGTTGCCATTACAGTGCGTAATCTATCTTTGATGCCCAGAACATTTGTGCTAGGTGTATAAGTCATTTCTAACCTCTGTAATTACTGTAATCTTGCTTGTGAGCCATGGAACCAATACTTTTTCTTAAAAGTGACATCCAGTCATATTTACCCTAAAACACTAGTTGGACTCCTAATCTAGTTTAGATAGATAGTGTTGTAAAAATTCTTAGAAATACTATTTATCTTGAAATAGGAACTTAATTAGCAGATTGTGTGCTTCAAAATACTATTAACATCTCACGCTGTTCACAGTAAAATTCCCCTAGGTAGAGTTAAGGCAAGTCACTGAGCCTTCTTGTAACATCTATATTTTCAGAGCTGCTTAAAGTGTAGTAGTACTGTGACAAGTCTGAGTCCTTAATGTCATCGACTTTGGCATTACCATGTTTGTTATTTCGGTATCACTGTATCTTGTGTTACCTTAGTGGTCTTACAGATAGTTTCATCTTCCTGATGTTGTAATTATCACAGCTTGAAAAAGCGTTCCTTTTGTTTCTTGCTATCTCCAAATGATTTCTGCTGTCTGAAGTAATTCAATATGATAAAAACTGATGTGAACTGTTAAGCAGACTGTGATAGGTGGTAACACTGTTCTGTGCTCATCGTCTTCTCTGCATTCTTGAACCTATCCCCAGTTGTGTAGCTTGATCCGTAAGCTAAAGAAAAACTTACACCATTCTTCTGTTTGTTGATAAGTAAAAACTGATCGGGTTACCTAATTTTACATTAGTTTGTTTTGTATCTCTTTAAGAGTTGGAGATACTTAAAAGTTTTCATATTAAAACAAAATCAGGCCTTTTGGTTATCAAAAACTTCTGGAGGCACTGGCCTCTGTGTGGCCTTCTCCCCTACAGAACAGTGTTTGTTTCTCAGGTTTAAAGCACTGCATTTCAATGCTGTAGCAGTTGTAGATAGCCGTCAGCACCTGGAATCTTGTACCTTGATTCCATCTGCCACTGCCTTTTGTATTTTAGGAAGCATGAAGTCTGGTGAGGAGAGGATGACTCATTAACCTGTACTTCATTATTTATAGGAGGTCTCTAAGCTAGAATTCAGAATGTTTCATAGTTTGTATAATTTGATCATTGTATATGATTAGATTCTCATACAAATGAACATAGCAAGACCTAACGACTCTGGTTTTATTGTATGTTTTGTTAAATATTGAAAATGTTGAAAATTATATTTTAAGCAACTTTTCTTCTCTACAGCTTTTCCTTTGGCTGCAGCGAGCATGCTTGCTACTACTTTCTTAATCAAAAAAGGTAAAGTATTAAAAATACTTAGTTTAATTTGAATTTGCACAGATTAACTATTTTTTGTTTTTACTAAAGTTACTATACTTTAACACCTAATCTGCTGGTAAATAAGAGGTTCCAACTCGTAAGCTATATGACTTGCAGTTCCTGAAACTAAAAGAACAGAACTTCTGATTAAAATCACATTCTTACTTATTGCTTGCCATATGCAGTATCTCACTGATTATGAACCAACGTATTCTACAGCGTGTAATGATACTGTGTGATATATTAAAGAGATAATTGTTAGATTTTTATAATGTTATGGGGAATTCCAATATTAAGTTTTCTTGAATTTTCTTTCACTTAAATTTTAAAGAGTCACCTGTTACCCCGATATTATGCAAGAGAACTGTCACTTTGGATTCATAGAACAGTTAATGTTTCTTCAACTTAATTCTTAATAACTTACTAATAATTACTTTGATTCCTCATTTTCAGGTATTCTAAGAGAGACCTCAAGATTTGGCTCTTTTACTAAAGTTGCATGTAAGTAAAAACTGTACATGAATTCAGCTTGCATTTGTGACTTCAGTCCTGGAGTCTGTTGCTCAGATGTGATCCCTGTGAGACTAGCTGGCTGATTCACTGTGACTTCATTTTATGCTTATGTTGGTAAAACTGTGCCTGAGGATGTAGATATGTGATCTGATTTATCCAGTGAATAAATTTCACCTTTCTGCAGTTGATTCTACCAGTCAGCAACTTTTTCGAAACATTTAACTACAACATCTGATACCAGAAGAATGTATTCAATATCAAGAGGTAGAGCAGTTAATTTACTCATCGTCTTTGAATTTGTGCAACTGATTTTGGATGAGCTTTGTTTGTAGACTTTCTATAGAACTCTAAGATTCAAAATGTTCTTGACAAGTGTAAGGTGAGAATATAAGATGAAAATATTGCTAACAGGCTTTGTGCAAGCGTATTTTTTCCCCTTTTGTTATGGTCTGTCAGGGATGAATATTTTTCTATGGTAGAATTTAAAGATGAAACAGCATCATCAGAAATAAATTCATGCTTCAGCAAAAGTGTCTGTAGGAATGTAACCTGTTGCTATTAAAGCATCTCTTGAGATTATTATAGCTGAAAAGAAGTAAATAAAAATGCTTCTTTTGACTTAGCTTCTGTATTTTCCTTGGTTGTGTAAACTTGACAGGAGGGAAGAAACAATGACGTTTTCTTCTAGTGCCTGAACTACAAATATTAGCAATTTGTGATGCTTCTATCAGAAATTGATTTTTGACAATGATTGTATTTATTGTTCATAGTATCTGTTTGGTATTTCTTCTTGTTCTGGCAAGCAAAACTTTTTGACATTGTTTAAAACTTTGTGAGTCTAAATAACATCTTGTAAAATATTAGAACAGCATACTGCTGCAGTGAAGTCTGCCTGAAGGACTTTGCCAGAGTACACCCACCCCTCCCTTCCTAATTTGAAGGTCATTATTCATGTGTCTCACTTGTCCCATTCAGGCTATTTTAGTGCCTTTTTTTCCTGGACGTTAGGTGTGTACAATTATAGGAAAACAGCAATTTCTTGTGAATGATTTTGGATTAAGTATAATCAAAAATAAATTAATAAATTAACCTTTTCAATTTAATACATGACAGTAAAACAGGAAGTTGCCATCTTGCCAATCTGCCCAGATGCAGTCAGTTACAGCCAGTTACTGTTACAGTTTACTTCAGTGGGAAGAGGGTAAAACCCATGATTTGTACCAAAGGAAATGTTGTTTAAGCAGATAAATGAATGAGAGAGGCTAGGGCTGCCATTTGTTTATGGTAAGTTCTGCTTGCCTTTTCGAACAAATAATAGAACAAACCTTTTTAACAAACCTTTCTAATAAATAATGGAATTACTATTTCCCTGATACCTACACATTTGTAAGTAAGGGCCATGTTCCTTCTGTTTAGAAGAGCTAAATTTTGAAATCAAAGGAGAAAATGAGCAGCTGGACTGGACCAACTATTTTCAAAGTTATTAGCCAAAATACTTCTGGCTTCTGTTCAGTGTACACTGGTGGGCATATAGACTTAAAGAACTTTCCATGCAAAGTGTGTTTTGACTGTTTTTCAGTAGGTAACTATAAGTGATTTATGTACTTCTTAAATACATCTTAGGGGAATTTGGGGGGAAGGGAGGAGGCATAGCTGCAGTTTAAAAGGCCTGAGTTAAGCAGTTTTCATTTCATTCTCATATTGTTTAGGTCAGATGCAGCTACTGTCTACAGGATCTTCCTGCTAAGTATTGCCAGAGACAATTTACAGGTCCAAATCATGTCTCAGAGTTTAACTGTACATTCCTCCTGCAGTGCCATCTGGTCAAAGGAAGCAGTTGTGTTGTTTTTTTCCCCTGGATGAGTTCTGAAAGAAGAGCACATCAAATTCCAGACACTGCTAGTTCATAGTTAGCTGATGATAAACAATGATAAAACAGTATAAGAACATTCCTGCATTTCTGGTGTCACTGATCTGAGCGTATCAAAGCTGTGTCTGTTGATCATAGTCTGCTAATGGTGCGTGTCTCTTCTGGTTCATAGACTCTGAAGTGTATCCATGCTTGACTGCAGTAATGGTCTTTTATATCTAGCCAATGTAGTTGGGTCAGGTGGGGACTGAAGACATCAAGACCTGTGAGGAGCAGCTGAAGTCCCTGGGTTTGTTCAGCCCAGAGCAGGCTGAGGGGAGGCCTCATGGCAGCCTGCAGCTCCCTCACGAGGGGAGCGGAGGGGCAGGCGCTGAGCTCTGCTCTCTGGGGACAGCGACAGGACCCGAGGGGACGGCATGGAGCTGGGACAGGGGAGGGGCAGGCTGGGGGTTAGGGAAAGGGTCTGCACCCAGAGGGTGGTCGGGCACTGGGACAGGCTCCCCAGGGCAACAGTCACAGCACCAAGCCTGCCAGAGTTCAAGAAGCATTTGGACAACACACTCAGACACAGGGTCTGATCTTTGGGTGGTCCTGTGTGGAGCCAGGAGTTGGACACTGATCCTTATGGGTCCTTTCCCACTCAGGACGTTCCTTGATTCTGTCTGGTATTAGCCTGTAGTGGGACCTGAACTCCTTTATCTCTCTGATTAGCTTCTCTAAAATCTTGTTGCAGTGAACACAGAAGAAGCAAAGAACAACAGTACCTGATTTGTACTAATTTGGAAAATAGATTATCTGGCTGTCAGTTATGTTATAATAGAAAACAAATATTTTAGCCACTAATTACTTTGGGTAAAACATTTTCTCAAGAGATGTTTCTGTGTCCTGACTAGCAGGCCTCAAGAAAAGGAGACTTTAACCTTTTGCATAAATTACAAAGAGAATCACCTATGCTGCTTAACTTCATTTTGCTAAATATCTAGTTTGAATTCTTGTTGGGTCAAAAAACCTACTGTGATCATTTAGTGTGATGTCCTGCCTAACAGATCAAAATGTCTTATATACCACATGGAAAACGTTTGCCTACAGATTGCAAGGGTTCAGATAATTCAGTTGTTTGTCCTCAGGCAACCTCTTCAGAATATACCAAGCCTAGTACTGAAATTTTGTAATGTTTCTTCATACTGGGAAAGCCTTGTCAAGATCTGTCTGTTCTGATGGATTGAATTCTCAGAATTTTCTACCTTTCTTTATTCCTTACCATTTTGTCATCTTTGATAGTTGCAATTTCTGGGTCTTGGGAAAAGCTGATTGGAGCTCTCTTCTTTGGTACCTTTCACTCATTAATTACTAGCTGAAGTCACCTGATACTCAGGTCATGTCTAACTCTAAGTATGTCTCTGTTCAGCTCTTGTATTTGTTTTTAGTACCCTTTGTCCGCAAAAGTAGCAAAGAGATGACTACTGATTTTTTTTTTTTTTTATTTCAGATCTAAACCTTTTGTCTCTAATTCAAGGTGCTGTGTAATTTATTGGAAATGACTACTTTAAAGCTATGTTGAATGTTATGATACAGCATACAAAACCATCTTTTTTCTTTTAATAAAGTTGCAGGAACGTGTGGGTACCTGGCTGGAAAGATATCCTACTTGCCAATCTGTAGCGAGAAATTTAAGAAACTGAAGGACTCCCCAATAGGAGATGTTCTACGACAAGCTCAGAGACATAGTTCGCATTCGTAAGAATTTAATTCTTTTAAATTTAAACCTTCAGATAATCTACACCTTCAGATCTGCACCTTCCCTCCTCTTTCTTCTTCCTCTTTCTGCCACTTTCAGGAAGCTGTATCATCTGTATGAATTGGCCAGCTGTGAAACACACATTTTGAATTTGTTACATACAACCGATTACTTTGAGGAATAGAAAAAGAAGCATTTTAATTTAGAAGGAATATATTTTGATAAGTGAGACTTGTTTTCCTGTGGAATTTACTTACAGGAGTGTGACATCAGAAGTTGCCCTTCTCAGCTGTGAAGTAAACTAAGTGAACTGAAATAAAATAGTGTTACTTTCTGGAAGCTTTTCCCATAGTTTAGTTTGATTGAAGTAGGAAGAGGGTGGAAATGATTTCAGTGTTTATCAAAGGAAAGAGCTCAGTAAACAATATCAGTGCAGGAAGAAGCGTGGTGGTCAGACTTAATGCTGTTTGTTTAAATCCTTTACATCTGTAACAGCATTATTATAACATATGAGAAACTCATCAGGTTCTTAAAACTATTTCCTGTTTTGTTCCAGAATGTTTTCTACTTCAAGTGGTGTTTAATTGCAAATCACTTTTGGAATATCTCACTTAAACCCTTGATTCAAAACTGGGAGAAGCAGTCTTTGGATAGTGAGTAAATAGTGAGTCCTGCTTACCACTGTGTGCTAAGATTTGTTAGATTCATGTAGGACTTTTATTAATTTTTTATTAATTTTTCAGTTTAAATTTATGACAGTTTTGTCTGCAAGGTTTTTGTAGACAAACTAATTGCAGATGTTCTTCATATAAAAGTAGAAGTAAAGCTGAACAGAAATTTAAAGTACAAGGTGAATACACTCTAGTGACACCAAGAGGATGGCATTTTTGATAGGGACAGACAAATAACTGTGTAGTGGTTTGTAGGGCCAGTCTGAGTTGGTAGTGAGTACTCGAGTATCAAGCATCAGTTTCCACAGTATTTTTTGTGTGGTATTATTTTTTTTCTCTGAGAAAACTCATTAATGCTTCTGCTGAAATAATAAATGAACAACTCAGTAAACTGTTACAGTTTTGTTTCCCCAAGACAGTTCTTCATTCTCCTTTTCTTCTGTTGTGTATTATTGGTCAATTATAGTAGTTTGTAATAACGCAGAGTTCTAAGTTGCAAATTCTTCCTAAAAGATCTTTAGAACTAACTGTAGTTCACATGCTACCACTAGTTAAAAGGACACACCCTGTACTATTTGTGTCTGACGCGTTTTTGCTTTCTGAAGAGTCCCTGGGGGGAGGGATTGTCATTTTTACATTGTAAAGTGCAAAACACTTTCTCTTTTGTCTTCTGTTTTAGAGATTTTCAGGTATGATTTAATTTTCTGGGAGGAAGGAAGGGTGTTGAGAAAGGGGTTATGTAGATCTCAGCAATGTTAAAGAAATCTTTTTTTTTTTTTTTTTTTTTTTTTAAAGACAGTAACTCATGTTGTTGGAAACTAAATTAAACCACTTACCAGAGTATTGTCTGCAGCTGCACACAATGTTACTCTTATAGTTTCATTTTAACTTGTTAACAGTTCTGTATTTAATATTTAATTTTATCATTTTTCAGCCGTTCCAGCCGGAAATCTGAATTTTCAGATACACCTTCTCAGTCGTTTACTGAACCTTCTTCTCCAAGAGCTGGATTCCCACTTTCTTCTACATATTCAGATGATTATAGCTCAACAGACAGAGGCCTCTCTAGCTACGAACCAGTTCCATTCAGTGCTTCCCTGAATGAATCTTCGCCTACAGGAATCACTGATTATGCTGTGCAAGGTGTGATATGTCGTAGTATTTAGCAATTGGTAGTTCAGTAACTCTTAGCTGTCTCTTAGTTCTCCCATTAAACTTAATTTCATCCCATGCAAACGTGTGGGATAATAGAGTGTTTTTGAATGAAACACCTTGAAGTTCCCAGAATTGTTTCAGGGACAGAAGGTAAATCCGTGTGTAATTTTCTAACTTTAATCTAAATGCAGGTGTTTGGTTTTTTTTCTTAGTAGTTCTAATTGCAAGTAAATTCATGTACAAGGTTTAATCTGTTATGAAACTCAGCCTGCAGACAACTCACCCTGGCTTGAAGGGTTTTTTTGATTTAAATTAAAGTGAATATGCCAACCATTTCAATGCAACTGATAAGAAAGGCTAGCAAACAAATGGTAGAGAACATGGTTTAGTTTATTTCATTTTCACCAGTTTTGATGCTTTAACTGTGTACTACTATAATTTGGTGACATTAAACTATTTTTTATAATGTGACAAACATTTAAATCTTCTGAGAACTGAGTGCATATTGTGTTCTCTCACGCAACAGCTGACTTTTCCATGGAGAAGTAAAATGGTTTTAAAGTACTGGTTTGTGCAGCTGTTCCCCTCCTTCCAATATGAACTTTGTCGTCAGCTATTGGTGGGGGCAGGGGAAACACTGCTCTGAATCTCTGTGGTACAAAAAGGAAGAAGCTACCGTCCATTAGTTACATATTTTGAATCAGTTTGTGTTTTAAATTCCCTGATGGAAAATGTTTTATTTGATGCAAAAAAAAAAAAAAAGGCCTTTCATGCAACTCACTTTTAGTTATATAAAAGTTTTGGATGTAGATGTGTCAAGGGAATTGTAATAACGCTGCATTACAAATACTGACAGTTTATAAAGCCATAAGTATAGAACCAAGATTCTGCATTATAAATGTAGATAAAATGTTTATTAAGTGACCTGTGATGGATGTAGTCCTAATAAGATTCACTCACATTTCTCTTCAGAAACTTTAAATATATCAAATGTATGACTAGCATTAATTTTACATCAAGTGACCAGAACTGTTTTATCCATCAGGGACCACATGACCGTTAGGCTTTCCACTAGATGAAATGACACAAATAAGTTAACTGCTGGTCTGCTAAAACAGACAAAACAAAAAAGATGAAAGGAAATGAATGAATGAAGGACCACATACATACTCAGTTGCATTTTGAATTGCAGCTGTCACCCTCCTTTTCATTTGGGATTGAGCTGTAATTAACTGACATTCTAGAATAGGCTGTAGCCAGGTTTAGTTGATTGTCATTTCTATTATTTTGGTGTTTGTTTTGTTTTCAGAACCTGCTCCACTTCCAGAAGAAGGTCGCAAAAAAAAAACTGTCACATATGAAGAATTAAGGAATAAACACAGAGAAACGTATGAAGTAATGGTACCACCAAAGGCAGAAACTCCAATCAAGTTGCCACAGGAAAAACCAGCTAAGGAAGGTAATGTGCTGATTCACAACCATACATGGTATATTCAAGCAGTAGCAGTAATTTTAAAAATAGTTACAAATCCAAAGCTTAATTCTGCCTACCCTTTAAGCAACATTGTTACACTATCTGCAAGTATCTGATAAGTGATGTAATCTATTTTTACATATTTTAAATTAATTTTATTTTCAAAAACATTGATCTTCCAGCAGCAGATTTTAAGTCCTCTTCTCTGTCCATATTGCTTTGGGACAGACTCAGACAATCTCATAGCTTCTTTTTTAAAAAATAGATTGTGCAACATATTTCAACAAAGAATTTTCTGAGCTCAGAGCTTTAGTGAAGAGTTTTAGCTATGGAAGGGGGGTGTATGTTTTAGATAGCATTGTTCTATCAAAATAGAGCACATAGTTGATGGTTTTGAAGTGGGGGGCATTTATGAATTGTTTCATGTGGAATTAGCACATTTCTATAGCGGCATTGTTTGTAGAGGTTCATTATTCTACATTAAAACTCAAAGGAAGGAAATGGTATTTGGCAGCAATATTGAGATTTGTTTTCACAGTGAGAAACAAAACTTTACACAGCAGAAGAAGAATGCGGTGCCCTGAAGGATAAGACTTCATTCAGTCAATTCTCTCACTTGATCATTTTTTTTGAGAAGGAGACACCAGCAGCAATTTATGATTACTTGCTCCAGAACGGTGTCAGTGTGACATCTGAGAAAATGACGTCAGCAGGAGGCATGTCAGTTGTAATTGTTTCATGTTGTATGCAGTGTCCAGTCATCTCAATCACAACGCAATGAGACTTGTAGGAACAGGTGATGTTTCCTGTTAGGCACACACAGTTGTAATAAATATACACATACATATATATGTAGATATATGCTAAAAGGTCTGAAATAGTAAACTTTGGAACAGTGTTGCTTAGGAAGGTAAATCTATTACATTTTTGTGTATTACTCTTTCCAGATCATTAATCTGTAGACAAATCCACATGGTCTCGAAATTAGAATTACAAACAATGATTGGGTAGTGATTTAAATGTTGTTAAGAGAGTAAGTCTTTTTCTGTTATTACATGTCTTTGTCCAATGAAACATTAAGAAATTATTGACCTGTCCTTTCAGATTCTAAGTTCAGCCAGCTGCCTTACACAATCATTGATTTACACTGTTTTTTTTCGAGATAGTTCTACACAAATAGAAAGCCACTAGAAACATCACTTGAAAGCCATAAGCAGAAAACTTAAGTAGCATTCTGCAAACCTTGCCATATTCCGTGGCAAATCTCACGGCTAAAAAATGAGAATGCGTTCATTATTTTATTCTTAGTTATTTGAGTTGTTACAAAATGTTAATCCACAATATTGCCTTCTCTGTTATATTTCTGTGTTCTGGTTGATGGGTGTAGTCAGGCTTTGAGACTCGAACTGCATGAAGCAGTGCAGGAGATTTGTGAATAAACTTTCAAGAGTACCTGTTTGTTAGAGAAAGGAGTAAGAAGGGAGTACAAAAAAATCAGAAATGTTTTATAAGCAGAGGTGTGTTTAAGTCCACTGATGTCATGGGCTGAAATCTGATTCAGCGTCTTGTGTCATATGGGACACGTTACTTGTTTGCACGTCCTGAGCCATCACCCCTTTGCTCATCATCTTATCTCCTTATTGTAGGTACCAGGCTAGCAAATAAGAGACTGGTTTCTGTCCTCTGATGCAAGGACAGAAGGGAAAACTAACCATGTAGGAAGCAGACCCTAGCTTCCATCTGCTGGTGCTTTTTCCCGTTGTAACAGTATGAATTTGTGTAGCTGCATAGCGAACTGGACTGGACCATTTTTCAGGGAATGAGCATGACTTGCTAAGCTGCCATGATTAATAAAAATAGCAATCAGCTCATAGGTTGAGTCAGCTTCTCATTGTGCCTTACCTGCAATATCAATCTGCTCCTCTTGCCCAGAGGAGCTGTGGATGCCCCATCCCTGGCAGTGCTCAAGGCCAGGCTGGATGGGGCTTTGGGCAGCCTGGGCTGGTGGGAGGTGTCCCTGCCCATGGCAGGGGGTTGGAACCAGGTGGGCTTTAAGGTCCCTTCCAACCCAAAACCATTTTTCAATTATGCAAGACAGATCTGAATAAAGCCTTTAAGACCAGTACCCTGTTTTTTCTTCTCTGACTCACGTCTGTACTAAAGGAAGCTGCCAAATAATAATGGCTGAGTAGTTTCCTAGTAGGGATTACTGATTTTTGTTTGTGTTTTTAGCTATCCTGAATCCATCCAATTGTGCACGTAACTACATTATGTAGCCACGTATTTATTGTAACATTCCTTGCCCGTTTCCTCCAATTGTCTTTGTTTCACCCACATGTTGTGTTTGTTTCAAAGTAATTACAAATTCTGTAGGGCAGAAATTTGCACAGAAGGCCTTTGGGCTGAGTATTAATTCATTAAAGAATAATGAATTACAGACTTTCTTCTCCGCATTTATTCAAAACGAGTTTAAATTACATGCTTATTGTACTGTGACTGATGCTGTCCCCACTTATTACTTTTAATTGCAACATACCCTAGTTTTTGGCACTGTATAACTTTGGGAATTAGATTTAATAACATGACTACTGTTTCTTTATTTTCTTTAGTTAAAGTAAATAAATATGGAGATACCTGGGATGAGTAAGAACCCAATGAAGAACTGAAGAAAAATATCTCCTGTCAGCCAACTTGAACTTCATCTATATCAGTCACGAATACTGGCACCTTTGATGTGTTCTGTCAGACACAGTTACTAATAAATGAGAAAATCTTGACTTGCCAGAATATTTAAAAATAAGTATTTAGGCTGAAGATTCTTTTTTATTTTGCATAAATGACAAGCCAGGGTATTGTGAGGTGTCATGATTGTAAACCATTAGTGCTATTGTTTAAGAATGAAAATGCTAACTAGCAATAACTAATATAAATGTACAAGAAGGGGTGAAAAGTGTGTAAATAAAAGCAATTATATGTATTGGGAAGGGAAAGATAACACAATCTTCCAAAACTTTGAAGATTTGCATTAAAAGTTACCTGTAGAAATAACCTCTCACTTTTTGTCTGAAAGTATGCTGGAAACCTCAGAATGTTATCATACTTAGTAATGGTTGGAATAACACTGAATTATTAGGAGAAAAAGGGTAGAGGAAACTAGCCAAATACAGGAGTAACCATACAGAACAGGACTTTTCTTTTTCAAAGCTTTCTCTGGGTGGCAGTTGTGGTTTTAGACTGGTCTTCTGACTTGCCCACACTGGGTCTCTTAGGACAGTCAATGCAGAATTCAATGATTGAATGAAACTGCAGATATTTAAAATAGCTCTAATTTAAGTGCAGGAGGCTAATCTGGACAAACTGTTAAAAGTTTGGTATCTTGACTTATTTTTTGTGCATTGTACTACTTCTCCATTTGTGCATGGCAAAAACAAAACAGAAAAAAACACTTGAGACTGTTCACAAAGAAAAGATCCTGATAATGGAGTATTGCACTGTTATTACCTGTAAGAACTGAGCTACATTGGCAAAACTACTGAAAAATATTTCCTAATGTTTGCATCCCCTGCTCTGTCTCAAAACACTATTGGTTTTTTCTGTCCATTAGATACTCATTTTCAGCTGTGCTGTTTAATCTCACAGCATTGTTTTTGTTTTGACTCTTAGGCTATAGGTGAGCATAAACCATGATGAAGTTAATAGCATAAAAAGCATTGCTGGCATTTTGTTGGAGATGAAAAATAGCCTACCAAGAAGAAAGTTCTTGACTGTATTGATTTAGTGGACTAGCAGCACAGAGCAGCATGAACAGGAAGATAATTTTAGGTAGGTAAAGAACAATCAGCTGAAATGGGAGGGAGAAAATGGCTAAAAGATGAGAGAATGCTTTAAGAGACAAGTACTATTTATAATCATCAAAACAGGAAGATTGCTATCAGATAAACAGAGAGAGAGAGAGAGGATTGTGCTAATCGGATAAGCTTGAAGTTGTATCAGAAATTTAACTTAGAATGCTTCTTGTGCCCGTGATGACACCGTGATGAGAACTTTGAAAATAAAGGAAGCTTGCTAGAGTTACGTTACTCTATATTTCTTAGTGCACCATTCCAAAGCTGACTGGATTTATCATGAAAAAATAAAGTTTCCTGATAGTGAGTTACCCAAGTAACAGGAGGCAGGAGATTTAGGTGATTAAAATAGAGCAGATTGGAAGAAATGATTTTTCTGTTGAAAGAATGAAAATTTTGGACAAATAAAAAGTCCCCAAGCTGTTGATACAAAAATGGGATCTCAAAGACTCTTGCCTCAAATTAATATTTCAAGTGGACAAATAGAGCATTTTACATAAACTGTATTAGTTTTTATTTTTCCTTAGTGAAGAAAACAAAGGGCATATATAATACCTAATTAATGTTTTAAAGGCCCACTCTGCTTAATGTAACATTGTGTATACATAAGATTTCTAAATGGAGCGTAATGTTCTCATTCTGCTGCATAGGGCCAGGATCTCTCTCAGGACATACTTTTTTTCCTTGGGTTGGGTTTACCACCAAACAATATGATTTTATTTATTTTTTTTCCTCTGAGCCTTTGGCTTTCTAAGTGTTAAATACAAGAGTTTTCACAATCATACCTGTTAACTTGATAGGCTGTAGAAAACGAGCTTTTTGCCAACGTTAAGATCACTTTCAGCTTGCTGTGGCAAAGCGTGCCTTGAATCGCTGCATCACTCGGTAGCTGTGGGAGTTCAGCCTTATTCCTTCCCTTTTTCTGCACGCCCTCCATTAAGTACCACCTTGGTTCAGAGCGTTCTCTTCCAGCCTTAGGATTTCATATCTGCTACCCAGTTACTTCTGAGGAGCTTCTGTGTTTCCTCTGCACTTGCATAATTTATTTACTTTTTTCTAATGAATCCTAAGAGTTGATGGCATGGTTGTCACTGAAAACATCTGTGTTATAAACAACTAGGAAGAATGGTGAGTGTGTGAACAAAGCAGGACTGACCCTGCGGTTCTACGTTTAAATGTATTTCCAGCTAATGCACAAGTTTTTCTTAATTCTTTAGTCAGGCCGACTGTTTTACGTGAATTTAGGTCCCTCACTGCTCCAGAAATTACTCCAGAAATAACAGTAAGAATTTCACTTTGCATTACCACTTACATTTCTAATTGGCTTCTTCTATAGTCTGACCTAACAACAAAGAGAGTGGCACTAAGAAAGTTTTCCTTTGGGCCATCGTACTTGTGTGTTCATTAATAAATGTGAATTAACTCAATTCATATTTATTGTAAAGCTCTTTAAATTCTCTTTTATCCCTCAAAATAAACTTTAATTATGTAAAAAATTAACTGCTATACCCTAAAGCAAACACCAGCAAATGTCTGATATTTTTTTCCCTGTGAACATTTCTAAAAAGGCTTTAAAGTAACTGCTCTCACTATTTCTTAAAGCTCTTAAAAATAAGCAGTTGCATGGCCAGTTTAAAGGAACTGGAAGCATTATCCTAAAATCTGTTGGTATTACTGTGCATGAGCACAGACAAGGAGCGAATTGGGTAAAGTGCCTCAGCTCTGGCAACTGGTAAAGCTCTACCGAAATCTTGGTCCTAAATGCTTTTGTCTTTGCCCAAATTAAGGAACATGTTTATAGTCCAAAGTAAGAACACAGCCTGACCTTTTGGGGAGTTTGTTCCTGCCGAAATGGTCTGAAAATTGAAAATTTGAAGAGAAATGTGTAGATGAAAAATAATTTGATTTACCTAATGAAAGCTAAAGCAGATTTGTGGAAGGCTGGGGAAATGGTATGTGCTATTCCAAACCAAGCCCACAAATTTCCTGACTTGTCTGCTATTTGTTGGCAGAATTGTTTGTCTTCCCCATGGTTGTTCTTAGTGAGGAACCTGGTCCATCCTTTGCTTGCAGCACAGCTGTGCATCCAGCTACTGCCCTTGGCTGCCACACACAGATCAGACCTTGGGTAGCAAGGCTTTGCTTGCAACACATTCCTCCTGGTTTGCAACCAGGCTGGCTTATCTCTGTGATCTGTTAAAGAATACAATGGCACTATAAATAGCCCTTTACTTTTTGTAGCTTGGTGGCCTGTTAAATGGCTTAGGGAAATTAACTGATTGTGTTTGGATTTCAATCTCGAGGCAATAAATGGGAAAATTTGCTGCTCTTTGCTATGTCGGCCTCTTGCCTTAGGGCTGTTTATTGGGGTTTGCATTACTTCAGCTAAGCCAAAGTAAATTTGCACACAGGTATGCCTGGAGTCCATAGATTAAATATTTTCTTTGCTAATGTAAGAACTGGATGTAAGCCAGCAGCACCTGACAGGAGTTCTGAGGGATTCCTGAGGAGCTGCATTAGAAAGAGCCCCGAACCAAGGACAGGACCTGGGCGTCTCATACATGTACAGCCTGGGCCGGGGTAAGGTTCCAGTTCATAAAAGCCACAAGTGCATTATTCTTTCCAAATAACAAGGGGAAAAAAAGAAAAAATCAAGTATTTTTTTAAAGTAAAGCAATAAAGCAAAACTAGACGCTCAGATTGTAAAATCTGTCCATCATTTATCAACAGTCCTGGCTATCGGGGGAGGTCCCAATCGACTGGCGGCTAGCAAACGTGACGCCCATCTACAAGAAGGGCCGGAGGGCTGACCCAGGAAACTACAGGCCTGTCAGTTTGACCTCAGTGCCAGGAAAGCTCATGGAGCAGATCCTCCTGAGAGTCATCATGCAGCACTTGAAGGGGAAGCAGGCGATCAGGCCCAGTCAGCATGGCTTTATGAAAGGCAGGTCATGCCTGACGAACCTCATCTCCTTCTATGACAGAGTGACGCGCTGGGTGGATGAGGGAAAGGCTGTGGATGTGGTCTACCTTGACTTCAGCAAGGCTTTTGACACCGTCTCCCACAGCATTCTCCTCAAGAAACTGGCTGCTCTTGGCTTGGACTGGCGCACGCTTCGTTGGGTTAGAAACTGGCTGGATAGCCGGGCCCAAAGAGTCGTGGTGAATGGAGCCAAGTCCAGTTGGAGGCCAGTCACTAGTGGCGTCCCCCAGGGCTCGGTGCTGGGGCCGGTCCTCTTTAATATCTTCATCGATGATCTGGACGAGGGCATTGAGTGCACCCTCAGTAAGTTTGCAGATGACACCAAGTTAGGTGCGTGTGTCGATCTGCTTGAGGGTAGGAAAGCTCTGCAGGAGGATCTGGATAGGCTGGACCGATGGGCTGAGGTCAACTGCATGAAGTTTAACAAGGCCAAGTGCCGGGTCCTGCACCTGGGGCGCAATAACCCCAAGCAGAGCTACAGGCTGGGAGAGGAATGGTTGGAGAGCTGCCAGGCAGAGAAGGACCTGGGAGTGATGGTGGATAGTCGGCTGAATATGAGCCAGCAGTGTGCTCAGGTGGCCAAGAAGGCCAACGGCATCCTGGCTTGTATTAGGAACAGCGTGACCAGCAGGGCTAGGGAGGTGATCGTCCCCCTGTACTCAGCTCTGGTGAGGCCGCACCTCGAGTACTGTGTTCAGTTTTGGGCCCCTCGCTACAAGAAGGACATCGAGGTGCTTGAGCGGGTGCAGAGAAGGGCGACGAAGCTGGTGAGGGGCCTGGAGAACAAGTCCTACGAGGAGCGGCTGAGGGAGCTGGGCTTGTTCAGCCTGGAGAAGAGGAGGCTCAGGGGCGACCTTATCGCTCTTTTTAGGTACCTCAAGGGAGGCTGTAGCGAGGTGGGGGTTGGCCTGTTCTCCCACGTGCCTGGTGACAGGACGAGGGGGAATGGGTTTAAGTTGAGCCAGGGGAGTTTTAGGCTAGATGTTAGGAAGAACTTCTTCACTGAAAGGGTTGTGAGGCATTGGAACAGGCTGCCCAGGGAAGTGGTGGAGTCACCATCCTTGGAAGTCTTCAAAAGACGTTTAGATGTAGAGCTTAGGGATATGGTTTAGTGGAGGGCTGTTAGCGTTAGGTTGGAGGTTGGACTCGATGACCTTGAGGTCTCTTCCAACCTAGAAAATTCTGTGATTCTGTGATAAAATGTGACAAGAAGTAAACAACTATTGAGAGAGCTGTTGGCTAGTAGGTGGCAATCTCTTGGGGATTCATTTATACGCGTTCAGATAAATTAAACCTATAATTCTTAAAGAATCACACAGTAATAGCCATTATCTAAACCATTTTTTTCTGATTGCTCTCTTTAATGCTAATGATGCTGGTACTTTGCTGCTTAGTGCTTGTTTACTCATTTGTGCTCAGTTACTGTTATTTTTTTCAACTAAGAGATTCAAAATTTCCTGAGATTTTTCTATCTATAGCAGAATGGTAATACAGAGTTTCAATATATAGTGGTAATGTCTTCTGTGCATCAGGAACAGTTTTGAGAAACTTGAAAGCAAGCAAGTCTTGTACGTGTTACTATCATAATCTGATGGGATGTGTGATAAAACACTGCACAAGTTTCTGATACCAACGATATTCAATCAAATACAGCTTTCACTTACCCTTAACTTGAGAAAAAAAACTTACAGGATGAAGGAGAAGTGAAGAGTTTGATAAATTGCCTTTGCCAAAACTCCAAGTAAATTAGGCAGGATTAAAAATCCCTAGTGTGTAACCTTCTTGTCCTTCCTGCTGCTCAGTGATGTGTAGGACTGGGATGTGCAATCTTAGCATGAACTGCTTCCAACACCCAAAATGGCAAATTACCTGGAATAACCTGCAGTTTTTATTCTTTCTAATCCACACTGGAAGCACAGTTCTAGTACATCTTCTAATTAAGATAAAATTTAAGTTCTATATAAATCTAATGCCATGAATAATTTTTGTAGAATCATTTTTGTTTGGTTTAATTCTGTATTTTCAAAATCATTGTGTCTTAGGATGAGTATCATTTTATAATAGCTGATACAGAAAAGGGTGACTGGTTGCAGTAGCTGATGTCTAAACAGTAATGTTGGGCTATTAACAATGTCTAAATCATAGAAATACACAGTGCTACGTAGAAAACATTTCTGCTGGTATATAGTGTCATGCAATCAGTGTATATGGCTATGCTGAAGAGCTAAGTCCGTTTTTTCACCCCCTTACATTTTATGAAGGTCTCACATTCACGTTTGCCCCCTTACCCTCTACCTGCTAGACGATGCACGGCTGTCACCAAGCGTGAAGGCTGCGGGAGCAACAAGTGCACGAGGAGGAGCCCCGCAGCCCCCGTGAGTTCTGTGCAGCGACAAGCCGGGGATAATGGACAAGGGGAACAGGAAGGCTGGCAGGGCAGCTGGCAGGGCCACCATCAGCCACCTGCTGGGCAGC
This sequence comes from Aythya marila, assembly GCF_965140915.1. Classification (NCBI taxonomy): domain Eukaryota; kingdom Metazoa; phylum Chordata; class Aves; order Anseriformes; family Anatidae; genus Aythya; species Aythya marila. The sequence continues at coordinate 49,669,699 of NC_139045.1, read as the reverse complement.
CTGGTAGGAAACCCCGAGGCAGACAAGGGCAGGCTTTGTGCCTAACCCAGGGCAGCTTCCGAGGCTAGGACGATCTACTTGATTCACAGAGCTAAGCAGTAGGCTGGGGGAGATTAAGTGGCAAGCATTTGCTGCTGGCTAAGGTTTCGGATTTTTATTTTAAGTCTTACACGTGCAGGAGATAAGCTTGGGCATGTCCACTGCAGTCATCAGAGACCTCAGCCTACAGCTGGAGTGAGGGGAGGGCAGGCTTTCAGTATGCCCCTAGGAGGAAGTATTAAAGCTGCTTCTTGGTCTGAAATCCCTGAGCTTGCCGATGTGACTAACCAGCACAGCACTGCTGCTGAATGATCAAAAGACACTCACGTGAGAAGTAACACTTAAAACTTCAGGTAAGTGTTTTTTTTTTTGTTTTTTTTGTTTTTTTTGTTTTTTTTTTTTTCTGGCATTTACTTTGAACATGCCATTGCTCTCAGACAATCTGCATGTCAGAGTTGACAGGAAAAACCTCTGCTCCCGTGCTAATGCTGTTTTACCCTTAGTAAGCAAAGAAAAGAACCACATATAAATCCCTTTCATTACAATATGGCTTTCCTCAGGAGTCTCTGATCTTGTGTTCTCTGCAGATGCAGATGCTTCAGTCTTCACTTCAAGCATTAACTGCATGTTTTGTTTCATTTGGCAACACTCTCAGCTTGTTTTTTCCAAGAGCTGTAAGAACATTAGAACCACTGTACTGGTCCTCCTGTCTCCCACCTTGGCTAAAAAGAGATCCTGCACTAGTGTGCCATCCTATCCTCCAGTGATCAGAGCGTAAGAGCTTCCTGAGACAACAGCTGCACCTGGAGCGTGCAAATCCAGAAGTTTCACAGCCACCAGTTCTCTGGGGCGATGGAGACTTTTGGAGCCTTTTTGTTCGTTTTCACCACGTTCTGTGGCAGTGTGTAAAGTGGTGCTTCTTTCAGGTTAAATCGGATTTTACTGAGTGCTGACTGGTTGTCGTTTTATGAAAAACAGCAATTACTCCTTCCCTATTTGTCTTTGATGATGGAGATGCCATATTCCTCAGCTTAGCTTGTTTTATAAATACCTGGAGAGTTATTTACTGAATCTCATGAGAAGAACCCATTTTCTACCATTTTCTGATCATTTTTTCCCCTCCCCTTTTCTGTCTCTCAGCTCTGTTGTGCACTTTTTGAGCGGAAGCACCACACTGTTCATGATGAGGGCACACTGTGTATTACAAGCCTGTATTTTCCTAGGAATTTTTAATGTTCTGTTGGCCTTTTGGCTGTCATAGACCACCAATTTGCTGTCTCAGAAAACCATGCAACATGACTCCCCAGTCTCCATACTGAGAATGTCAGAGCAATTTAAAACCAGCCATATGATGCAATTAACATTTTTTCTCATGTGCTGCTGCTGACAATGAGGCTTATTACTCAGTCTCTTAGTACTGAGGGTTTTTTTTAAGCTCTTCTGTCATTTTGTCATCAATAAATGCGGTCATGTTTCCTTTGGCAGATTCTCTGTCAGTGCGTTGACCAGAAGCCATCTCAAACCTTCTAGATTTTAAACTGTCCTTGAGAATTGTCCCATTTATTTCTTCAGAACCTAATTCATTGGAATCCTTCTCAAAACAAACCAAACTACTAAGCAGATGCACAGGATGGAGTGGATCCCTTTGTCCACATGTCCACTCTTTCCAAAACACATTAATATCTTTGTAAGGTGTTAGCGTCCCGCTGTGAAAACTTGTTCTCCCAAATTAGCATCACTCTGGGTGGTACCAGAGCGGTACCTGAGCTAGCTGCATCTTCACACATCCCCTTGGCCTGGGCCAGCAGGTCTAGTGTCTAGTAGGAAGCTGTGTACGTTCATTGGATTTTTTTTACTCTTTTTGTAGCATCTTCCTGCCAAAAGGGAATGTGTATCATTTACTAGGACAAGAAAATATGACAAAAAGTTTTAGCACTATATAAACAATACTTAACACGTGTGAGGCACAGCACAAAGAAAGCCAGTTGGCCCCAGTTTTATCTAACAAACAGGGTACACAGTGTGTTGTGAGTCTTCCTTATCCTTTTATAGCTGGTGCTTTTTGGGGAGTCAGTTGCCTTACACTTTATGCTATTTAAAAATGTTGAAGTTATGCTTAAGAAATATTGCAACATGACTACGATCTCATTACAAAGGCTTGTTGCCTGGCTTCACACTCGACTAGAGTTGTTGGTCAAGCAACACAGGAGAAATTGTATTTTAACAAAATTAAATACTAGCCTTACCAAAACATACAGCCCTGTTAATTCCCAAACCAAGGAGTATTATGTGGAGCTTGACACTTGACAGGCTTAAAGAATTATTTGGCCATAAATCCCCTGAAGTACAGAAAAATGCTTTTAAACACCTTCTAAAGAACAGCTTGCCCATAAACTGTGCTCATTTTTCCTTTGATATGCACAAATTTAGTGCTAATGCAGCTTAGATTCACAAAGGGCCCTTTTTCATAACAGTACCACAGTAAGTCATGAACCTAAATTAACACAATTAGCTCATCAGAGCAGTGACTCTTGCAAAGTATGGAAATAAATTTAAGCAAGAAAAAACATCCATTTTTGTATAACAGTAAATTTATTACAGGAAAGTAATAGGGAACCTGAACAAAGTTACATTTAGAGCAACCATTAAGCAGCAAAGCTGTCTTCACCCATCCACTAGCCCCCAAGAGGTAACGGTGACCACAGGAACAACCTCTGAGAGCCCGGCCTTATCAAGGTGGTGAGCATTTAATCTAATAGCTTGTTAAATATGGAATATTTTTTGCTTGTTCTAACCAGTTAATAGTTACTTTCTTCTTTTACATTCTACACTTCCTGCTTGCGGAGTCTTTTTGTGTTCAGGTAGTTCAAGAGGGGATACAAGCTGTAGGCACAGCATAGAACAAAAACTCACCAACCAAAACCACAGAAGACAGGCTTTACTGACTGACCGTGAAGGCAGCCTTTCAGAAGCTGTGCTTTTGGTTTTCAAGGCAACACCATTTTATGATTTTTTGTTGTTGTTGTTTGAGGAAGTGTCTGTTCTTTATTTGCTGAGATACAGCATGAAATTTTGTATGTTCTGCTGTTTGTATACAGAACCTACCCTCAGGTTTCTTTCTCTACTATTCCAGCACAAAGTGCTAAACTGCACTGAAGGGAGGAGGAAAAAAAAAAAAAAAAAAAAAAAAAAGAGAGGAAAATCTAAAAAAATACATTACAAGAAACGGGTATTTACTATGGACAGAACCATGTTAAGACTATGCAGCTACTTCAATTAAGGTGATTTACACGAAACTAAAATTATGCATTATGTCTTCTCTACAAAATAAAGACTTGAAAGAAGAGGCTGATCCATAGAATTTTTGTCATCTTCACCAGATCTGTAAATTGGAGAAAAGTACACATCATTTAAATCATTAAGCTGAGTGGCACATTATTTTCAACGAGGAATGTGCAGCTTCTTGGTGATTGCTTTGAGAATTCTGCAAAGTCCCTGAGGATAACAGAAATTGCCCTTGGACTCAGCAGCATGAGCACAATTTTAACTGGGCGATCCTCCTAGGCAATGCCAAAGCTTGGGATGCGTGCTTAGCACGGTCACGCAACAGAAATCCCAGGACCCATTTTGGGAAGAACATGGAGGCACCTGTGGCGTCCTGCATTCTTCCCTTCATACAGCTGCAAGATTCTTTTGTATTTGAGACAATTTGGAATTTGTTTAAAAGCTAATTGGTACTTACACACCAGAAGGTGTACAACACTTTCAGGAAGTCTGAAAAAGGGAAAAGGCTGAGAAAGTAAAGGTCTCCTGTATTTGGACTTTAGGTTCAGCAAGATCCAGCTCTGACAAATACTGGAGGCAAATCCCACCGTAGCCATCAATGCTTAATTCAATACTCACGTAGTAAATGTTCATCCTCAACTGAATATGCTTTGGGGCCTTTATTTTAAATGGGTGAGAATATTGGCCTACGTAAGGAAATATTAACTTGAGAGAAAATCTGCAAAGGCACTTAAAATCAGCACAGTGCAAGGGCATAAAGAAACTCATGACTGCTAGTGGATTTTGGGTGTCATTCCATCACAGTTAGCTATGTCTGGCTCTCTCCCTTTGTGCTGGTACTAGCAAGTCACCCTTCAGAAAGGTTTTCTGGCTTTGTGTTTTTCTTTTTCTTTTTTTTTTTTTTTTTTTTTTTTTTCCCTCCCTTTCCTCAAGGACTTGATTTTTAGCTAAAGCAGGAAGCCAATCTGGCTGGCCACATGGCTCCATGATCTCCACAAGAGATCTCCGCAAGAGATGCTCTGCCTGATTTGGCAGCAATCCTATGAGGTGAGCCTGAGCCGAAGTGTCTTTTCTGACAGTTGCTGAACCCTTGCAGCTCTTGACATAAAACACTCAAGCAGTGGCAAGGTTGATGAAAACAGGGAATTTATTCTAACAGCTTCCTTTGTAACAACTCTTGCTGTTGAAACACCCTTTAAAATCTCTGCTTCTGGGCAGGTAAGCAGGTTCTGCAAGGATACTCCTTAAGGACTGTCTGCAGCAGTGCACTTCAGAGCAAGAAAGGGACCATTATTGACATCCTTGTCTAAATTCCGATGTAATACAGGCCAAAGAGACTTAATCCAATCACTTCCACATCAGACTTCTGTTCCGAGCTACACTTAGAGCCGTAAGAAACTCACATGGCAGGATTTCAAACAGGCCCTCTGTTCCCTCTCTTCCCTGCAGCCAAGCTATTTGCAAACACTTTCACACATTCTCCTGCCTGTGAGAAATGTAGGCCAGATTACCACAAGCAGAATGTGTGAAAATGCTTTTAGAAAGCCCAGCTGCACGCCTGTTTTTCATAGACAAAGAGTGAAAGTGCATTTAAACACTCTCCTGCTTTCCAGCCTGTAATCCCTCCTTTTTCTCCAAGGGGCCTTTCCCCTTTCTGGGGAGAAAATATCACATGGGTCATCTCCCCCACCACGCCGAGTGGTTGTTCTTTCATTTCTCACCCCCATGTCCTCCCAGGACAGCACTGCTTTTGTAGTGCCCTCACTAAGGCTCTGACAAAACCATAGTACTGGATGCAGGGGGGGAAATAAAAAAAAATAATAAAAAATAAACAAATCCACCCACAAACATGTCTGCTTTTAGAAGTATCTCAGTATCTCAATGTATTTTAAAATACCAACATTAGCCATAATTATTTGATTCTTAAGTTAAAAAGTTAGAAATAGAAAGGAGTTACATTTGTTTTCATACAAATAGCCAATAAAAATGAATTCCAATTAGGTAAATACACAGTACTCTTATTAAAATAGTTACAGAAAAATTAGAAATTCTTCAGAAATTAGGTGTTTAAAATTAACATGAAAGGTATGTAAAGCAAAAAAAATATCTATGTAAGTAGAAAAAAAAATCTAACCATGGCTAGATAATATTTCCTTGGATAATGCACAGCATGAAGAATAAACTCAGCATGGAAAATAAAATGAAAACTTATTTTAAATGTCAAGGATGCCTACCTGGGACTAAGATCCTGAAGGAATTGAGCCTTCTTTCTCCTTTGATTTCAGTTTTGCTTCACATTCTTTGCAAACATGATGACAATGCCTACAATATAGAAAGCAAATAAAGCACTCAAGAATTTGGCTGGATTTCTTCTAATACAACCATATAGCGTACTGACAAATGTTCTTGAAGAAGTAAGCTTGCCTGTGTTCTCCACTTGTTGTAATTTAATTCACATAAACTGAAGATTACATCTACATGTATCTACCAGTGCCACCCCATTAACTATTATTCTTAACTACCACTTCCTGCAATCGCCAAAATATAACAGGAATGTCTAAGCAGGAAAAGATGGTCCTTGTCATGCACCTAGCAATAGTAACCAACCAGAGCTAGGAGCAAAGGTTTTGTTATAGAGGAATGACAAGGAGTTTTGGAAGTGTGTTTTATGTGTGAAAGATGCATATGAGAAACCATACTGGGAATGAAAAGTAGTACTGGCAGCTGAAGGAGGAGGTTAGAAGGAAAGTCAAAGTGCAATTTGACAGGAAAGAGTATTTCACATCGAGTTTAGAAAACAATGACTAAAGCATGGAGCTGACAGGTGGCAAGCATTGACATCTAGGACACAGGGTTGCAAGGAGGAAAAAATGCCTTTGCAGTCAGTGCTCTTTGTGATTTGACATGACAGTGTACGCTCAGACAAAGCAAAGGAAGTTGAAATGTGTGTTAAGGTTGAAATTGTTGTTAAAGTATGAGAATAGTGTAAAAAGAAAATAATCTGCAGAATAGTTGGCCTCATGTATGGTACCAAGGAGGACTCAAAGGCCCAGGTGATATCATAGAAGATTGTGTGACACTTTGTAAGGAACAATGTTAAGTGAAAAGAGAACTGCTAACTGTTGTACCATCACCAGAAGTACAATAATTTGATCTAAATCAAGGTTCTCCTAGTAACAGATATTACATTAAGTGTAATTTGCATTTTCCAAAGAATATTTAGTAGCTCCTAATACTGTCACATGTAGTCTAAGAACATAAGAGAAGTAACACCTCATGACCTGACCACAGCATTTACATTCATAGTTTTGCTGCATCATCTTTACTATTTTTAGACTATTTTGATCTAGGAATAATGATTTAAATAAATACAAACCTTTTCTTTTTCGGACCATAACCACTTTTCTGGAACTTTTTTTGGCATTCTCCTATGTATGACATCTTTCCTATGCCATAGCCTAAGACACCAGCAACTACAAAAGCAGATAACAAAACATTAATGCACGAGTTTACATCAAGAGTCCACAAGTAGCTACAGTTTAATCCTATGATGAAGTGTATGTAGCATGTTTTCTCCAAGGAATGTTACAAGCATACATAAAGTTATACAGGGATTATTTCAAAATAATAGGATATTATTTTTAGAATAAGAATATTACTTCAACATCCTCAATTTTCCATTGAACTTCCACTGTAAAAGCAATCAGCTCCATTTCTTGCCATTTAAAAGTCACATTACTGTCTTGTAGTCTCTGTGCTTTTTTTTCTTTTGTCAACACAGTCATAAACTAGACAGGATATATCAAATGAACATATGGAAAGGAACATACTATATTCTATAGCAGAGTACAGTTGTTCCTTGATATTGTAAACTATGTGATCTGCTAAGCACGGGTGATTATATATTTATAAAACAAAGGTGCTGTGAGTTTTTACCAAATTGAGAGGATAGTAAATATAAGCTAACACTGAGTATATTTTCATTATAAAAATCTTATTTCATATATATTTATTTCATATATATTTATTTTTAAACTCAAGAGAATTCTGGTTTCCCAAATCACTCTGGCCTCATAATTTCCAAAAAGGAAGAGTTTGAGAAGAGATTCAGAGAGATACATCTGGGCTCTGCACATTGCCTGTAAATAATCTTTACTTTATTGTAGAATTAGGTCCAACTTACTTGCCATCTTAGGTAATGCTCCAAGTTTTGGGTTTGCTGACAAAATGCCTATAATAAAAGAAAATAGAATGCTTATTCAATTGAGAAATTCACCAGCATTCAAAATCAAAGATGGTACTTTTCATACACACTTTTTGAGTTCTGAAGGTGAAGAATGTACAAAACAATATAAAATCCACTTAGATTTAGGAACACCAGGACATTTTGCATTCCACTAGTTCTTAGTGCGTCTGTTTTGGTGCAGTCCTAAATCACAGGAGGAAAAACATATCTGGAATTTGCAGGACTCATTTCAGGCAGTGGTTTGGAGTGTGAATCGATATGAAAGCGGCATGGCTCCCAATGGCGACACCTGCAGCACTGCGGGAGGAGATGATGGCTCATGTTTCAGCACAAACCAACCTTATATTTAATAGTGATCTCAGGTCTCTTACTTAGGGTCCTGCTCCTTGTGCTGAGAGGAGCAGTCCCAAACTCCTCTGCGATTGTCTCCTGATGGTATTGATCAGATTAGGGTGAACTGTACCACAGATACCTATCTGCCTCCTCTGGAGGGGAGAGATCCTACTAACAAACTGGCCTTTAAGAGAATACAGTGTGATGAACAAGTAATAAGACTAAAAGATTGTTTTTAGGTTTTCCCACCAAAATCCAGCTCTCCCCATTTAGCACCAGGAACTGGAGCCAGTATGCCTCTGACAGCGTGTGCCTGGCACGGGAGCACCATGCTGTGGATGGGAGCTCCACGCAGCAAGATTGCCATGGCAAGGAGAAGGGAAGTAAGCACAGGGTTTGCTGCTACATACATTCAGACAGTGTTAATGAGGCTCTGAAGGAAGCTCTAGCTTCTTCTAGAGTCAATGTGCTGCAGTCGTCTGAGAGCAGCAATTATACAGAGGAGCATTCAGCCTGGAATGAGCCTGGAAATGTCCAGATACAATGGAGAAAAACTACAAAGATGATCCAGTGCCAGAGCATGCCAGCTACTGTGACCACTCTGCACCCTTCCCATCACTGCTCACCCTTTTCAGCAACATGTATGCAATCCCTTGCCTTCCCTCACACACTTACCCTTGCCCTTTCCCTCCCCGTCTGCCTACAAGCTCACAGGTCAAGGATGCCTCAGGCAATCCGTGTTAGCCCCTTGTGGTCTAGCACAGCTCTCAGGTTCCCCACTCTGGTCCTCTTGACCGTCTCAGTTTAGAATTGAGTGAGTTGAGGCAGGAAGCATGGCCATAGTGGCTGGATAAAAGCAAGGGACTTGCAGCCACACACAGTGAGAAAAGGCTGAGCCATTTCCACCTCCTCCATTTGCTCCTCCACCTGTCCCTTGGAGCCCCTGCATTCTTGTCTCCTTCCTTCAGCCCCTGTGATTTCTCTCTCCTCCCATCTGCTGTAGCTGTAACCAGCTGCCGACACAGGCTGAAGGACCAACTTATTTTCTCCTGTGGGATATGCTCATCAAAGCAGTCTTCAGGGTGGATGCCCTTCACCCGAAACACTATCCTTGATCTTGTTATTAGTCCTGATCCCCAGAAGGGGAACTCAAGGTGCAATGTGTAGAAGCAGGCTCACTCACCACATAAACAGAATACAATTTTCTTTTGTGTTGGCCTGCAGATTGCAGGCCACCCCTATAAAGATCCCTCTGTCTCCTCGCTTTGGCAGCATTCCTCGTCCCTTTGCACCAAAGCTGTATTCATATGGCTGTGTGGTCACTGTAAAATGACTGCCAGCATTATTCAAACAGAGTTACAGCACCAGATTCGGATGCCCCTGCTCAGGTTGTACAATCCCCTGCCCCACAAGCAGCCCCAGAGAAGCCTCTACCCGAGTACACGTGATCATGGTGACAGAATCTAGCCGCCAGTCTTTTAATTCATGAACTCTCTTTTCAGTTCATGTTCTTTCAAAAGAATGAATGCGGCAATGCATACACAATGAACAAATCATTATAACAACCATGATGAGTGAGAAGAATATTGATCTTGAAAAACAGCAGGCACTGGGGAAATTTGTATTTCAGTTGGAATTCCAGAGTCTCAACTTCATAACTTAGGCCCATCGTGTATTTTTTTCTACTTACCTTTTGAGACTAGTCCCTGGGTGACAAGCATGCTCCCAAGAGACAAAGGAAGAGCTGTAAAAATAGAAAGAAGGAACGTATCTGGGATTAGCCAAAAATTGTTACTTATTTGCTAAATATATAACTTTAATATGTTAAATCCATGTTTTATATGATTATAACGTTGAATACATTACTTATTTTCTAAAAACTTACACACTGTACTATCTTAATTCCCTACAGCTCCTGCTTGTTCAGATTACTAGCTCTTCAAAGCAAGGATGCGCTCACACATTGCCAGACCTTAGGCATGCTGTGACATCTGGAGCTAACACATTACACGTATGTACTAAATATTAGCTTCTGTAATCTTAGTAACTCCATACGGCAACACAAGTAATGACAGCAGCTCCAGTTAAATGCTGAAATACATTTCAACCTTCTTAAAAAAAATGTATAATATAGATACAAACCAACGTGGTGAGCTTAAAAGGCACTAAAACTCCAAATATTAATCTTTTAGATGTCCTAGCACTAAAGAATTTCACAAGCCCAAGCCACCTAGCCATGCCTCCCTTTCATTCAAATGCACACATAAATACGCAAAAAAAGTTAAAAAATCCTATTGTTTTAATTACTGACTTTATGAATAATGCCACTTCTATGATTGTTAAAGTTCATATTAAAAAAGAGTTTAATTCAGCCACCTTTACCTACAATTATTACACAAATAATCTAATAATTTTATACTGAAGTATTCCTCAGCTTAGACTACAGTGGCAGAGTTAGCCCCCAGTAATATTCAATTTTAAAAACAATGTACTGCAACAAGTGTCATGGCATTTTGCAGGCAGTTTTGCAGCTAAATCAAGAAATCGTTACTGTTGTGTTAAGAAAAAGCTCAGATCACTCACCTCTGTACCAGAAACTTTCCTTTTTGCATTCTTTGCGGATCTTTGCAATCTCTCCATCACTGTGAACTTGTGAGCTGGGACAATAGAACATTGGCTGAAAGGATAAAGCAGAGTTAGCTTACTGAATTTAACCTCATGGGAAGAAAAAAATAAATCCATTAAAAAAGACAAATAATTTAACATGTGAATAAAATACCATGCAAGAACCATCCAAACAAGCGAAACTCCTTGTTTTGTTGATAGCAGTGTGATTTAATGCTTTACAACCTGATACAGTCACAGAAAGAACTACACAGGTTAAAACTGCTCATCCTGTTGACCTACACTTTCCCAAAATAGCTCAGTTGCTACTTACCCCAGAAGTATGTTGCTTTATTTCTGTTGGCCATTTTATTCTCATGAGCTAAAACAGCTTTCTGAGAAAGAGCTTACAGGAAGTAAAGTCAGTGTGGTAGTTTCTAAAAACGAAATTCTGCCCAGTTCTGAAGTCAGCTCAAGTTCAGCAAGAGTAGATTTTGCAGGTATTCAGAACAGGATCAGCATGAGCTCTGTCAGATTCCCCTGACTAGCCTGACTTTCTTTCTGAGCAGATTAAACATATTTTTGACATTAACTGAAGTCAATTATACCGGCTCCACCTTTGTAATAATTAGCTTGCCAACAGGTTTGGTTTTAGTTTGATGGATGGCTCTTTTCCCCCTTTTTATTCTAATTGAAGAAAAAGTGTCAGTATTCTCTCTTTCATTCTGCTGTCCTGAGTATTGAGATGTGATTATCAGTAGATTATTTTTCTTTCTTTAAGAGATGACTTGGTTATCACTGTTAGCACTTATGGTATCATTACTGGACATCTGAAATATACAGGACAGTCCTTACTCCCAAATTCTTGTTCCAGAATCTCTGTAGCCATTACCAGGTAAAATTAGCTGCAATGTTAGCATTTTTCTGTAAGACCGCACCACCTACAAATGTACCTATTATTGAAAGCAAAAACTTACATTTCAAAGAAAAAGTGGTATCTTGGGAAAAAGAGCACATTGGGCTACTACAGGACACTGACTCATTTTATGCCCAACTGGCCCATAATTTTGTAAACATAACAAGAAAATGCATTTATTAGCTGCAGCCACCCATTTCACATTTTAGCTAATTAATAATCTTTATCCTTTTTCAAGCACTGCTCCCACTGAAGTTAACAGCAGTGCTGCTTGCATAAACCCCAGAGCACTGACTTCAAACTGATTTCGCAGAAAGGTCACAGCAAATACAATAAAATCCAAACAGGCTAAGTGAAAGATAAGGTAATGAGTGCCAGAGCCTTGAGATCAGCAACAGGCTTTGCAACCTTTCTGCCCCAATACACACCCTGCCAGGGTATTACTTGGGGCTCAAAGTCAGCTCTCATATGGCTTGGTTGTACAGCACTGAATTAGATTTCTGCGAAAACAGGTAAACTGGGAGAAAAGAGCTGCAAGAAGCTGTGCCCCAGGTCTCCGCCTCTTGCCTCAGGAACTGAATTTAAGGTCACGCCCTTGCTGTAACTGTGCTGTAGGTATGCCTCTACCTGGCTGTTTGCCATGAGGATCTTACCTTGCCTTGCTAACTTGACCTCCTGCTTTACCCTCACACCTGCCTTATTCCTACGGACTTGCCCAGCAATCAATCAGTGTTGTCTGACCCTGGTTAATATCACTGGATCTACCGTGCTCCTCTTTTTTGGGTACTGTGGGATTGTACTCCTTGCACATGAGGTCGCAACCCCTGCCTGCCTTGCTGCCACTTGGGTCTCCCAGGTCACCTTTCCTCACAGAGCAGCCCACTTCTGCTGCTCTCTGACGGCAACTGATTACCAGCAAGGTCACAGCACTTTTAAATTCATTTTGGGAAAAAGGAATCCCCACTACATGCTTATGGTAAAGTCTGACCCCCCATGGGTAGCTGACTTCTCCAGCTGAGGGAATCTCTCAGCTTCTGTAAAGCACTAGGGCAGGTTCATGCTCTGAATATACACATACACACACATACACACACACACACCTCGACACGGGGACAGATTATACTGAATGAATACTCAGACACCAAGGCTCTGACAGTTTGTAACTGATGTAATTCATGTAGCATAAATGATGAGACCACTACCAGGGGCTTAAGACTCAAAAATGCCTTGTCTTCTGACCAGTGAATAAGAAGTTAGCACACATAGCCCTTTCTTCTCTTCATCTACACGCTTAAGGTAAAGGATCTCTGTTTCTCTCTTCAGTGAGAACGAACAAAGCAAACTCCCACTTATTCCCTAGCAATAGCATCAAGAAGAAAAGGGAGGAAACACAGCTTACCCATCCAACTTGCACAGGTGGAGGTGTCTGGTTTTCCTCTTTGGGTGTTTCGGCAGACATCGTCTTTCTCCTTCTTGTCCTTTGCTGCTAACCTTAGTCAGCAGAAATGATGTATTTTATACCTGGCTACCTCTCTTTCTCCTAGGTACAAAGATCAGAAGCCAAAGTATCATATTAACAGCACAAATTCAGTGTTTACCTAGCGACAGTAATGTCCAAGTTAAAAGGAATACAACTCTATTTTCTCACAGCAGATTGCATCCAGTCACCCAGTTATGTGTAGTTTACAGCACAGTAACAGTATATTAGCAATATAAAGTTACAGGTAGCTGAATTCAGACAGGAAAGTTATTAAGTACAATCATATGCTGAAACATCACATAGCACAGCAATCTCAATCATAAAGAAATGAGAACAAATGTGAGTAAGTCCGCCAAAACCTTTCTAATGTTGATTGTATTGTAGGTCAAAGATTTAGCATCTTTAATGTGCTGTCAGAAATCCCTGTACTGGTTCTACCCCTACTCCTGATGTGAACTTTTGATTCCACACACCTGTGATGCAAGCCTAACACAAACCACACCTGAATTTCCAACAAACACAATCCGTTTGCAGATGAAAATTTGAAAAAATAAATAAATAAGAAGAACAAATAGAAGCCATCTTCCATGTCTTAAATTTATGCTACTAGGGAAAAGCAAGAAGGAATCCCATTTATTTCTAGAGTAATTCAAACATCAAAACTGCAGTTTTTAACCTAGCTTCCTCCTGCATGGTCTGTCACTTTCTTCATCATCAGAGACAGCATGGCTGCTTTTCAGAAAGTACCTTTTTGGGATTGTGGCACTGAGCAAGGCTGAAGTGGCCAGGAAGGACAGAGTTAAATAGGAAGCATATGCAACAATTTAATAACCTGAATGGTTTTTGGCATTCAAAATATTACTGCATAAACCATTTCCTGTGCTTATTTTTGGGTCAGTTACACAGCTGTAAAGTTCATGTAGTGTCTGCTTCACGCACATCGGACTTTCAGACAGCAATGCTTTTTTAAGCGATGAAGCAGAAGCAACGTGACCTTCTCTCACCTTGGTAAAAAGTCTCATTTAAGCCTTGTACTCATGCAAATCTGCAAAACCAGTGACTTCTTTCACTGCTCAGCTTTGCTTTATTCTCAGCCACTCTCAAAAAATGGCAACGACCCTTGTGTATGAAAAAAATTAAGTTTGAAAATCCACATAATGTTGGGAAAACCACCAGCCCTTCACTGTCTGCCTCACCCTGACTAAAAGCAATTTAATTTTGTGTCAGTCTCTTGTCACTCAATGTAAAAAAGGAGATCAAAGACGCAAAAAATGCCTAAAACTTTAAAGTGATTTACGTCAATCAAAGGCACGACATTTTCATATGCTTATCTGCTCAAGAAGCCTATCTGTGCAGACGATTGCATAAAAAGCTTGACTGGAAAATACTAATGACTGATGAGGTTTCTAACTGCTGCAACTGATATAAGTGCAACTTCCTCATAAAGACAAAATGCTGAGATTAAATAATATATAATAAGTAATAAATAATACAAAAAATATTAGAAGAGTTCAGTTGGAAGAGACCTACAAAGTTCATCAAGTCCAACTGCCTGTCCATTTCAGGGCTAACCAAAAGTTAAAGGATATCGCTGAGGGCATTACTTAAATATCTTTTGAACACTGAATAGCTTGTAGCCTGCCATTAACCTCTTACATTTTCTTCAGAATACATTGCTCCAGAATTATAAGTTATTAAGCGACGCTTCCTCTCCAACATAATGAAGAATCCCCCAGATAGGTAGCCTTTTAAGCAGCTTCCTGGTACCTCTCCCACTTGGGAGGAAAGCTGAAAGCTGTAATGGCAAGAATGTGGCAAAAGGAGGGAGTCCAGGTCATCAAAACATGGTTAAACTCAACTACTGATACTAGTACTCAGCACACATGCTGCCTCCTACCGGAGGAACTTAGAAGTGGTCCAGTACTTTGGACCACTTCTAAGTGTCTTGGAAAGACAACCACCATTCTCCAAAATAACTTTATTTGCATTGAGCTGTTGAACAAACATAAGTTTTTTGCTCATTTTTACTGTAACATCATTGCCGTTTTCTCAACCTAACCATGCAATTGCTAAGGTATGAATGAACTGTATATGTTCTTAACTGCCTTGGGAAGAAATCCCCAACTATGCACTTTTTATTTAACTTAAATGCCTATATAACACATAAATCAATCAATGTGGTTTGTAAGGATCCAGTATTCAAAAAATGTTTTCCTGTTTTATGAGAAATGTTCTGGATCATTTATTAATTTACAGATGAAAAGGGTACTAAAAGACTCCTGAAAGATCCCTCAATTTTGATTCTTCTAACTGGTGGATAAAGAATCCGCATGCAGGAAGGTAGCCGAGTTCTTCTGGTTCAGGTTGTGGGAGATGCCAGCCTCATCTCCTTTGTTTTCAGTAAGTCTCCTTCCAGATAGGAATTGTGGCTGCGCAATTTCTAAGGTGGAAAAGAAAGAAAGAACCAAAGGAAGAAGGTGGGAAGCAGAAATTGCATGTTAACTGCTCCATGAGGTTGACTTTGATCTATAGTAGAGATATCAAGCGTTCCCCTGGGGCAGGTGCCACTGAAGTACAGCAATCTCTGTGACACCTAGCTACCACCTCGGAGACCCCTTTTAGGACTGAGCGTCCACCGCGAGGAAAAAGGGGAAGGAAAAGGAGGAAAAGTGGTGTGATGTCTCACATCTATCCTCTCAACAGTACTTTATTTTAAACCCAGGCCTTCTTGTCAAAGGAGAGCCAACAGAGCAGATGTTGAGAAGTTGTTAAGAAGGAGAAGCACTGGCAAAACTCTCCCTTCCCTTCCCTTCCCTTCCCTTCCCTTCCCTTCCCTTCCCTTCCCTTCCCTTCCCTTCCCTTCCCTTCCCTTCCCTTCCCTTCCCTTCCCTTCCCTTCCCTTCCCTTCCCTTCCCTTCCCTTCCCTTCCCTTCCCTTCCCTTCCCTTCCCTTCCCTTCCCTTCCCTGCCAGGCCCCATCCCGCAGCCCGGCCTCCACCGCCATCTTCTGGCCGCGGCCGGGCCCTCGTTGCAGGGGATGCGACAGGTTCCCCCCCTCGGCCATTTCAGGTCGCCCAGCGTTGCTTATCCGCTTTGGTTTGAACGCTGTGATTAAGCAAGTCGATAGATTGTTATTTTGCACTTTAATAAAGCCTGTCCTGTTTCTTTATTTTACAGCGAGGCAGTCGTTTTCAGTAGAGTAGCCTAAATGACGACACAGCGCTTCAGTGCTTATCGTGAAATTAATAGCTCATGAGATCAGCATTACACTGCCTTCTCTTGCATGACCTCAGTGTCTATATTTCATAATAAACATGACAGGTAAGTCACAGTTTAC
The DNA here is from genome assembly GCF_965140915.1 of Aythya marila. Lineage (NCBI taxonomy): Eukaryota > Metazoa > Chordata > Aves > Anseriformes > Anatidae > Aythya > Aythya marila. Next base: position 49,653,460 of record NC_139045.1, on the reverse strand, counting down.
TTTCTTAGGTCCGAAAAGGCTTTCAGCTTCCAGAAATCCTGGCTATTTGGAGCCCCTTTCCCCGGAGTATTATCTCACTCTTACGAGCCAAGCCAGAGCATTGCTGCTGCAAAATGTCCTCTTTGTGTGGGGATTTGGCAAGAGTTATGTCCTAAAACAGCTCTTATAAATCCTAATCTTATAGGTTAAAACCTACATCTCCTATGATCTAAGAGGTACCCTTTAAATCACACACACACACACACAAAAAAAGATACTGCCTATATCCTATTGTGAAAAACAACATTAAATAAGCAAATCCCGTGTGGCTTGAGACCCTAGAAAACAATTATTTCTTAGCTGGTTCAGCTTAAGGTGGTCATAAAATGAAAGAACAGTGGAACAATTTCCTCGTGGGACATACTTGTTCCTGGGGATAGTATTTGCTTGGGTTATTGTACCTTCTTGTGCAAAAGTGCTGATTAAAAATCAGGTTAGAATTCTTTTTAGTTTTAACTTGGAAGACAGAATTGGATGTCATAATTGAATATGTCCCTCAAACACTATTTTTCCTTAAGATTTATCAGAAAGTACCCCAGAGCTATGAAAAAGGACAGAACTTGATAGATAGAAACCAATAAATGCAGGTGCTTCAGATTAATAAACACAAAACAAAAGAGAGATCCTTGACCCTCCTAGGAAAGCAAAACAAAACACCTCTTTTTTTATTATTATTATTTTTTATCAAGATAAAAAAGGCATCAAAAATAACCAATAATGAGTTCAGTGCTTGGCTGTGGAATTTTCTATTGTCAGACTACAAGGATGTCAAGGAGCTGAAGCTTCACAAAGTGGGATAAGAATCACAGAATCATCTAGGTTGGAAGAGACCTCAAGATCATCGAGTCCAACCTCTGACCTAACACTAACAAGTCCTCTACTAAACCATATCGCTAAATTCAACAAAGATGTACAGGATTCGTGGCTGCTTCTCTGAAGAACCTTTTAGAAAACAATGCAGGTTTGCCAGGATCCTGAAGTTCATCACATACACCAATGGCAAAGCTTTCCCAGTGTGCATATTTAACATTAACACTCCACATACGCATACAGCAGAGGAAAGAAGAGGAACTATTACAAAGCATGATAAAAATGGTTTGTTTGTCTATTAGAAAAACACAAAGACTGTTAATTGCTTGAAAAAAATCCCCAAGAAACAAAGACCTGAAGTAATGCAAGCACAGTGTAGTTAAAAAAAATGTATCAGTAATAAAAGCATTTAGAGCATGGAAAACCACATAAGAATTACACTGTAGGGCATTGTTCTCTTGCTAATGGAAATAGGAGTTCAGGGTGAATGAAAAGACATCAAAAGTCACAGCAGGGAACAGTCAACATACTTCTGAGTAAAACATTAAACCCTGTCCTCACTGTGCACAAGAAATCTTGTAATATTATTTTTAAGCCCTGGCTTATTATCCGACTCTTGGATATACTTGTTTCTATTTTACACTCAGTCTGGCCTATCTTTTAATAGATACGAATGGCTGACAATTATCAGATATTCAAGGTTTAGGATTTTCACTTTTCAGAGTGCAGAAGGCAGTGAAATGACCACAGGGTTTTACCTTCTCTAAAGCTGTGCAGCTGTATGCATACTTCTTCTTCTACAGCAAAGTCCTGCAGTGCTAGCAGATTCAATGCTAGCAGATTCAAAGTGCTCAAATCCCATAATCAGACTTGATTGTACTTGACATTTCTAATACATACTAAAGTGAATGAAAACCCATTCTACTGAGTACAGTACTGGAATGACTCTGGAGCAATGTTAGTGTATGTCCCATGGTACATTTTACTGAAAAAGGTCTCTAATGAGTCTCAGTGTTTACTAGTCCTGTTTTTATGGCTAATTTACTAGCGATGAGGTTATGCTTCAGCACAGGTGTAATAAATGAATGGTATTTTGTTGTGGCCAACTTACTGTAACCTTGAGAAAATGACAACCCAGTCTATCTAATGTTTATAAGTATGAATATACATACGGAGATTTGCATAACAGCGGTAAAGGTAATGATTAAGAAGCTTAACACTGTTGTGTAAACAGGCACCAAACGACCTGCAAGTCTTTGTGCTTCCACTGCAGCTGTGGCAGGTGCCTAACTGTAAACTCAACCACACCAGTTTTTTTTCTGATACAGAGTTCTTAATCCTCAACCTGTACTTTTATGCTGTTTTCCTTTATTTCTCTGGCACTTTCTTCTGCTTCTTAACCATGCCTCATCAGACAATATGCAAGGCCAACTTCACCCAGGTGTCTGACAGTTCTATAATATTCTGTGTTTACTTTGGGTTTCAAAATATTCTTGCTTTACAGTTTGAGCCCAAATAAAACACTGGCTTTTACAATCACTACCTTTAGAAAGGTTTACCCCTGTCAATACCTATTTAATCATGGGGCTGTGAGTTCTGTTAAATTCAGATAAGATTTTATGTCTGCCTTATGTTCAGAGTATATTAAACACTTACAAAATACAGATGCTCCTTCTTCTGTGAGTAGAAACTCTTACTGTAGTATGCTATCTTAGATTTGCTCATTTGCCATAATTTTATTCCTGTGTAGATTGAATGCTATTGCTTTATTATTATTATCAGCTACACATTCAGCACTCCAAGAATAAAAACTATAGTGAAAAAGAACTCCTATGCACGTATGCATAACAAAACACCCTGTAAGTGTTGAAAGCTTATATTTAAGACATCTGTTTTCATTTCAAAATACATTAGACTTCAAAAATCCCCCTTCAAAAATCTGTTTGTTTGTCAGCTCTACAAAGAGAACTGGAATTGTAACTTTGTTATGTTTGAAGCCAAATGTAGTAGCTACTAAGAATCTCATCGAGAGATTACTCAGGATACAATGGCTAACTTTGCCAGGAATTGCATTATTTTCATTGAATTATGAGTTTAATGGAAGCCACATAAGCACGTCAGGTTCATGATTCCAAACGTGTCTAGTTTTGCTGGAACTCCACTCCTGAACCATGAAGCAAGATACTATAATTACAAAAAGCCTTGCAAAATTGTTTCAAATATTTATTGGCTGAGGATGTCCTGTGAGCAGCACACTGGTGCTGTGCAGCTACAGAAGCAGCCATGTTCTGTGTTTACTCTGATCTCACCTTACATGTTCCATTGGCGTCATGCCACAGCCAGATGAAATGGTGTCATCACTCGCATAATCCTAAACCAGCCATAAGTGACATTTTCTCAAATAAAGAAAATGAAAGAAGCATTTAGTGACATGGATCTCGAAGAAAAGAGAAGGAGGACCATTAAGCCTGAGTCTCACTCTTCCTGCCCTAGAGAAGTTGACTTTTCCATCAAAATACCATTATTTATTTATTTGTTTGTTTGTTTATTTTTAAATTTACTCCTATGGATTTAGAATTTCACAGGCAAAGCAAAGAAAATGCTTATCATAAGGTTTATATAGAGTGGTACGGCAGTTTAACAGAAATGATAAGATACAGCTGGCAGCTTCCTAGGGTAATGGATGAAGATTAATAGAACTTAAGAAGGCAATGTATTCCAACAGCAAAAGCACTTCTTAGTTCATAGTTACAAATTTATGTTTTATGCCAAAAATGAAATTACAAAAATTAGCTTTTGTTTATATAATCCTTTTGCCATAGGCTGGCTGTAGTGATCATGGCTAGGCTTGTATAACAGAGGGTTTCTTCTAAAATTGACAACTACTGTGGCTTCAGCCTCAACCCAGAAACCTCAGCAAGCTAAATGCTGAGATGATTTCTGCAGACAGTATTTCTTATCAGGAGCCCTTAGTCTGGGGATATTTCATTCAGGTGGGCACAGTGCTAATTGGGAGACACCACTGACACCCCCAGTGTATTAAGGGGTGATCAACCTTGTATTTATGCAAGCAGCAAGTGAGTCACCTCCAGCTTTCCCCAGAGAATGGCAATCCTTTGCTTGTTTTCGTGCTTGCTGGTGGGTGAATGTTCCTTCAGTGCTGAGGCAAGATCTGCTCACGCTTTCTTGTCACTGAGCAGTGAAGAATAAATTTGGGCCGTCCTTTTCTAACTTGCAAAGCGTGACTTCTATGAAGGAACTCCTGGTTTAAGCGAACATCTCCTCACATCATGCTGACCCTGCCATCCCCTCACCACGGCGCCACCTCGGCACATGCCGGGCCACCCTGAGCACCTCCAGCTGCACCTCTGCTGGGGCTTGCCCAGCTTCAGAGCCACCCTGGGGGCTGTGGTGTGGGTCAGTGCTCTCCTTCAGCAGCACGGGAGGGAAAGGTGAAGGGGAAGGAGAGGGCACTCCGGCAGGCGTCGCTGTGGCGCCCGGTGCCCGCCAGCCTCGTGCCGGCTGAGGCGGCCGCGCTGAGGCGATCCGGGCGCTCGGCTCCCGGGCGAGGAGGGGCCGAAGCCCCCGGCGAGGCGAGGCGATGGGCGCCCTGTGGAGGGCCGCTGTCTCCGAGAGCCTCCTCGGTAGGTGGCGGCGGGGCCGGGGCGAGCCTCCCCCCCTCACGGCCGCGGAGGGCAGCGCCGGGGGCTGCCCGGAGCAGGCGGCGTGTCCCGAGGGGGGCGCGGCGGGGCTGAGGGGAGCCGGGGGCTCCGGGGCGCCCCTGAGATCACCCCTTGGGAGTGGATCAACGATGGTATTTTTAGTAATATGATATTTATATGATGTTTTATATTTTTAGTAATCTCCAGGAAGCCTTGCTATAGAAAATGTACAGTGTATTTTTTCTTTATTTTGAAGGCTACATTTCATGGTCTCTTTACCATGCTCTGCCACCGATGATCTATTACTTCCCCCTTCAGACGCTGGCACTCACGGGTCTAGAAGTTTTTGCAGTTGCCTTCTTTTCTCCAGTACTCTTGATAATCGGTCCTTTTTGGAGGCTGGCTAACAACAAGTACATCCTGGCCCTTCTGAGACTGACTACGGTTGGTAAGTATGCACTGCAGTGACTTACAGATTCCATCTTCTTATCAAGGCATAACAGTAAACATGGCAAATTGCCTCAGGACTCAGAGGATTTTGGAAAGACACGGGAATAAGAAGTTCTTGCTCTCACAAACTTGTGCATTTCTTTTTTTTTTTTTTTTTGTTCTTGAGCCTGTGGATATGGCCAGAGGAATATTGTTTGCATCCATTATGTTGGCTTTTAGACCTGTACTGCATAATTCAAGGCAAATCTCATTTCACTTGTATTTCTAGAGGCTTTTAAATTAGTACAAGTCATGCCCAACAGGAAAAAGTTGTCAATATTGCATGGAGAAGAGCAGAGCAGGTGCTTTTTGTATAGCAGTTCTGTGGCTCTGACAATGGCTGGAGATGAGGTGTTACAGAACAGCTTGGGGCTATGTAATATAAATGTAATGTGCTGCAAGTGAAATGTTCTTTAATACATTTACTTTTGAAGCTCTGGAATTATATATTTTTTTTCTTCATTAAATGCATCTATGTGCCTGTAGCGTATTGCTGGGGTTACAGGCTCATCCTGAGTGTGAAATGACTCTTATATTCCATCAGTTGCACAGGCAGAAGAACATTTGATGTTAAATTTAAGATACAACTTCCTCACAACCTTGCACATGCCCCTTCCTCAGCCAAGACTTGCTGGGATTCCCTCTTTTGTCTTCAGCAGACTAGCACAAGTCTTATCTCTTGCTGATATTCTGGAAGTTTGTTGGGAGAAGATTTGGCAGCTATCTCCAAGTTCAGAAGCAGGTTATTGCTAATGAGTTTGCAACACCTGCATGAACTCAGAGGAGATGAGGGTATCCATCCTGCATAAAGGGAAAATGCTGCTGCTAAGTGATGTCTTGCCTCTTTCTGAAGCAGCAGTTCCTGACTTCTCATTTATCAATATAAGATGATAACCACAGAATCCCTTTCCGTATGATTTTCCTCCTTTACTGGTAGAAGACAGAACAGGATGATCTTATATACCCTCTCTGCATGACTTTCTTTCTTTTCTGAGAATTCCTGTTTCTTATCTCTAGAAATTTGCAAGAATAGAACACAGCTTATTGGTGTCATCAGTTCAGATGAAGAGTAATTTCACTATGCTATTTTCATTTTCTGCTCTTTCCATTTTATCCATCCTAATCCTTTGTTTTAGTTATGTTTTTAATAAGCTTTTCAGTGAGCAGTCTTCCGCTTCACCTTTCTGCAGCAGTTCTCAGTGCATTGCTTTCTACAAAATCTGCTTTTAGAGCCTAGTAGCAACGTGTAAGCATTTCAAATTGCACTCTGCATTCCTTCAAATATCACAGTAATGCAAAATCTGCCGTGTTTATTTAAGATTAGTCATTCAGATCATCTTGCTGCTCTTACTAGTTCACTTTGCCAAAAGAGACTGAAATTGCTTAAGTGAGTGTAATTCTCATTCTGCTAAATAAAGAGCAGTGGTGTGTAAAGTCTGCTGGTTTATATGTTTGCTTACCTGCATCAGGGGCTCCTGATGATACCAACTGTGAACAAGAAGCTAGTGCCTTTGGTAATTATCTGGGGAAAGGATGTGTTGGTGGAGACTGTTGTGGGAGGACTCCAGAGCGTGGGGAGGCTGAAGCTGTGAGCATCCTCAGGCAGAACTAACCTGAGCATTGCTATATGCAGATGAGATCTCCCCTTCACTCCTGCCTAGGGTATCTGAAGCCCACAGAGACCATGTCCTCCTGCTGTTTCCATCTCCTGAACACTCCTAATATTGCCCTTGGCAACTCAACACCATATTCTCTATCAGCTCTGCTGTACTGTATTCACCTTTCCTGTTGCTCTACAGTGAGAGTCAGTATTTGGGGAAGACATAAAAGCATGTTCTTCACCCTCTTTGTCCTTAGCAATGAGTTTAGCAGCTAATGGTAATTCTCACTCTTTACCAGAATATTTAGGAGTTTTTTTTTTTTTTTTAATGATAAAGACTTTCCTTTATCCAACATTATTGCTCACTTTCTTTTCATCTTTTCAGGAAGATTTATTTTCTCTGAAGCTTATCTTTTGATTTCTGTATCCTTTCACGCTACTTGACTTTGTGTTCTATTTAAAAAACACAACACAACAACAAACAGACCTTCTGGTAGCGTCCATTTGAATCTATGTCTTCAGGTAACACATGGAGTGGACTTACATGTTTGGATAGATGTATGTACGTTTTGGGTGTACTTGCTGAGCAGCCCAAGGTGTGTGCAATGTAAGCGTTGCAGTCCCATGCTAGCGTTAATCCAGCTAGCACAAATGACAAAAGATTTGAAGAGGCAGTTGTGGATTTCAGCACAACATAGCAAAATAAATCTGTGTGCATTGTACACGCAACCTGTGCTGAAGTTCATGCAAGCACGTCATTCACTACTCTTGGCCATTTCATTTTGACATCTTTACTCTTGGTTCTGCATCTTTTGCTGTAAGCAGAATGCGGAAATAGACAGTTGGAGGATTCCAGCATGCATTGCCAGGATCAGCAGCTCCATTTCTACCCTTCTTTGCTTAATGCCTCATGATGTTTGACTCATACTTTCTTAGCAAATGGCTGCTAGCAAGTTGCATTGCTTCTCCTGCTGTTTGCTGCTAGTCAAACGTTGTCACCGGGCCAGAATTTGACACACTGACTGAGAGGTTATGAGAATGTGCATGACCCACACTCACTTGGATTGCAAACCTGCTAGCTGAGTTTGAAACTGCCGATAAAGGTGAGGTCATTGTGCCTCAGGAAATGGGGGAGATGCACACGCAGCCTCTCCTTCAGGGGCTGGAGGAGTCACAGTTCTCAGTAACAAGATGGAACAGGCTGCTGCTGCTGGCTCTGAAGCAGGATTCTGGGCCATAGAATGTCTTTTTTGCACCAGTAAGACTCTAATTTTGTTGCTCTAATAATCCTTATGCAATGTATGGTGGCTGCTCCTTTCTAAAAAGGATAAACATCAAGTTTTATGGCTTTTGATTTCTGTGCATGGTTTTTGTGCAAGAGCTTGGTTCTGGAATATCTGTCTGCTTAGATACTTGACCATAAGTATTTAAATTAAGACGTCACTGGGGTCTTGGAGAATATTTTTTTTTTTTATTTTTTTGTGGTAACTGCTATAATGTCACAGACACCCAGTGCCTATCCAAACCTTTCTTTGGTTTGTTTAAAAGTATGTAGTGCCACATGTTCTCCGATGAGTGGTGTAGCCATTCAAGTTACAAACAAGATTGAACTAATGCACAGGAAGTCCTTATTACCTGATCTCTGCTGCCCATTAAAGGAACTTGTGTGTGTCTTTGTTTGTAGGCAGCTTAGCATCGTACCAGGCACCGAATGCTCCGATAAGACTCCTCATCTTGTCTGCAGGTGTTTCTTCCTCATTGCTGGTTCAAACAGTAACGTGGTGGTCAGGAAACAGTTTGCAAAGGTATTTCTTTTTATACTGATGGCATGATAAATGACATCTCTCCATCTGAAAAGGTGTGGGCTTTCTTTTTCCCTCAAAAAATAAGATCTTTTTTACCCTCAAATGCATCAGTATTCTACAACTGATTCTTATAGGTTCATCAGGATATGGGGCTTCATACTGGGCAAGATAATGCTCCTTGTTCTTCGCATCTGGTATACATCACTGAACCCAGTCTGGAGCTCACAAGCTGCCAACACAGTTATACTGACACTTGGTTGTATAGCAGTGGTGGAGCGAATCTATTCAGGTAAGGGCATTGTAGCAAAGAAAGCAGTTATGAAAACATCCTAAAGGAAAACTATCCATGTGTTCCCTTTTTTCCTTCATTTTTTCCTCAGCTGTCTGTTTGTAGATCAGATGCACAAGCAGTGTAGACTTTACAAACAACAGTGCTTTCATCTTCCCCTAACATGGCAGAATCAGTGTCACAATTCATACAAGCTGTAGTAAGTTGGAAATACCAACTAATTGCAGTATCAATAATGCAGCAGTAAAACAAACAAAGAAATAAGAGACCTATAAGAGAAATATTAGATATATAAACCCAGAATGGATTACCCTTTCTCCAACAGAAAACATCTGTCATGTCACTGTTATTTTCTTAATTCAGTCTGCTGTTTCAGTTTCTCTGCCAATGTGTTTTCTTTGACAGAGACAAGACAAATTAAAAGAACAGCTGATGTGGGAAAATAATCATTAAAATAATAATAGAAGAGTGTGTTAATTTCCCTGTTCAAAATTTGCTCGAGTTCTTGGAGTGTCTGGCCAGTTATACAGCAGTTGGGGCTGTCATAGGCTAAATGCTTTCTTTAAAACTGTGAAGGTAGCATTGCCAAGGAAGACAGCAAGGCTGGCTTGGTTAGTTAGGGCAGCTCATGTTAAATCCTCAGAAGTGCCTTCCTTCTCAGTGTAACCTGAATGAATTAATTGAAAGGTAAAACCTTGTCTATGCGTAAGTGGGTATAAGTTGTCATCGTGTGTATTGTTTGTAGACTTGTATTGCATGACACAAACTAAGCCTCCACTTTCATAATAATTTAGGAAGGGAATCTACTGCAGGAAATTAGGAAGGGAATCTCTTATTCGTAGGTGACAAAAGAATGTCTATGCAACTAAAGGCACTGCTTTCTCCTTAGGTGAGTCTCAAGTGATCATCTCCTTAGATGATCTCAAGTGCGTGGAAAAAGGAGAAGAGAAGGAAGGGAGTTTTCTGGCTTCTATGGAAGTGTCGGGTTTTGTTCTTATCGGAGCTTAGAGTTTCAGAGAACAGAGTCCTCTGAATGAATTCTCGTAACTGTTCTGCTGATTTCCAAAGCCAATTTAACAATTTAAATCCCAGTAGCATGAAGGATAATCATATGAGTCATATGAGCAGGTTGCCATTTTTGTACACGTAAGGTCAGTAGCTTTTCCTGACAAATATTTTCTCTTTCTAGGAGATTTTTTCTCTTATCAATTTTCATGGATGATCAGATAAGTTAGCTTTTGTGTTTGAGCCAGTAATTTATTCTGGTAATTTTGTAATCTTGGCTATTGCTTTTTCTCGATAACCCTTTTTACTTTTATTTGACACTTTGCTGAGCTATATTCCTATTCTTAATGTAGGTGGAGACAAGAGGAAACAAGAAGCAAACAATACTGGGAATGGAGTTAGAGAGACTGTTTCCCAGCCTCATTGGCTTTTGTCAGGAATTGCTTTTGGCAGCCTCATGTTTCTCACCGTATGGATATTTGGCGAGGTCTCGCTAATTTCTAGATGGGCAGTAAGTGGGCATCCACACAGAGGTCCAGATCCTAATCCATATGGGTGAGTGCCTGTTTTTGTTTTTTGTTTTTAATGATTTGAACAAAACAGTAATCAAAACCCAATGCCATAGTGGGTGACAAATTAAAACTCAACCAGATCAATTAACTTTGCTTATTTTTGCCTAAAGGAAAAGGACAGACATGTTAAATTACTTATGCATTAAATTACCATGCATTATTGGAAGGAGCTTTGTTACTAGGGAGAGGATGATGGTATAAAAATCTGTATAGAACAGAAGGGACTTCATGCAGAGGGCTTGTGGATAGAGGCCTAGGAGTATTCACTCAGTCCTTTCCTTCATTTTCCTTCTTATTCCTTCTTGTTTTCAGATATTTCTCAGCATTGCATATAAAGAAAAAAAATCTTAAATGTTCTATATTCCAGAATGATTTTTATTTCAACAATAATAAAACCTGATCTGCCACCCTGCAAAATTATTTTTAAATTAGGACTAAAGTCGAAGGGCTTATGAATGAGGTGTATATACAACAGGCAGTAAATGAATTTAGCTGTTGTCTTAACTGAAAAAGTTGTACAAAATAATACACTTTGGAGATGTGTGCAGATAAAAACCCAAAAACAACAACAACAGAACAAGAAGTGTGCAATATTAAAGAATATGCCTCTCTAGAAGTTTTAGGCATTAAGAATATAGTTTTAATGCTGTGAATTGCTCCCTCACATTCCAAAATCTAGAAAGAGAATAGATTAGTTATTCTGATAATCAACTCTGTGTAGCTGCAGGTGAGATAGTTCATAGTTTGGAATCGGCACTCACAAGAGCTGCTCAAGATTGTGAGCAATGTTAGATGCTGCAGGGTTCCTATTTGAAGTGAAGAAAATTCTTCTGTTCAGAGGGGGGATTCCTCCCTCTCACTTGATCTGAGGGATTTTTTTATTTTTTTTCTTTTTGTACCCAGTACTTCAGTGATAAGCTTCTGCTGCTGAACACAGCTTGCTTATACACTATGATAAACTGCCATTATTTTCTGGATGCTTTTTACAACCAGTAAAGGGGAACTAATGTAGCAGGGTGTGAGATGAAGGTATTTTGTGCTGAAATTGAGAACTATTTAAAATAAAAGGATTATAGAATAATACCAACCATCCTCACTTGTGTGTCTAAAAGCTTCTCTTTGAATGTCAGGTGTTTATAAAATTATAGTAATGCACAATTTCTTTTCCTTTTTTTCTTTGTATCAGAGGTACAGTTCTGTTGGGCCTGGCTCATGGACTGATGCTTTCATTTTGGAGTTGGTCTTCTGTTGCCAATTTTGCCTGGTTTCTTATAGGTAGGAGCAAATCTGGAACAGAATTTTTGTTTCTATTACCTTATTCCTTATAGTCATGCCCTTGCACCCTATGCTGCTTGTCAGAGAAGTCAGTCGTTAATCAGAGCTTGCTTTTCTCTGTCACTGCCTGTAGCATACTCGCTGCCTTGTAGAATAAAGAGCAGTTCACCTAAAGGCAAGCTTGCCGCCTGCTTCCTTAGCTGCCGAGGTCTCCAGGCAGCAAAATAATATGAACATTGAAGCAGTTGTGCTGAAGTACTGGATTTGTGAATCAGTCTGCATACAGCAGGTCTTGGGTGATGGGAAAAGGGAGAATCCGAATGCTGGATCTAGACATCATTTTCAGTTGGAAGGAATAGATATGCCGTGGAACAAGTCAGAGATGGAAATTATTATGCTCTTGACTGGTGGAGAAGTGTTTTTTTCTATACTTTCCCAGCACGGATGCAGTTTGTTGTAATTTTTAAGCCCCTCTAAGAGAAATTTACTGGTATAAATGTTTTTTGTTTTTTTTTTTTTGAGTCTGCTTTTTTTTTTTTTTTCTTTCTTAGCTATTTTAGCTTATTGCTTTTGGATCTTTTTATCAAGAAGAAAAAGCAGTACTTTCTACAAAGGTTTAGTAATAATTGGGACCCAACATATGGATTCCAAAGGATGTGACGCATTATGATTTGCTTTTTTCTCATTCACCTTGTCTTTTAGAGCATTCAAGAACTAACAAATTATTCTCTGCAGCCTTAAAACAAGGAATTTAATGCAAACTGCATTTCTCTTAGGACTACTTCTCTGTGGGAGCCAAAATCAAATATCAAACATTGGAAAAGTCTCAGTAAAGACACAAGAGTTTGGCAATGCTAAAACTATTGTTTGCCCTAATAATTTACCTTTAGATGCAGGTGTTAGGCTTCAGAGATCTGTATTCAAATTGTAATACGGCTCTTGGTGATGTTTCTTTGCAGTTTTTTTGCTGCACTGTTGTCAGCTCAAGAAGCAAACTTGAAAAGAACTCTGAGAAAAGTGAGAGGCTGGTTTTGGCTTTTGGGAATAACTGTCCTTCTAGTGGTACAGTTCTCATGTCTGCAAAGCGCAGTTATATTTCACAGACTCATTTTTTCTTTTAAATATCTTTCCTAGAGAGAATGTTTAAAAGAAGAGGGCAGATAATATAGCTGACTGACTCACTGTTCTTTTCTATCCCTTTACAGGTATAGCGTCTGCAGCTGGTCTCCTGTATTTACAGACCTGGAGTGCTGCTGTTGCAGGCAACATTCTTGCTGTCTTTACGATGTGTGTGTGGCCTCAGCTGGCTGGACACTTTGTTAGCTGTCTGCATCCTGCAAAAGCCATGAGTGCAGCCATGTTTGCCTATGTTCTTGAATTATTCTTCTGTGTATGGTGTACAGCTTATAAATTTGTTCCTGGAGGAATTTATGCCAGAGAAAGCTCCCATCTTCTTTTAGGTACATTCATGACTATGAACTACTAGTAATATGCTTGTTTTAGCCTCAGATGTTTAAAATGTACCTAGTGTATAGTTTTTCTAAATGCTCGGCTCCTGTTTGATTTACTAAAGTAAGAGTTTCTATGAGAAAATTATTGAGACATGAAAAACAAATAAAACGCGCGCGCACACACAAAAAGAAAAGAAATAAGCAGTGGGTTTTTGTTTCTTACTGTTAGAAAGAGTTTAAAATGTGGGCAGAAGATGGAATTTAGTTGAGGGAAAATGAAAAAGTGAAAAGGAAGTCTGATAACTAAGTAGACGTCTGAGGAAGAAATGTGTTAATCAGTCACCCTAAAAATAAGGCTGCTCTGCAGTTCAGGGTGTGACTGCACCTGTGTGCTAGCTGCCTTTGATAGCGGTTTGGTACCTCAGGTAACAATGGGGTTGCTGGAAACTCAGGGGTTTAGGAGGGCTGTGAAATGTTGCCAGTAATGTAATTCAGTGCATTAATTAGTCCTGCTCGGAGGACCTAAGTACAGCATCCTGCTGATCTAGCTAGGTTGCAGCTGAGACCTGGGCTTCGTTTCCATGTAACAGTACCTTATGCAGTGTGGACATACCAGCAAGTTTGGAGGAACGTTGATAGTCCTGCAGTGTCAGAAATGTGCAGAGAAACAGGAGGGGGATGGGAGAAGAAAGGAAATTGTCAGGTATTTGCCAATGAGGAAGAACTGAGGTGAGCAAATATAAAGGTTTTAGCAAAATGTTCCCTTGACGAAGGTGGGGAGGTAGAAGGGAAAACAACCCGTTCTGGTTTTGTCTCCAAAATAACTTTTTAAAAAGGTATAAATGTGTTTCAGTAGCATATTTCACCAATCATACTGAGACAATCCTAAACATTGTCTTGGACTAGGTGTATGGCACATTTGAGAATGTGACACATCATCCTATATTTTGTTTCGAAAGGATTAAGGAATGCCGAGTTTGACTTGTTGCTTCAGTGGTTTCAGATTTCAGAAGTGCCTTTGCAACCCCTTTCCGTCAGTCCAGGTTCCTAGTTTGTGTGTAGTCCTTCACGTGTTACAGCAATCACTCCAGTTTCAGATTGTTGTGTTCTGAGGAGTGCTCCATTACATTTGTTGCAGTTTTCTGTGTTCTGAAAGCAATCTGGGTAGTCTGTAGAAAAGGTTGCCTCAGTTCATTTCATTTTATTTTTTGGAGTTATAGGAAGAAAGCACATGGTAGAGAAAAGTCAAATGTTTCTTGAATAATGCTTTGACAAAAGAAAAGCTATTACACAAAATCTCTCTCTGTCACTTCCTTTGAATACACTGATGATTAAGTGTCCTGGCTGGATCATGGGATAGTAACACAGAGATGGCTTTCCTTAACTTTCTCTTTGGCTGAAAGAAACTGGTGAGCTGACCCTCTCTCAGCTGATGGCACTACATGAGCTTATTCAATCTGAGAGTCCAATTTCTGGCTTTTTGATGGCATCTCGTAGCTGTCAAAGACACACAAATTATACTGTGAGGCTAAGTATTTATTGCTGTGCTTCTTCCCTTACAGCCTGCCTTTCTGGCAAACTGCTTGTTTTCTTCTGCTTTCTTTCAGGTGCAAGTGTTGTTTCTTGCTTTCTCCTCCTGTCCAATATCCTGCCTTTCTCTTGCCGCAGTCTGGGTAGGGAACTGCACTGGGAGAAGTGACGATGAAAGTAAGATCGTTCTGTTCAAAACTTCTGTGCTACTTCAATGTGATGTGCCCTAATGCTCGGGGTTGGAGCCCTGCTTGTCCGTTGACTTGAGTGCCTTTGAAGTAGTTTCCCCTTGAGAAAGGTTTGTTTGTTCCCCCTTCTTCATTAGACTAGACCCGGCTTCCTGGTTTGCAAACTTTTACACCTAACATAGCAAGTAAGGGCAGTAAGGAAATAACGAGGAACAGTTATGTTATCTTCAGCTCTAACTCTGAAATAAAACATGACTTCTGTAGTTAATTACAACAAACAGGTATTGAGGATGTAGACCTTTCCCAGCAGAGCTCTAAGCCAGTTTGTTAGGCTCCCACATTTTCTTTGCAGGTAATGGAATGCTGTAGCTCATAAGGGATGGGATAAGAGGTTGTAATATTAGTCTGCACTACCTATGGAAAAGAAAATATACCATCACGGTGCATTGCAACAGTTAGTGCCCTGAAGCCTAACTAGCTTTTAAAATGTATAAGTGGGCTTAGCTGTCTGTTCTTAAAAAGCACAGCCACTTCTCTTGGCTGTGGAGGAAAAGAATACAAGATGCTGCCTCCCATCCTGCTGCAGTCTGCTTACACTGTGTCCGAATGAACTGTTGAGCAGTTGCTCTTGGAGTGCCTGGATAAAAACATGTTACTGTTATCTTGGTGACAAAGCAGTTAACTTGCAGAGTTAACAGGCATCTAGAATCAACAATAAATATCTTTATATTTCATCAAGCTGTTGCTGCAAGAATTGTAATATATAAGTGTTACTTAAATGCTCTTGTCTGGATTAATTCTGGAAAACTTTAAAAGCACTGGGCTGATCTGAGAGCTGGAGCTGTCAGTGGGAGCCTGGAAGTACTTAGCGTGTCCTGCCCGCTGTGCGCCAGCCTTTTTGGCCTAGAACCACGAAACTGTACTGCAGTGCTGTTAAAATCAGCCTTTGTGTTAGCTGGCTAAATGTTCTGTGGAATAATGTTTTGTGTAGGATAGGTGTTCAGTGGAGTTTTAAATCCTCTTTTAGCTTTGAATCCTTCCTGCGGTGTTACTGCTTTGAAATAACATTTTGGAAATATTTGTCATTAGTGCCATGCGTAATGTCACAAGCCGATTTTGTTGGGAGCGGTGCTTGTGGCAGCAAATGCTACAATGTAAATTAACACTATTAATGTCGAAGTGCTGCAGGGATAGGTGAGGTGAATACTGACAATGATAAGTTAGATTTTTTTCTATCAATTAATCTCGTGTTGCCTGCATTACTACATTTGGTATGGCATTTGTCTGTTTGGGTGCTGACTGAATTGCCTCTGTTGGTGAAGCTGTAAGGTTGAATGTAACACAGCAGCTGGGAGTTTATAAATGATGCATATATGAGCAATGTTTAATATGCTAAAACTCTATGAAAAAAAAACAACTAATGACATATTTTTACAGGTTTTATTATGTTATGCATTGGGCTAGACTTTCTAACAGGATCCAAGAAAGACCTTAGCTCCATTTTTGAAGTGAAAAGCAACCAAAAGCCGCTGTTCAAAAGGAGTGAAAAATATATTAAACTCTGTAAGTATAATTTTTCTCCCTCTCATCCATGACTCTAAGGATACTGCCTGAGGAAGAAGAGTACAGCAGTGCAGTGCTTTGCTCAGATGTTTTAGAAAGGTGGGATTTGGTGCTGGTTCTAGAGCCAGAGCTGAGGTTGGTATTGCACAGGTTCCAGTCTCTTTGTATCGTGAGATCTATTGCATGTGTACACAGAAGAAAGACTTGCCAGCCCATTCAGTATGTTGATTTGGGCATGTCAGCCCTTCAAAGAGCTGTGTTAGCTGTCTGGCAAAGGGGTGGGATGTGGATGGAGCTGCTATTTGACATGACTGCCCTTCTGTGGGAGTCCTGCAGAGCTGATGGTGAATGACCACCCTGATTCCTGGCTGTGTGTTCAGACCAGGCCTGTCGTGAAACTTCTGTCATCTGCCTGTCAAGTTTCCAGATAGTATGTTTCAGGTCTGATTTTCTTTTCTTAGGTTTTGAAAAGAAACTAAAATATTTTAATTTCATTTTGTATTTTAAACCTCTGGAATTCATCCAAGTGATGCTTTCAAGTATTTGGCTATGATTATTTAAATTTCAGATTTGTTTCCATTATTAACTTTTTTTTTTTGTTTAAAAAAAAAAAAAAGAGAAATCATACAGCATTTTTCTGTTCTATTGATACTGTAAAATTTAGTAAAAGAAAAAAATGGCTAGTGGCTAGGGCATGATAACCCCACAGAGATCAGGATGCTAAATGTTCATGCTCCTGTATCTTTTTTTTCTTCTGTGATTTTGGATCAAATTGTCTATCATCTGTGTGCCTCATTTGACCTTGTTTGGACATTGGAGGCAATGGTGCTTTCCTGCTTTACAGGGCTGTTTCTGAAAGCTTTGTGAAGCTGTTTGCCCTAAATACTCAAGGGCCAGAAGAATATTAAAGCACATTTGTGTATTAGAGGAAATGTGAGCACCAGTGCAAGTGGTTTAAACATTACTACACTAAAAACATTCCACAAAAATGAGTACATACTGTTGAAATCTCAGAAAATTAGCTGAGCAAAGGCTCTGCTTTGTCATAGACAGTATTTTAAAGTAAGTTCTGCATTTCCCCATCATGCTCAGACTTGTATTTTTTTCTCAGCTTCCCCTTTAAGCACCTTTGCATCTGACAGACTATGAAGTTGCTTAACATTTACTAATACAAACAGCATGTCCGTCCTTCTGACATCATCCACAGTGAAATTTATTTAAATCTGACAAAGTTGTTCCAGTAAACTCGCATAAAAATAATTACACGTTTGTTTAAAGATTCGATGAAAGAATAAACTGGGGTTACTGAAGTCATTGTAGATTCTGTATGCCACCGTATAAACAAAATAACTGCAGAGGAGTTTTTTCATCAAATTGCAATGTGCCAAACACTGACAGCTCCTAAGTGTCCACCGTGGTTATTTGGAAGGCTACAGGAGCAATGGGAAAGCTCTGAATTTGCATTGTGTGAAGCCACAGTGCCTTTCCAAAAACCCATCAATGCGGGTACTTAAATAAGAACTGCCCTGGAGGTCTGGCAGGGATCATATCTTTCTGACATCTAGTGGCTTGTGAAGTAAACTAAATTTTATTCCACGCATTATGTTAATGCAAAATAAAAGATGCATGCTATAGATGCATATCTGGAGCACTATGAGGGAAACACTGGAAAGTTTACATGATGCTGTTATCTCCTATAATGTCTTCTTCGGTAGGTATGTTTTTTACACAAATATTCCAGGCAGTGTTGGTGTATTGTGTCTGCTGATTTGGAGAATGGAAGTGTGTATGTGCACACATACCGATATTCTTTAGTACACGACGTTGGAATGGTGTTATCACTGCCATGTGTGGAAATTTAAATCTATACTTTCCCCATCCTATGAGTAGCACACCTTAGAATGACCGTATATCCAGTTCTTTTTAACTGCAATGAGAACTTAATTTCCTCTTGCTTTAAAATAAACTTTCCCGTGTTTCTCTCTTTCAAGTGTTGTGGCTGTTTGTTGGTGTTGGTTTGCTAGGATTGGGTCTGCGTTATAAAGCTTACGAGAAGAAATTGGGCCAAGGGGTGAGTAGCGTGTTTGTGAAAATGGTAACTTTCAAATATACAGTGAAATGTGCTTGTGATATCTTAGGTTTGTTGGTTGTCTTTATAGCAGTATCCAAATATTCAGCAGCAGTAATTCAGAAATGAATATGCAAGAAGTTCGCATTGTGAATTCATGCTGAATACAGGAAACGTTTGGGTCTTTGGAGGTTTGTTGTGCTGCTACGAAGGAAATAAAAACGTTCTAGAAAGCTGAGAGATTCTTGCCTCATACACTTGATTTGAATACTACTTTTATAAATTAGTTTATTTTAATTCTATTCAAAACTGGACTGGTCAATACCATTAGCAGCTTGATCTTGCATCAGAGAGGTATGCCCGGATAAATTCCTGAGGCCCTTTCCAGCTGAAGGTACTCTTTGTTTCTGTATTTATATGCGTAAGTCTGAACTGAACCTCTCTGACAAGTTGGTTGACCTAGATTAGGCTAATTAAGGAAGTTGGATAAAAATCAGAAGATTTCAGTTTCCTATCTAGTAAAAAATCAAGTATTGCAGAGACATTAACAATTCAGATGCTTCATGCTCACAAATTTTAGCAATTAAGTTACTTATAAGTTGTCTGAGGCTGTTGTCTACATAGTTAGTAATTTTAACTCAAAATTAGAGCTGTTTTTAGCAGACATAAATTAACCTTTCTATTCCATGAGTTTGCTATTGTAAAATTAAACTTTTGATGAAAGTGGTTGCAATTATGAATTAAACTTGTTTTTTCTTGGTGGTAATCCAGAAATGGTCATTTGAAGCTTGCTCTTGACGTGTTTTCCTGTTGGTAATTTCTTTCTTAGAGAAGTCTCTGATGACAAATGCAGGAAAAGATGCAGAAAAGATGATGAGAGCTGAGTAGAAAGTATGTGTACGCGTATACAGTTGGCTTTCTTTTTAAAACTCATTGAGGATTGTAGTACAGAAAATAGGTAGTTAATCTGAGAAAGATGACAATATTCTTGGTCTTTTTCATATCCATATATTTACTGTTACTTGTACAAATTCATTTTAACTTCAGTGACTTTTCTCATCATGGTAACAGCACAGATTTTTCTAAAAAATACCTGAAGAATAATCTTGACAGCTTTATTCAGAAAATATATTGGTTAAAATATCTCCTCTTGGGTGTCTTTTATGGCACCATGTATCTGATATTGATGACTGTAAATGTACATGGAAGTCAAATCATAATTAACTTTTTTTTGCATTTTATTTTTTGAGGTTCCAAAAAGAGACTTCTCTGCTATGATCTGGCCTTTTAGATTTGCATATGACAATGAAGGATGGTCTAATTTGGAAGGATCAGCTAATTTGCTCAATCAGACAGGTAACTTTTTTTCCCCACTTAATTTATGTGTGAGAGGCTACATATGAAGAAACAGAGAGAAGCAAGAACATCTAGCTGGCTGAGTCTGTTCTTACGTTAATTTAAGAACATTAAAAACCATGTTCTTACATGGTTTTCTCCTGAATTTGTGAGCTGTTCCAGTTCAATCACTTCAGTTAAAAAGCTATTTACAGTGGCAGTCATTTTTTCTTAGATTTAAAGAGGTTTTTGGTTTTTGGAAACACTTCACTATCTGTATTTTTTTTGTTTGTTTGATTTTTGCTGTGTTGTTATCTCTTATATTGCTAATGAGTCACTTATCTATACAGAAATGCTTTGCACAAATGAAATAATGATAGGTAACCTTCCTTCAGGCATGGGCAGGCCTTTTCTAGCTGCTGGGTTCCTTCAGGACCAGATGTCTTCCTGGCAGCTAAATCTGTAGGAGAACCTGTCCGGTGGCAAAACAACACCTCAGTATGTAAACATGGAGGGACATCAGTGCCCTGAGAAAGTGAGATGGCTGTGGGTAGTCTGCAATTCACTGGAGCTGGGAACCCTTCTGTTGCCATGCTTGTGTGCCAGTGCCAAGTTGCTGCAGGCTAATGAATTGTTTGGGCAGCAGCAGCCTGCTTCCTCTTGCACACAAGCCTTTGGAATGGAGTAAGATTTGGCAGATGAAGGTAAATGCAGATGTACTGTGCAGTGCTTGTTCATTAAGTTGAAAGCAGTAGACACCCTACTGTGCTGTTAATCTGTGTACGTACAGAATACCTAAATGCTTTTGAAATGTACCACACTACATATGTGCAGGCCAGCTGTACAGTGCAATCTTGTGTGTCTGGTTATGTGGCAGGGAGGAGCTCTGGCATCCAGGCACGAGGATATCTCCATCAGAGGCTGTGTAGCCTGTGGCAACTGGAAGTGTGGGCACCAGTTTGTTGCTGGCGTAAGACTGGCCCCAATTGACTCCTGAAGGACTTGTGTCCATCCCTGTGTAATCAAAAGGGAAATAAGCACATTCTGTAGTCATTTATGATTTGTGTTTGTAGGTTGTAGTTATAAATTTGTAAAGATTTCTTTTTTTTTCCCCTCATTTTAGGTGCGGATTTCATCACTATTCTGGAGAGTGATGCCTCTAAACCGTTTATTGGGAACAACGATCCAACAATGTGGCTTGGAGAAAGACTAGGATTTTACACAGATTTTGGTCCAAGCACAAGAGATCATACTTGGGGGTGAGTCACCTTTACATGCACAGTGACAGTACATGAAAATAAATACTCCACTAGAACACAGACAAAGAGTAATTGAAATAGTAATCACCATAATCACTTGCTGGAGCTTGTCTTTAAGAACATGTTCTGACTCCCTAGCCTTACAACGCGATGCAGATCAGGTTTTCTGTTTGTTAAAAGTGATCAGTTCTTGGTGCCTGTGCCTGCAAGCTGCCTCGGTATTGGTGATGCAGAGTATGGCATCCTGGCCCTTAATGGAAGTTTGGAAGTTGGATTTGGAAGTATGGCATTTCAGATTATGTTTCTGATTCCCTTTTCTTGTCAGCTCTGAGAACTTCAGATTTCAGCCTTCAACATGTGATAGCAGTTGGAAAATGTAACTGCACTTGGAGTAACTACAAATTTTGAATTCATTAAATTCAGCTTGGGAAATATGGTGGGAAATGGACATAGAAAGGCACGTGCCTGTTTGACCAGAACTTTTGTGTTCTTGACCAACTACCAGTTGGATATCTGAATATTTCTGCAGTCTGGAAAATAGTGGCTTATAATGTGGTGGCTTTTTAGGGGGATTTGCAGATCTCTGTGGTAAGTGGAACTTGTAGTGAAGTTGCAATGGCTACCTTATTCTTCCTGTATGTGAGAAGAATTCAGTAATTTTCCTCTTCAAGAGCCTGTATCTTTATGTGGTACTAAATGCAATTTTTTTTTCCTGCACTATTTATGACCTACTCATATCACCTTTGTTACCAATTTATTTTGGGGTTAGAATGAATTTGATTATTTTTATTTTTTTTAGACGTGCGATTAAGTAATATTTTAGACAAAAACAAATCTAAGTTCAGAAAAATCCTCTAGAGACGGTTTGAATTATTTTGGTCACATTTATCTGCTTAGCTCAGATTAGCGATGCTTGTGAGTTAGAAAAAGTAACTCTTTCCCTCTTTTCATGTAGCATTATGGCACTGTCAAGGTATCCCATTGTAAAATCTACCCACCACCTTCTTCCATCTCCAGAGGGAGAGATTGCACCTGCCATCTCCATGACTGTCAATTTCACTGGGAAGCTGGTTGATTTTGTTGTTGCTCACTTTGGAAATGAAGAGTGGGTATTCTATTTATTTCCTGTTACGTATGTCGTGCTAAGTTAATCGTAATTGTCATCAACTTCTGGGGTTTCTTTTGTATTCTTTAAAATCTGCTGTGGTGCTGGTTCTAGCAATACACATTGGAGGAAATACTGCGATCTAACTAGCAGTTAGAAATTCTAAAGCCTTTTTTTAAGGGATGAATTTGTCATGCAAAACTTGGCTGAGCTTAATATCCAGGTTAACAGAGATATGAAAAAAATACTGTTCTGCAAAAACAGGAACAGGGCTACCGATACATCTCAGGCCATGAGAGCATCCTTCTGACTTTCTGCATCCATTATATTCCACACTGAGTGCAGATAGTTATGGATAGCTAGCATGAATAGACAACTGATGTTTATTAAAATAAAAAGTAACAATTCTGATGCCTCCAAGAAAGGACAGTGTCTAAACAACAAAAATATACATTCAGTGTCTTTCTGACTATATGAAACTGGAAATATAAAAGCTGACCTCTGGATTCTGAAATAAAGAATTATTATATCAGTAACTCAAATATGTGATGAAAAAGACTAAGGGATATCTTTCAGTTCTTTACTTTAAAGCAATGTCTGAGTTACTGTGTAATGAATATTAATAAGGGATAGTTTTGTGATGCTCCATGTAGTTGTATTTCCTATTTGTTGCAATATCTAAAATTATGTTTGTCATTTATTTTTAATTTGTTTTAATTTACAGAGAGACAAATTTATGGATTGGGTACAGAGTATAATACACAAAGAAGCTGCTCAGAAAGCAGTAGGAATTCTCGTTATCCCATACCAAGCTTCCTCCTTCCTTTTCCTTTTGTAGAAGCTGTGCTGCAAGCATGCAAATAGTTTATAGATCCCCTTTTACTAAGCATATATAATTGTCAGGAACCACTCCCAATCTGAAGTCTACAAAGAAATTCCATTTTGTGCTTCACACAGATGATTAGACTTGCCTCTCTGAGAAACTATTTGTCAAAGCATAAGAAAATAGCTCTGTATTCCCCTCTCACAGAGAGCTAAGATAAAGATGAAGGAGAAAATAGGAGGAGACACATGGGAAACAAGGACAAATTAGATTGTGTTTTGAGATTAATGGATTTTATAATTAAATGCCATATACAACTGCTTGTTTTTCATCTGTCATTGCTGCTTAGAATGACGTAAACTAAGATACTAGATAACTGGGGATTTTTTTAAGACTGTTTCTAAAATGTGGGAATATGTCATTGGTGTCCTTTAAAAGAACCCATCTTCTCGAGAGGCATGTCTAGAAGGAGCAGCTAGCTGAGCAGACAACTTTACGTATACATAAGTCAGGCTTCCTGAAATGGTCTTTATCTCCTCTCCATCTGCTCCTTCTCTCTTACGCATTTGGCCCACTCAGAAGACTGCTATTTAAAAGCACGGTATTTCAGCCCCTGTCTTCTCAACTTGCTGTCTCAATGCTATGTAGCCCAGTCTACCAAAATACAGAAGAGAATATGCTTTGTGCAACTGTTCAAAGTGCAGAATCATGGAAAGAGAAGCATCTTTGCATAATGACAAATCCAAGGACAGGAACTGGATTTCAGTGCAGTATTCATGCTACCAGGCTCTGCTTACACTGTCACTTTTGGTCATGTTGGAACTTCTGGGTAAATCTTGTTAAAAAGATGGAGAATACCTGGCAAATATTCTAAGTGTTAATGGGATGACACAGCTCTTAAGTTATGTCTCATAAATCACGTGACTTAGATTTTAAGACTACTTTTTACCATGATCTGTCCATCAGAAAAGTAAAAGGTTTTGTAGGCGTACAAACTCTTTGTTATGCAGCAGACAGTCTGTACTAGCACAACTACATTTCAAGTGCAGGCAGTGACACAGCCTCAGGTAACCAAAAGAACTTACACTCACATTTCCTAGTAATGAGATAGGTATTAAAAAACAAAACAGTAATAGAAAAAGCTGCTTGTATAATGGTTAGGAAGAGAGCCGTGATTACATCCACCACTACCACGTGGCTTTTATTCAACATGGTGATCATTTGGAATCATCAAGCTTGCTGTTAACTTCCATATTCTCTAATACTGGGGAATAAAAAAGGTGTCAGACTCATTTCTGGTGTGCTATGATATACCAGACAGAATCTGGGCTTAAATATATGTATGTTAAAGTCTTTCCCAATTCTTTCAGAGAGGACTTGGACAGAAAACTTCAGGCCATAGCCGTTTCCAAGTTGTTGAAGACTAGCTCTAAGCAAATTGTATTCCTAGGATACATCACTTCAGCTCCTGGATCCAGAGATTATACTGAACTAATAAAAAATGGAAATGTCCAGGTAATATAAAAATAGTGCTGCTTTCAACAGTGAGAGATAATGTATATTTAAACATTCATTTTAATGTTGCAGTGTGGTAACTTAGACACACAAGAAGATGCACACAGATTTTCAGAGACAGTCTTCAGCTGCCTCATGAAATGCTGTAGAGAAGATGGATTTATGTGGTGAAAAGATAAGAGGCAGTGGGCTCCAACTACCATGAGAGAAATGTCAATAAGATGGTAGAAGAAAAAATCACAGTGAGGATTGTCAAGCATGAGAAGAGGGGCCCAGAGAATTTGTTAAATCTCTGTCCTTGGAGATCTTAAAAGCTTGGCTGCATAAGGTCCTGAGTAACTTGCTCGAAGTTGCTTTGAGCATACAGTTGTGAGTGGTGACCCCAAAAGGTCCCTTCCAACCTCTAGTTCTGTGATTGTTTTGTTTTAAAACAGTTCTGCAGTTTGGCTGTCTGTCAGGAGGTGTAATGAAGTCTGATCTGTTTGTGTCTAGCATAGTGGATTTTTTCCTTTCTACCTTGCTATTGCATTTTAGGCCAAACACTTTTCTACACCAGGTTTATACATTGGTTCTGTAGCTGATTTAAAGCCTAACCATAAGGAGAGCTGTCTTATTTGACTTCTTTTTTTCTTTCACTCATAGGATATTGATAATACAGATCGTGACAGGTGGTGTAGCTATATTATGTATCGAGGAGTAATAAGGTATGTTAAAGAGGAACATTTAGAAATTTGCTTTAAATATCTTTATGACAATAAATTTTAGACCTTGCTGTAGGTAATTGTGTAAGAGTCTTACATCCCTTAACAAATGTGTATGGAGAGTTAGGTATCTTATGAAATAATGTGAAACACTGATCTCAAAAATAATTGGTGTACTTCCAAATATAATTAGCAAAGGCAGCGTTAGTGTTTCATCCTTCTGTATCAAAAGCCTTCAGACCTAAACTGCTTCGGTAACATAAAAATACTTTTTTTTTCTCCAAGATCCAAGCTCTGGCTTTGCAGCATCACTCTAAAATGTGAAGGCTAAGCCCTAATTTGTATGTGACACAGAAGATACAAATTATAAACTATGATTGTAGGGTTTGTTCAAGCAAAATGCTGATCTAATCGAACCAAGATTTATGCTGGATTTAGTGGAAATCTTGACTGTGTAAACCCATATCGAAGCATTTTGCTCTGCTGGGACCCATGCACTCCACGTCTTGGAAATACCAAGCTCCTTGTAAATCATTCTCTTGGTGATGTATGTTCCAGAATGTAATTAAGCTTATTCCAAATTAACTATGTAAATTCTGCAGTGTTAACAGGAGTAAACCCGGTAAACTAGATGGCTGTCTTAAGTAACTGTATTGAGTAGAAATAGCCCAACATTTGCAATCTCATTTTATTAGTGGCTCATGTCGCTAATGCTTGAATTTCAGAATTTCTTCAGTGAAGTTGGTGAATTTGCATCAATATGTATATGCTAAAACTGTGATTTTAAAACTGAAAAGTTTTAAAACTGAAGAACTGATTAACTTCCTATCTCTAGAATTTATTTTTGTTGTCAAGCACTAAAACTTTCTCAGTTTTTCTGCTTGCGACATTGTGTTATGATGAGTGTGTTTATGCAGCATGTTAAGATTTTGGAAGGTGAGATTCATTGACATGAAAAGTTACATCGATAAGTTAAATAATAAGATTGGGAAAAAGTGACACAATTTAAGAATGTGGTGAGACTGCTTTGAATTATTCTTCAAGCTAACTCTTCTTGAATCTGACAGGTTGGGCTATGCCCGCATATCTCACGCTGGTTTAAGCGATTCAGAAGTCCAAATGGCCAAATTTAGGATCCCAGATGATTTAGATAACTATGTTGATAATGACAGAATTGTTACTGATCCCAGCCAAGTTCCTGAGGACATCCATTTCAATCCCAGGTCAGTATATCCCCTAAGAAGTTAAGGGGATGATGTACATGACATTCAGGAACAAAATAGTTCTCAAAGTGGGAGGTACTGGTCCGTACCAAATTAGGAGGCAATAACTTCTGATTTGTAATTCCATTTTTACCATTAACTTGGAATGTGCCTTGGGAAAATCCGTCTGCTGCATTGCACCATAAATTGAAAGTAATGTTTATTTCACCCAGATAATTAATTTCTGAGATTGTTTGATAGGGATATTTGCCAAGTGGTGTGGTAACTCTTCTTATAGATGATGAAAGATCTCCCATGCTTCTCAGCACTTGGAGGATCAGGACCTTAAAATATTTAGATGTAGATTTAAATGTTCTACTAATTAGAACACAAAATACAATTTATGTGTTAAAATACTTATGCAAAAAGTATTTAATATAGAATATAACATATGAAAATGTCAAACAGAATGCCTAGTGCAGTTTGTTACATATGTCCAGAAAAAAAAAAGGACCAGGTTTTAAGCTGATGTTATTTTTCTACTGGCATTACGTAACAAAGAAACATGGAGAAAGGTGTTTATTTTGGATCAAATATCAGCAGAGAGTCAGGAGGTTTGAGATAGATGTTGCCACAAAGTGACAATTTCCAACAGTGTTGAACTTACTAAGTTAACTTATTTCTACATTACACGATACAGAATATATATAATATATATATTTTATATGCACAAACAGTTGAACTTACTTTTTGTTAACCACTCAGTCACTGGCTTCCTGCCGAAGCAGGGCTTTGCCTAGTCTTTTGCACATGATGAAACTTGCCCAAAGTTAGAATTACACTTTCAAATTTTTCAAAGTTGATTTCACCACAGACTATTTTTTTGTTCCTGATTTCTTTATGGCTGCCTATAAGCAGAAAAAAATGGTAATCTTTAGCAATAAGTTTAACCTTTTCCCATTTTAGTTCATTTGAAGCATTACTGTAGTAGTACTTCATTTGAAGTACTATTTCTACATGTTACTTAGCACTGATATTTTGCAGAAGTACTACGTTTTACTTCTGCAAATCCATCTACTGTAGTAGGCAGCGGTCCAAATCTTCAGGTTTAAATACAGCATGAAAAAATACAATTTCCACCATAATTTTCAAATAAAAATCTGTGATATTGACCATAGAGCTGAGTATTTGGATACTGTGGAGAACAAAACACTATCTCCACTGAAGTCAGTGGAAAAAAGTTAAAGAGCGCAGGATTTTACTGGATAAAAACCCCCCTCACCTTTGTCAGCAGGAGTTCCATTTATAGAGTGCCTGGAGCATTAATCCAATCACTGTAATTAAATGTCTCCATCCTCAGAGACCTCTAGCTAGTTAGCTGACATAGATTATGATTTATATGTAAGTATATGGTCTATTTCTGAAAAAAGCTATCTAGAACATTAAGAACAAATATTAATTATACTACAGAAATGCATGACTTGACTGTGTGGGTTAAATCCTATTGTGATGATTTTGCTTTGTTGAATATTTTTCTTAGGTTTGGATCTTACAAAGATGGACATAATTATGAGCTTATTCACCACTTTCATATGAGCACTCCTAAATATTTTAAGCAAACAAACTAGAATGAGAGAATAACATATCACTGGGACCAACAAAGGTTTGTTGTTTGAAACTGACCTAGCAGCCAAAAAGACTACATTGTTTAAGAAGGAGGAACTCCCATGCTGTACAACACCGAACTTCTGTGTCATAGTTGGTGACTCTCTTCTTTAATGAGTTGTCATCGTTGTAAGAGAGGGAAGTTGCAAACGTTTTGATAAATTGGTATCCACCTGGGGCAGACGTGTTTTGTATGCATCCAGGCATGGGTGGGAGTTTGATTTGGAATAACTTCTGCAATCTTATTGAACGTATCCTATACTGTACTGTTTCAGAGTTAAATGGACCTATCCTTTTCAGATGTGACCCCTTTCCTCTCCTGGTAGCTCTTTGGAAAAATTACGTGCAAAAATATGCAAAAACTATGTTTAAATAACTGTGTGCACTTTTGACTTGAATCTGCTGCCAATCTGTATTTTATTCTTAAAGAAATTTGGTTTTATAGAACAATTTGCAGATTGATATTTATAGTATTGGTGAAAAGGTTGTGACTCTTACAGGCTTTAACAAAATATTAGACACTGCAATGTTTTTACAAAGAGGATAAAGTATTTCTGAATAACTATTGTTTATGACCCACGGGCACACTGCAGAAGAATGTATTTAAAAACTCTTGCTTACCATGACAAGGTTTCTGTGAAGAGACAAAAGTTGATGGTAATTTTTATTTCTTGCACTTTCAGCAGTTTTCTTTTGCAGATGCCAGTAGTCCTGGTCTCTCCCTTCTCACAGCCTGCATCAGCTGCTGGTGCTGGCACCAGCAGTGCACAGTGGTGCTGAGTAACCCCACTTCTTGCTGCATGCACTGATGCTAGCTCTGACTTATGTCCAGCCACAGGTCTGCCTTTCCACAGCATGTACAAAACATAACATTAACTTGCCACATTACTTAATATTTTCCACAGGCCGACTCTACAATTATACATTGTAACATGAACATTCATGTGAGATGCAGGAAATCGTATTCAGAAACATAAAAGCTTGAAACCTTCTTTTTTTTTTTTTTTTAACGATTATAAAAATAGAATCAGGTCATTTCTCAAGAAGTCAGACACCAAAGCACAAGTTGTGGTAATAGATCAGGCTATACATCATCTGTGTGTATTCTTCCAAATCAGTGTGCACACTTGAATGGATTTTCAGTTTTCACAGGATTTAGAAATGTTCTCCCCTTCCCGAAAGCTAAAGTTAAAATATTCTGTTCCTTTGAGTAACGTTACGTTGGTGGATCTGTACCTCATAATGTCCACATATCCCACTGTATGCAAATATACTAAGTATCAATTATATGTCAGCATTTGGATTACTTTCTCAGAACGACTAGGAGAAACTATGACCGTGGACTGTATGTATACGGCTAAAGCTAAACCCACGCTTGATTTGTCCTTGAATTTGTGTGTTGTCCTAACTCTCTTGTATCTGGTTTAGAAAACAGTGCAGTACACCTCTTAGTCGCAATTGCTATGTCTCAAACTATGGAAGAAATGTGCTAGAACAGGTCCTGCTGCAGGGGCGTGTGACTAGTCCTGTTGTTTTCTAATCCCACTCTTGTCATTTCAGCTTTCAAAAGGTACTATGTTATGAAATTAAAATGTTTGTGGATATCTTTCACTGTACATTCAGAGACATGATAAAATAAAATGTATGAAATAGTCATGTTTTATTTGCTGAATATTTGAACTTTTTCTGGCCGTAAAAGGTCTAGTTTATGAGTCTGACTTCCGAATAATTTGTATTCTGTTGTACTTCTAGTTCCGTCCTCCCTGGCATTCTGTGCACGTTAGTTAAAGTTTTCAGGAATAAAAAGGAAGAGAGACATCATTTCATCAGGAGCCTAACAATGAGTACCTCAGAATAACAAGGACTCTATGTATCTTGTAAGAGAGCAACTTTTGAGAGTAATTGTACTGGATTCTTCAGCAGGGTGGAGACTCAAGAATCCTCTTACAGATGTTCCCACTTTGAGCCCTCGACTCAGACGTTTCTGTGTGTGGTAAGCTCAGCTTCAGAAGCAGTGGCACAAGTGTCGCAGAGCACTCTCAGACCCAGGAGCTGCAGCTCAAAACTCTAGAGCTAAAAAGGACCTGATTTTTTTATTTCCCATTTCTAAAAGGGGTGTTGCAGCTACAAGCTTATTCAACAGAAGTTGGGCACACCCTTCAGTTGAACAGGAGTTGATGTTACTGAAAGGAGTTGGGTGCAGCTTAAGTGTGCAGGTGAGAGCAGCTCCCACGTATTTATCTCACTGCAACAGAATACAGAAAATGTTCAGGGTCCTCTGCTTACAGGGAGGGAGGGACCTTTGTGGCCCCAAAGGTGCTGCTTGATTTGATGTACCCCCAAGGTTCAGGCTGCTCTCTGAATCTTGGCTGCGTAAAGCATTCCTAATTATGGGGTAAGCAGACTTTTTTAAGGACATCAAACTAAAGTTGAAAAAAAAAAAAAAGCAACCTCGAAATCTAAGTCAGGGATTTAAATAGGAGTGACCAAAAGCCCTGATTTTTTTTTTTTCTTTTTTTTCTTAGGTATGTAAAATATTATATTTGTTTGCACAGTGTTACAGAAGGGCCCTCAGGGTCAAACTCACGTATCTGTTAAGTAAGAGTAACAAAACACGCCTTTTTACTTAAGCAATGGGCATGGTATGAGTCCATGGGACACGGCAATTAACATCAGCTGAATTATGAGGAGGGATTTGAAAGCTGCAGTTACATAATCTGCAGCTGCTACTTTCTGCCACCTGAGGTCCTCTTTTATCCCCGATCAGTAGTGTAGTGCTGGTAGAGAACATTACAGTATGTACAAGAATAATACATTGTTGAGGTGTTTCTTTGCAATTCTGAAAGTGAAAAAACTTCTCAGAAAGCTTACATAAAGCTGTTTGTATTGACTTGGGTGTCAGTTACTAGATTTAGAACCAGGATTGCTGGGTTTCTGGTAGTTTGTCTCTTTTCTTTCAGTGTCCCATACTCTGCTTTGTTGATGCTTTATCTGCTTTGTTAATGTTCAGCAAATTCTGCTTTATTAACGTTTTAATTTTCAATACAGTTCTCTTCCCCCCTCTGACTTGAAAAACATGTAGTGGTTTGTGAGTGTGGTGCCTAAAATGAACTTTCAAGTTCATTTCAAAGCAAAGCAAGATGAACACAGGCATTTGGGACGCGCAGTGACTTTAGCAATTTGGAGTTTGGTAACTTTTGAAATCAAAGGGTTCCCTCAAAGAACTTTCTACACTACATTTCTGACAGTGAAAAAGGTTAAATTAAGTGTATGGGGGCTTTCTGTCTATATGTTATGCAGCGTATTTCACAGTCAATGGTGCTTTTTATGTGGTTGCCATTTTAAACTATCAAAAAAGGCAAGCCAACCAAAAAAGTAAACAATGACTTTCTCCTTTAAAAAGAAAAAAAAAGTGCACTTTCCCCTCCCAGGGAAGGCCTTTGCAAATGAGTGCAGCTTTAGGTTAGTCCCAGCAGCATGTAAATCAGCTACTGCATTTCTTGCCCTGCCAGGTCTCGGTTAATTATTCCTCTTCTGCATGTTGTTGGGAGCACTTGCATGTGTGTTTAGTGAGCCATGAAAGGATATTGATCTGACTGAAAACAAAAAAAAGCCAAAACAAAAACACAACTTTTTTTCCTCATTATCTTTTTTTTTTTTTTTGGTAGGGCAGGGGCAGTGTTGCTCTGTGAGCTACCCCGCTATCTAACTGTCCAAGTAGCTGTAATGGCGCAAAAGAAAGGGTGCCAGGAGGGCTAGGATTAAGAGGCTAATGCCAGAACTCCTGAAAGTGCCTTTGCCCTTGAGAGAACGCTTGATGAACCGCGACCTAATTGTTGTGCTTTATTCCAAGTGTTTCTGTGTTTTGTAAACTCAGGCTTGAAGAGAGGCTCAGAAGTAAAACACAGGCCTGATGCCATAACATCTCCTTGCCTGGAAGCTTGTGTAGTAGTTTACAACAAGTGGCAGCAAGGTGGCAATTTACTCCTCCTCGGGTTTGGACCCGAGCTGCAAAGGTTTGAGCTCTAAGGGGCCTCGCTCTCCTGGGACAGGCGTTTCCTGGCTGGAGCATACGTGCCATCGTTTGGCAGGCACAAACAAAGCCTCTTTTGTCTTTCCCTATGGATTTCTTTGCAGATCTAGTTTTATGAAGGAGAGATTATGCTTGTGCATTCACCTATTCAAAAATATTTTGAACTTTTAATGTGTCACAGTGACGGTGTGATGTGCTTTATGGCTGCGGATAGCAGCAGTTGGAGAAGCTACAGTCTAAGGAAGGGTTTGCAGAGCAAAGCAGTATCTGTCATTTTAGACTTACGAAGAAAACCATAAAAACCTTTATTTTCAAACAAATGGCTTCAGATATAAACAAGTAGGTGTGATTTTTTCCCTTTATTTTTGGTGGCACCTTCCTTGAGATTTGTATCAGTTACATACAGCTTGGGTGAAGATTGTGTGTGTTTATGTGTGAGGATGTATTTTTATTCTGAACCGAACTAAATCGTTCTCAGAACGCAGTTTTTATTCCGTGTCCTTTTTCCCGTCAGCGTGTCCCCAGCCGGGCCCCTGAGGGCACCGTTCCCCTCAGCCCCGCGTTACCCCATGGGTTGTAACTCAGCGGTGCCCTGTTGAGCGTGAGCTCGGGCTGGCAGGCACAAATGCCAATGGCATGGGGGACGTTGGAAGCATCTGAGAAGTGAACCCCAGCTTGTCCAGCTTTATTTATTTTCCCTTTTAACCAATTCCGCCGTTTTTTCTCCTGTGGAGCCGGGCCTCCGCTCTGGCCCCCCCCTCCACCCCAGTCCCCTCAGTCCCCCTCAGCTTCCCCGCCCCGCTGCCGTAACAGAGCCCCGCCCCCTGCCCCGCTCATCCAATCGCAGCGCTCGGTGGGCGCGGCCCTCGGCCTCCGCAGCCAATGGAAGGCGCGGCTGACACAAAGTGGCGTTCTCTGCACGCGCTTTCAAGGCCAGCCATGAGTGACAGCGGGTTGACCCAATCACAGCGGAGGGAGGCGGGGCTAGACCACCCTCGAGCCCAATAGGACTACGGGAGCCGGCCGCGGCCGGCGGAGCGAGACTGACAGCAGCGTCACCCAATCGCAGGGCACAACCCGCGGCCTCTGCGGGCGGCGCCAGCCAATGGGCGCCGGTGGCGGGCGGGGCCGGGAGGCGTCCGCGCTTGTGCCGTGCGATTGGGAGAGAGGGGCCGAGGGAGCCGGGCCGGGCCGGGCCGCGCCGTGCGTGCGCGCTGCACGAAAATGCACTCGGATGGCGCCGCTGTCAGTGAGTAGCGGCCGGGCGCCCCTCCTCCTCGCGGCCGCAGGGGGGTGCGAGGGGCCGGGGGGGGCCGTGAGGGGCCGTGAGGGGCCGGGGGGGGGCGTGAGGGGAGCGGGGCCGTGACGCAGCTCCCCCAGCCGGGGGGGGCGCAAGAAACTCTGGGGGGGGGGGGGGAGCGCGGTGCATTGTGGG